>NW_020837945.1:13378069-13500606 GCF_003676395.1 Aethalodelphis obliquidens
TAAATAAATAAATAAATAAATAAATAAATAAATAAATAAATAAATAATTGGGGGGGAAAGAAAAGTACAGAGCAGTCAAAGGACTTGGTCGCCTCACAATTACTATTGTCATTATGTTGTTCTTATTACTATTACTCTTATATCAGGGTCATAATATAAGCTAAGTTGGCGAGATCGGTGGCCAGATCCTGCTGAGAAGTTTGGCTCTTCTCCTGGAAAATAACCGAATGGTTTTTAGCAGTGAAGTGAAATAACATCAGGTTTGCAATTTTGTTGGACATACACAAAAAAACTGAGCGTTTTCTAAATTACAAAAGAAGTTTTTGTGATGTATTCAAAACCTAAGCTGAGATAAAAGGAGGAAAAATGTAAAGAATTCAGAACTTAATTTTTACTATTTATAATCTTAAAGAATTAAAAAAATTTAATAGACTATTTTTTTTTGTGTGTGTGTGTGTGTTTGCGTGTGTGCAAGCACATGTGTGTGCGCCTGAGTGTGTGTGATGATGCTTATTTATTTATTTATTTATTTTGCGGTACGCGGGCCTCTCACTGCTGTGGTCTCTCCCATCGCGGAGCACAGGCTCTGGACGCGCAGACCCAGCGGCCACGGCCCACGGGCCCAGCCACTCCACGGCACGCGGGATCCTCCCGGACCGGGGCACGAACCCGTGCCCCCCGCATCGGCAGGCGGACTCCCAACCACTGCGCCACCAGGGAAGCCCTAATAGACTATTTTTTTACAGCGGTTTTAGGTTTATAGAAATATTGAACAGAGGGTACAGAGATTTCCCCTGTACCCCTTGCCTCCACACATGCATACCCTCCCCCTTCATCTACATTCACAACCAGAGTGGTACCTATGTTACAATTGGTGAACCTACACTGATATATCATTATCTAGTTTATGTTAGGGTTCACTCTTGGTCTTGTACATTTTACGGGTTTGGACAAATTTATAATGACTTGTATTTACCATTGTAATTATCATACAGAATAGTTTCACTGCCCTAAAAATCCTCTGATTATCCTGCCTCCCTCCCCCAAGCTCCTGGCAACCAGTGATTCCTTCACTATCTCCATAGTTTTGCCTTTTGCAGAATGTTGTATAGTTGGCACCATATGGTATATAACCTTCTCAGATTGGCTTCTTTGATTTAGTGATAGCATTTAAGGTTCCTCCGTGTCTTTTCGTGGCTGGATAGCTCATTTCTTTTCTTTTTGTTTCTATTTTATTTTATTATTTTTTTTGGCTGTGTTGGGTCTTAGTTGCTGCGCACGGGCTTTCTCTAGTTGCAGCGGGCAGGGGCTACTACTCCTCAGTGTGGTGCGCGGGCTTCTCATCGTGGTGGCTTCTCTTGTTGCGGAGCACGGGCTTTAGGCACGTGGGCTCAGTCGTTGTGGCATGCGGGCTCTAGAGCGCAGGCTCAGTAGTTGTGGCGCATGGGCTTAGTTGGTACACAGCATGTGGGTCTTCCCGAACCAGGAATCGAACCCATGTCCCCTGCATTGGCAGGTGTATTCTTAACCACTGCACCACCAGGAAAGTCCAGCTCATTTCTTTATAGAATAATATTCCATTGTCTGGATGTAGCACAGTTTGTCCATTGCCCTACTGAAGGACATCTTGGTTGTTTCTAAGTTTTGGCAGTTATGAATAAAACTGCTATTGATATCTGAGTGCAGGTTTTTGTGTGGATGTAAGTTTTTAACTCCTTTGGGTAAATACCAAGGAATGCGGTTAATGGATTGTATGGTAAGAGTATGTTTAATTTTGTAAGGAACCACCAAATTGTCTCCCAAAGTGGCTGTACCATTTTGCGTTCCCACCAGCAATGAATGAGAGTTGCTGTTGCTGCACATCCTTGTCAGCATTTGGTGCTGTCAGGGTTCTGGATTTTGGCCATTCAAGTAGGTGTGTAGTGGTATCTCACTGTTGTTCTGGTTTGCATTTCTCTGATCACATCTGATGTGGAGCATCTCTTCATACCCTGATTTTCCATCCATATATCTTCTTTGGTGAGGTGTCTTTGGCCCATTTTTTTTTTTTTTTTTTTTTTGCGGTATGCGGGCCTCTCACTGTTGTGGCCTCTCCTGTTGCGGAGCACAGGCTCCGGACGCGCAGGCTCAGTGGCCATGGCTCACGGGCCCAGCCGCTCCACGGCATATGGGATCTTCCCGGACCGGGGCACGAACCCGTGTCCCCTGCATCGGCAGGCAGACTCTCAACCACCGTGCCGCCAGGCAAGCCCTGGCCCATTTTTTAATTGGGTTGTTTGTGTTCTTGTCGTTGAGTTTTAAGAGTTGTTTGTATATTTTAGATAACAGTCGTTTATCAGAAGTGTCTTTTGCAAATGTTTTCTTCCAGTTTGTGACTTGCCTTCTCATTCTCTTGTGATTGTCTTTTGCAGAGGAGAAGTTTTTAATTTTAATGAAATCCAGGTTATCAGTTATTTCTTTCATGGATCATGCTTCTGGTGTTGTATCTAAAAAATCATTGCCAGAGCCAAGGTCATCTAGGTTTTCGTCTATGGTATCTTTTATGGTTTCATGTTTTAGTTTTATAGTTTTACATTTTACATTTAGGTCGTGATCCATTTTGAGTTGATTTTTGTAAAGGACATAAGGTCTATTTCTAGATTCTTCTTTTTACATGTGGATGTCCAGTTGTTCCAGCACCATTTGTTGAAAAGACTGTATTTTCTCTGTGGTATTTCCTTTTCTCCTTTGTCAAAGATCAGTTCACTCTATTTATTCAGATCTGTTTCTCGGCTCTCTGTTTTGTTCCATTGATCTATTTGTGTATTCTTTTGCCAATACCACACTGTCTTGATTACCATAACTTTGTTGAAAGTCTTGAAGTTGGGTAGTGTCAATCCTCCAACTTTGTTCTTCTTATTCAATATTACTTTGGCTATTTTGGGTCTTTAGCTTCTCCACATAGTCTTAAATAATTTTAATTCTAAAAAAAAATAGAGGGACTTCCCTGGTGGCTCAGTGGTTAAGAATTGCATACCAATACAGGGGACACGGGTTTGAGCCCTGGTCCGGGAAGATCCCACATGCCGCAGAGCAACTAAGCCTGTGTGCTGCAACTACTGAGCCTGAGCTTTAGAGCCTGCGAGCCACAACTACTGAGCCCACGCGCCGCAACTACTGAAGCCCATGTGCTCTAGGGCCCACGTGCTGCAACTGAGCCCGCATGCTGCAACTACTGAAGCCCGCACACCTAGAGCCCATGCTCCGCAACAAGAGAAGCCACCCCAATGAGAAGCCCGCGCACTGCAACGAAGAGTAGCACCTGCTCGCTGCAACTAGAGAAAGCCCGCACGCAACAACAGACCCAATGCAGCCAAAAATAAATAAATAAATAAAATTTATTAAAAAATAGAGAAAACTTATAGAAAGTGAAAAAATTACAAAATACCAGAAGAAAGAAACAAAAGCTAATTTCTAGTTCAACCTAGATTGAACTGTTTACCTTTCAGTTGTACTTTGATGGAGTCTTTTTTCTCTTTGTCCTGTGTTTCTTATTTATAGTATGTGTAATAAATAAATTTAATTTCTATCTTGACATTTCTCCTCATTTAATGGGAAAAATGGTTGTGTTGCAAATGTCCTTAAATACTCTGTAAATATCTGTTTTAACAAGTGTTTAACATTCTGTGGAGTGCTATACTGAAGTTTACTTGAATCTCATTTGCATGCATTGCTTATGTATCCGTTAGGGTTTGGTGAGTATATTAGTCAGGGTTCTCCAGAGAAACAGAGCAAACCAATAGAGTCTACCCCTCTCTCTCTCTGTCTCTGAGATGTTGAGATTTATTACAGGAATTGGTTCATGCAATTATGATTGCTGAGAAGTCTCATGATCTGCCTGCTCTTTGCAAGCTGGAGACCCAAGAAAGCCAGTTGTGTAATTGAATCCGAATCTGAAGGCCTGAGAACTAGGGCAGCTGATGGTGTAAGTCCTGGTCCCAGTATGAAGGCCTGAGAACCAGGAGTGCCAATGTCTGAGGGCAGGAGAAGATGAATGTCCTAGGCCAGAGAGAGCAAACTCACCCTTCCTCCACCATTTTGTTCTACTCAGGCCCCCAGTGAATTGGATGATATCCACCCACATTAGTGAGGGTGATCAGTTTTCACTCAGTCTACTGATACAAATACAAATCTCATCCAGAAACACCCTTGCAGACACACCCAGAAATAATGTTTTACTAACTGTCTAGGCATCCCTTAGCCTAGTCATGTAGGTACATAAAGTTAACCATCATAGTGAGGGGTGTGGAAATGGGATTTCTCATGGGAAGTTGACCCCTTGCACTTGTGGGAGCTGCAAGAGGTCTGTGGAAGGCTGCTGTCTCTGCATTTGGCTGGACATGTCAGGAAGAACAGCCGCAGGTGGAGCGGGGAGAGCCAGGACACATGGAAGCCCAAGTCTCTCACGACCTCCCACCTTGATGATGACTCAGGGTGACTTGCAGAAGACGCCCTGCCCCTGCCCTTGGAGCTGCACATGTGTCTGGCTCAGGAGCTGTCCCCACTGCCGCACCGTAAGGAGCTCACCACCGTGACCCCATCTGCTTCTCCACCTGTGCTTTCAGATCCTGGGTGAACTCCCCTCATGGCCTATCCTAAACCAGTACTGCCCAGGAGAGGGGATTCTGGGAAATGTAGTTCCTGTTTAGCTACAATGACAGTACAAAACGCTCCGGTGTTCATGTCTAATTTGTATTCTATTGTGACTAAATACTGCAGAGGATGTCTTTATTTCCATCTGGCGCTTCTTCTAAATTTTGGATCATTTCTTGAGGATAGATCCTCAGAAGAGGAATTTATTAGGTCAAAGAATCTAAACATTGTAAAGAGTCTTACGTGTTGCCAATTTACACAAAAACATTGTACCAGTGGCGCCACCAGGAGAGAGCATGAAAAATCTTCTCTTACTGCATAGTGGCTAATACTGAGCAGTGTATTCTTTCTGCTGTAACATCTTGAGGTTTTTATTTGAGTTGTTTATTCATGTCCTTTAGGTGAAGGTTTTTTTTGTTTGTTTGTTTGTTTAATTAAATCAACTTGGGAACAAGTAAAGACAGGTGGAAGTTACATGCTTGGAATCTTGAGAGAATCACTTAGTAGATCTTGTGAGTAATAGGTAAACCATCCTGTCTTATTCTGGGGAGGTAGTAATTGTCACAGCAATAAAATCAGAGGGCTAATTAGTTGACATGGATATAGGAACGGGTATTAGCAAGTGCACTGAAAGTTAGAAGCTCATTTGGTGTAAAGTTGTAAAGTTCTCTGTGGTCACATCTCAGTTTCTGTAGAGTATTTTGGGATAGTTTTTGATTGCAAGGAGCGAATTATTTGCTTTCTCTTTTTAAAAAGTTTTTTTCCCCTCCCTAATACTTCTAATTTTAATTGGTGACCTCTAACCCTAAAAACATAATCTGTCATTTTCATCTCTCTTGGCTCTTGTCTGTAACTCTTGTCTTTTCCTCTGTAACATCTGTCCTGTTGATTGCAGGCTCCAGCCCTTACTTACAAACCTCTTCTTACTATGCAGATGACTTTCCTTCCTTGTTAATTTCTACAAGGAACTGGCATGAAAACCAAAACTTCATGAAGACCACGGTTAAAAAACCGTGTTGTCGGGCTTCCCTGGTGGCGCAGTGGTTGAGAGTCCACCTGCCGATGCAGGGGACGCGGGTTTGTGCCCCGGTCCGGGAGGATCCCACATGCCGCGGAGCGGCTGCTCCCGTGAGCCATGGCCACTGAGCCTGCGCGTCCGGAGCCTGTGCTCCGCAACGGGAGAGGCCACAACAGTGAGAGGCCCGCGTACCGCAAAAAAACACAAACAAACCGTGTTGTCTATGACTCTATGTAGAGCAGAATGTTTGGGCTTTGTCTGTGTTGTGGCTTTTGCCAGTATGTCTTGTCAAGGGACTTGCACAAGTTTGTGAATCAGATATTAGACCAAATTCCACCAACTTCTGAGTTTTAAGTTGTATTTAATATTCCCTTTAAAGAATGGACCACAGTTGGTTCCCCCAACTCCCGGCCCCCCAGAATCAAGCAGTCAACCCCTGACCCAGTTTTAATATAAATCAAACTTACATTTTCATACACCATAAAGTTTGAATATGTCTGTTTTCTAACTCAAGCTAAAAGTAGCTGAAATGTATTGGCTTGTGATGGTGTGCTTAGTTCCACTCAAGATGGAATGATTCCACGGAGCCCCCAGCCCACGAAGATAGCTTCTCATCTGGGGAGAGGAATGTGGTGTGGAGTTTCATCTCTACCCTGGCCACTCAAAGTGGCAAAGAGTGGTTCCTGGGACCAGCGTCGCACCTGCATCATTTGGGAGCCTGTTAGAAATACAGGTTCTCAGGCCTCACCCAGGCAAACCAGAGCCTGCATTTTCACGAGATCCCCGGTTGATTCTATGCTCAGTTCAGTCTGAGAAGCTCTGTCCTGGAGAAAGCTGTCTGACCTGCTCAGACCTCATCACTGGCTACCCTTTGCAGCCACCCCTTACCTTCTGGCAGGACTTTGTTCTGGGAACACTCAGACCTGTGGAGTGGCCTCTATTTTATTGATCTGTGTACTGATCAGTGCTGCTGAGATTTGCTAAAATTCTTGAAATTCCCTGGAAGCAGTCCCTTGGAGAAACGGACTCTTATTTCTCTATCAGTGAAGTCTGACCGAGCAGAACGTGCTTCGCCTTTTTATGTGAGCATTCTGCTGGGTCTGGGAGGGCCACGCTGCAGAGTGTGGTTAGGATAAGAGTGAGGACACTTGAGGTTGGACCTCTCTCTCTTTTTTAAAAAAATTATTGTAAATTGTGATAAAATACACGTAACATGAAATTCATCATTTTAACCATTTCGAAGTGTACAGGTCGGTAGTGAGTATGTTCACATTGCTGTGTAATCAATTTGTAGAACTCTTTCTATCTTGCAAAACTGAAACTGTACCCATGAAACCACAGTTCCCTATTCTTTCCTCCCCCAGCCCCTGGCAACCACCCTTCTACTTTCTATTTCTAATGGATTCAATTATCCTAGGTCCCTCATATAAGTGGAATCATACAGTATTTGTTCTTTTGTGTCTGGCTTCTTTTGCTTAGCATAATGTCTCAAGTTTCATTCATGTTGTAGCACGTGGCAGGGATTCCTTCCTTTCTAAGGCTGAATAATACCCTCTTGAATATATATATCACGTTTTGGTTGACCAGTCACCTGTCCACGGATACTTGGGTTGCTTCCATCTTTTGACTGTTGTAAATGATGCTACTGTGATGGAGTTTGGCCCTTAAGCTACTACAAACTGGATGTAAGACCTTAGACAAATCACTGAACTTCTGCATCTCAGTTTCCAGTACTTTAAAAATAAGAAATTCAGATGCTTTCAAGCATTCTCTGAAGTTCTAGTTATAGGATACTAAATAAAATAAAATCTGCATCTATTCAAAAATTATATGTCTTCTAAAGATTTCCCTGGTTTCTCCTGATGATACCATTTACCCTTCTTGAGCTGACTTAATCTTGGAGTATCCTCAACTGCAGAACTTGTATAACTTTTTTTTGAACAGCTTTACTGAGATATAATTCATATACCATGTGATTCACCATGTAAAGTGGACAAGCCAGTGATTTTTAGCATATTCGCAGGGCTGTGCAATGATCACCACAGTCAATTTCAGAAGAGACCTTATACCCATCCAAAGTCACTGCCAGTTTCCCTCCAGACCTCCCCCTCCCTCCACCCTACACAATCACTAATCTACTTTCTGTCTCTAGGGACTTGCCTATTGTGGATGTTTCATATAAACGGGATCATAAATTTGTGGCCTTTTGTGACTGGCTTCTTTAACTCAGCATAATGTTTGCAAGGTTTCTGTCTAACTTTCCAAGATGTCAACTGATCTCACATGTGAGGGGTTCGTTTATCACCATTTGATTGCTCCTAAGGCCAAGAGCCAGATGTAGGACTGGGGCCAAGAGATAGAGCAGTAAATACCAGACACATCCCCTTGGCTCTAAAGAGCTCTCTGTCTTGTGGGGAAGATGGACATTAAGTGAATTTCTACCTAGATATTAATCACAAAGTGCTGATTTCTGTAATGGAGAAACTTTGGGTGCTTAGAAAGTGTATAATGGGCAGAGGTGAGGGGAGCTCTGACTTGCCACATCTTCAGTATGCTTGCTGTCCACAAATCTCACACTGGGACATCCCTCCAATCAGTGTCTATTAAGTGACTCTGTTGGCGATGATGATGTGGTAAAAAGTGAGACCCTGTTCGTGTCCTTGAGGAGCTCACCCTGTCATAGGGCAGACAGCCCATGCTGATGGGTGTCCCAGAGTCTGGACCGTGGGTACTGGAACATGGGTGGATCTCCCTGAAGCATTCAAGGGAATCTTTAGGGGGAGCAGTGATGATGCCTGATTGGGATTTTGACAGATGAATAAAATGTCCTAGGAAGCCACCGTGTGTGCGGAGGGAAGGGAACTTCTGAACAGAGGTCACGAGCAAAAGTGTAAAGATACTCAGTGTGTTCTTCAGGGATGGGGCATCAAGAAGCCTGTTGTGGCCACAGCCTGGGGACCAGCTACAGGATGGAGGCAGGGAGGGTTGTGAAGTATCTTAAAGCAAAGGGTGGAAGCTTTATCCTACAGATCTCAGATTTGCATCCTTTAATTCTGGTACCCTCAGCGTTCCCCTCCTAATGATGACTCAGCATGAGTGGGAGTGGAGGTGGCATATCCCCTAGAGGCTTTCTGGAGGACACCACACTCTTCCAGAGGGAGCTGGTTCCTTCGAAGTGTCAGTGCTGAAGGCGTCAGAACTTTTTAAAGCAGTAAATGATCAGGCACTTCTTTTAGATTCACTGGGACATGGAAACATAAGAAGTTGGGAGACAGGCAGGAAGGAGTTGAATGGTGCAGCAGCTGCAGGGTATCAAGTTTTTCTCGGCCTAAACTTACAGGTGGAAATGGATGCTATGAGCTGCCATTTATGGCTAGTACCTGTCATGCCTGGTAAATAGATGTGAGATCTTGGACCAGACCATCATAGCTTTAGGGCCTACTTCATCAAACATCACTTACCTTGATATCTAGGATCCTACAAGATGATCAAAAATGTTGTGGCATGCAAGATCCAGCCATTACCATTTCCAGGCAATCTAACCATCATGGTGTATGTGTTTCAACCGAAATAAAGTTGATTTACCATATTATATTAGTTTCAGGTATATATAGTGTTACGTTTTGATGTATTATTACCCAGGACCATTTGTAGATTCGTTCCTTTACTCATCCAACACTACATTTATTATATGCCGCTAGCTCTAGTTTGTGTGCATTCAAAGATAGATGCATCCCCACCCTGGGGTACCCTACACGGTAATCAGGGAAGTAGCCTGTGGTTGCAGACGTAGAGTTCATATTGTCAGCAGGCCTCCCCAGCGTGCAGTTGCATTGGCATTGGTAATTAACGTTGTCATCCTTGCTTTTACCTGGGCCTGTGGAACTCTTATTCACCTGTAGCATCTTTTAGAATTTCTGTGGGTTCCCCAAGGATGGCATCAAATGGACCTGAGGCGGATCACCGTTGCTCACAGCCACCAGGAGTATCTGCCTTGTCCTTCTCTTGCTGTGCCTCCGTCCGTCAGCCCCCCTGCTGTAAGAGCTGCTTGAAGGACTGTCTCGCTCAAATCTTTATGATGAGAATAGATAAGTCCTTGCCAAGGGGCATGTTGCATGCAGAGATGCTGGATAACAGCTCTCTGACATCTGAGATTTTGTCACCTAGGAACTAAAGTGTCGGATCCCCGAGACTGGCCAAGCCTCATGACACAGCTCCTTCAAGGTCTACCCTAGGGACTTCCTGGTGGTCCAGTGGTTAGACTTCACCTTCCAATGCAGGGTGTGTGTGCTCGATCCCTGGTCATGGAGCTAAGATCTCACATGCCTCATGGCCAAAAAACCAAAACATAAGAAAACCAGAAGCAATATTGTGACAAATTCAATAAAGACTTTAAAAATGGTCCATATCTAAAAAATAAATCTTTAAAAAAAAAGAAAGTCTACCCTAAATAATCCTCCCATACCGCATGATGTCCACCCCATGGTAGAGTACTAGGTACCCAGTACTAGGTTACTCTAGTACTCTAGTACTAGGTACTCTGCTTATTATTGTGTGTATGGGAATCTGAAATTATCTTGTTTATTGAGTAGTAATGATCTTTTATTGCACTCTTACAAGTATCAACTCAGTGAATCCTGGCAACTGTGGTGGGTAGAGCTTGTCCCGGGATTTGAGGCCAGGCAGTCTGGCTCCAGAGTCCAGCTCCTAGCCACTACGTGTGTGTTTATTATGTCTTTACCTACAAGAATATCAATTCTGTGGAGCTCATCTTTCTGGGTACCAAGAACATTCGTTCTTCGTAAGCTCTCGAGAGATGGTGAATGAATGAGTGAGTGGTCAGTTCATGGTCAGGGAGACTTCTTGGAGGCAGTCAAGCCTGTGGTGATGAGTGCAGGAGTAGCCAGGCAAAGGTGGGTGCAAAGGAGGTGCAGGACATTCCTGGCAGCAGTCATGGATGTGAGCTCAGGCATGAAGGGGTCATATGCTCTGGGGTTGCTGGAGAGGGACCTGAGAGACCAGGCTGGAGAGGTACATAGATGGGCATCTCCAAAGAGGATGTTTCTGTTCTATGTACATGTTGAATCCCCAGCAGAGTCTTTCTAAGTGTGAGCAGGAATCCAGCTTTGTCAGAACATGAGGGTACTTGTTAAAAACATACTATCGATTGCATCAGGGTCTGGGATGGGAGGGCTCAGGAGTCTGCATTCTAATGCTCTTGCCGGGTAATGCTTATGCACACAGATGCTTAGGAACCTCTGGTCTGAGAAACAAGATAACTGCTAATAAACTCTTAACGTTATTTACGTCTTTCAGATTTTCTTCCTAACTGTCTCCCACTCCCTATACCCGTCTGAGATGGAGCTATAAAGTAATGTGTGTCTTTAGCACACTTTCCTTCTGGTAATCCTGTCTTAGTTAGCTCGAGCAGTTTTAACAATAGCATCATAGACTTAAACGACACACATTTATTTCTCATGGTTCTGAAGACTGGGAAGTCCAAGATCAAGGCACGGGTGAGAGTCATCTTCCTGGCTTGTAGAGGAACATCTTCTGTTGTATCCTCTGACAGCAGAGAGAGAGATTCTCCCATGTCTCTTCTTAGAAGGGCACTAATTCCATTCATGAGAACTCCACCCTTATGACCTAATCACCTCCCCAAAAGGCCCACCTCCAGATAACATCACATTGGGGATTAGGGCTTCAACATATGAATTCTGGGGGGACACAAACATTCAGGCCATAGCAATCCTTCTTTGTGTGTTTATCTTCTCTTGTCTTTGGGACTTCTGCTTGTACGCTGTATTAGTGCACTAGGGCTGTCCTAACAAGTCACCACCAGCTTGGTGACTTACAGCAGAATTTCATTCTCTCATATTTCTGGAGTCCAGAAGTCCAAAGTCTAGGTGTTGGCAGAGTCATGCTTCTTCTGAAGGCTGTAGGAACGAATCCTTCCTTGCCTCTTCTTGGCTTCTGGTGGCTTCCGGCAGTCTCTAGCATTCCTTGACTTGTAGCTGCACCAATCAATTTCTGCCTCTGTCTTCACATGACCTTATTCTCTGTGTGTCTCCTCTTCTTTTAATGCCACCAGTCGTTGGCTTTAGGGCTCATTCTAATCCACTGTGACCTCATCCTAACTTCATTACATCTGCAAAGACCCTACCCTGTTTCCAAATAAGATCCCTTTATGGAGTTACGTGGACAGAACCAGGTGGAGGTGAATTTTCAGGGACACCATTTAACTAACTACATAGAAATTTGAGTTCTGAAGGCAATGCTACGTTGTTGAGAAAAGATTTGAGAAGAATAGATTTGGCTAAAACCACCATCACCCAAGCAGTAACAACAACAAACAAATCAGGCGGTCACTTCAATTCTAAATTGGTGCAACATTTTGGACAATCTTGCATTCTTTGCTGAGCACCTATGTTGAATTCATTTATCTTCAGAGGCTTCAAGTTGACTTGCATACAGGATGCTGGAAAATTCTTTCACAAATATCCCTTAATAAGCCTTCTTGAAATAGTTGTTTTTCACACTCAATTCCTTGAGATTTTTGGAGCGTCCAGAGGGGTGTTGGGAAAGTGGGAGGCTCTGACCCCTAGGTCTGTCCACAGGCAGAGTGGCTGATCTCACTCGCCTGGACCATGCTTTTGGCCCCAAGGAGTTTTCTTCCTTTCAAAGCCTGTTTTCTGTACTATGATGTATTATTATGTGACAAAGTCAAGTGTATGCTTCTAATCCAGTCTAATTCATGTACCACTTTTTTCAGGGAGCTCAAACTTTCCTGATAGATATTTTTCCTAAAGTCACCCTTTTAAAAATTGCATAGTAGTTCTTCATAGGGATGTAGCAGACTTTAACTTGTTTCTTCTGGTTCAACATTTAGTTTTCCACTTCTTGATTTTCTTAGTTGTGGGGCTTATGTATAAATCTTTGCTTTTTTTTTTGCGGTACGCGGGCCTCTCACTGCCGTGGCCTCTCCCGTTGCAGAGCACAGGCTCCGACGCGCAGACCCAGCGGCCATGGCTCACGGGCCCAGCCGCTCCGCGGCATGCAGGATCCTCCTGGACCGGGGCACGAACCCGTATCCCCTGCACTGGCAGGCGGACTCTCAACCACTGCGCCACCAGGGAAGCCCTGCATCTTTTATTATATCTCTAGATTAAAAATTCGAGATACAGATTTACTGGATCCAAGGGTGTGAACTTTAAATGCGTCTAATGTATTTTACTGCTGAATTCGTGTCCAGAAGGAGTATTTTAAGTGCTGTCATATCAGTGTCTAAATGTGCTCATCTTAGCAGTTCGCTTGCAAGTACTGATGAGGTTTATCTGTTCACGAAGGGTCAAGTTCTTGGGGAAGGTGGCATTTTGCTTGAGGTGGGTCTTCTTTACTTTAAATACATGTTTAAAATGGCCCATCTGTATACAAAATGTGTCACCACCCTGTTTTTATCACTTTGTTGTTTAATGATGATGCATCTCTTGCTTACTGGTACCGGTGAATCTTTTTGTTATTTTACATTGCTTCCAAGAAATAAATTTCTCATGCATTCACGGACATATGCAATAATGATCCCGAGAGTAACTCCCCATGCCTGAGTGCCATCCAGGTAAGGGGTGCATTCATGAATGATCTCACTGAATTCTCATCGTAGAGAGGAGGAAGGGGAGGCCAGAGGTGTTTAGTGACTCGCCCAAGGCCTTGGACGTGGCCAGCGCTGAGCTCGTTGCAGGGTGGGAGTTACTGGCTGGGAAGCTGTGGGGTATCAGCCGTGCCTGGGGGAGACCGAGGGAGGGGCGCAGAGAGCGCTTTGCTTGCACCTTCGGCTGTGACTCAGTGGAGGGACGGCAGGCCTGGGACACAGCTGGGCTTTAAAGCCACCGGAGTGTGTAACACTGACCCCCCCCCTTTCTTTTGTTTGGCGGCAGGAAAAGAAGGGCCGGTTCTGAGAGGCCTCGCCACACACCTCGCTCTGAAGGGCTGCTCTTTGAGACCGATTACTGTGCGGAGTCCTGAGCCGTCGGTGTTGGCCGGCTGCCTTTCTTCCCTGGCGGTGTGCCTGTTCTCCATGTTAACAGGGGAGCTCCCACGAGAAGGTCGGTCTTGGTTTCCTTTTCATTTGGGGTGACCTCTCTAACTCCCCATGTTTAAAGCTGGACTGAGTTCATTGATCGTCTTTCTGCTGAGAGCTGCCGTGTAGAGGGCCTGAAGGGCTGCAGAAATCTCTCTTTCATCCAGAGTCACGAGCTCTCCCTTGTTAGGGCTGCCGCGGTGCTTCTGTCCAGAGCTGCTGGGGTAGGTGAGGGGGACACCCCTGGACGTTCTTAAATCCATGTTGGTAGCAGGTGCATCGACCCTAACTCAAGACAGCAGCTGTGTGGTGCGTGCGTGCATTCAGTGGGGCCTTTTCCAGAATCGGCCCCTCTGCTCTTGTCTTGCCCTTCCACCATCTGTCCCCAGACAGTAGCCGGGGGGCACCTTTTAGGTCAGACACACTGCTCAAAACCTTCCTGTGCTTTTCAAACACGCTCCCCACCTGTCAGCGTCACAACCAAAGTGTTTACAGTGGTTTCAGTGTCCGGCAGGAGCTCCCCCCTCCCCCCTCTACTTTCTCCCCTTGCTTCCTCCACTCTGGCTGTGGCTCAGATATACCAGGCAGACCCCTGCCTCAAAGCCCCCGTCCTGCCTGTTCTCTCTGCCTGGAGCCCTTTTCCCCTGGGAACCACGTGGGGTGCCCGCCACACCTTCAGGTGTGGGTTCCATCGTGTCTCCTTTTCAGTGAGACTGTCATGCCAGGTCAGCATGTTGAAAACCACCGTGAATGTATCCTCTGCATCCCTGACTGTGTAGTTAGAATGTGGCTGACAGTGTTTGCAGTGTCTGTGGTGCCCATGGGGACCGTAGGTGTGACCGATCTGCGAAGGTTCTGGAATGGATACTCCCGTTCTCTGCCTTCTTGATGGCAAGAGAATATCTTGCCTATTACGGCAGAATCCCTATTAGAGACCTTGTCATATTTCATGTTACTTCGATTCACTTCAGAGTCCACGACCAGGTGACCCAAAATAGTCTCCCAAGTTCTGATGGTGTCGGAAGATCCCTGTAGTTCCAGCCGTGAGACCCTCTCAGGCTAAGTCTGCTTGTAGAATTTAACTGCCTAATTAGTGAGGGATGGTGGTGAGATGCGTATTCAATAAATCCCTGCGTTTATCTTGGCTTAATGGAAAATATCTAGGCCTCGCAGAACAACAGAAGGTTAGTACTCCTTGGTTCAGATAGAATGAGAGCATCTCTTTATGAATCCCAGGGGCAGGCGGATAGCTATGAAAGTCCTCACTGCTCTAAGCAGCTGTTTTCAGTGGGTCTGATCAGGTTGCAAGGTGAAGCAAAGGGTACGTTTAGACCCTTCGCTCTTTCCCAGTGTTTTAGTTGCGTTTACTCATTTCCTAGTTTGGTTTGTATCTGTTGATTGTTTACTGTGTGTGAAGCAGCAGAGTTGGTGCTGGGGCTCCTGGGGGTTGATGACTATCAAGGAGTTTCTAATTTGTGGAGAAGATAGACGTGATGATCAGTAATTGTAACATAAGCCTGAATCTGTGTCAGAGTGTAAGCACGGTGGGGCAGAGGCCCTGAGCAGGGACTAAAGATCACTTTGTGGGATGCACAGCCCTTGAGGTGGATCCTGCAGGGTGAGTAGAAGGTGAGCAAGTGTTGGGGGGTGAGGGTGTGGGGAAGGCGTGCAGGGCTGGGGGAGGGGCAGCAGGGCTCAATGGGGGAGGAAGAGAACTCATTCTGTGGTGCTGGTGGGTGGGGTTTGTGAGGGCCTGTGTGGAAGGGAAAAGAGAAAGTTCAGTGGGAGTTGTGTTGTGGAGGCCTTTTTAAAGGTAGCACTAAGGAGTTTGAATTGTACCAGCAGAAAATAAAAACCCACGGAGAGTCATTCAGGAGGGGAGAATGACACCTACCATCCGTCTTTCAGAGAAATCCCTCGGGTACCATCGGGAAGGCTGGTTGGCTGGTGGAGGTGTGGATGGAGGCCTCTTAGGAGCTAGGTGAGAGATGAGCTTTACCTGGGTGGTGGCTGAGAGCCAGACACGGAAGAGATGGGTGGAAGAGACGATGTGAAGAAAGCATCCTATTGGGTCATGGCCAGAAACAGAGGCCAGTATTCTTTCCAAATCACCCAGGAGCTTAAAAGACCCCAAATTCCCTTCCTTAGGCAGTAAAATGCAGTCACAGGGCCCTTGAAAGGAAAGCAATATCAAGAAAATGGAGGAGATGCTGAGAATGTTAAACCCAGAAGAGGCAGCGGCAGTCCCATCATCGCACCATATGATGGAGGAGAGAAAAGTCTTGGTACCAAGAAAAGCAACCCAGGAGCAGGCAAGGTGGTACATTTTAGTTGCATTGGTTTCTAGCATCAGTAATTGATCAACCCACGTCCCTGATTCCTGGATTAGAAAACGGAGGGAGAGAAGGGGCACATGCTTCCAGTTTCTACACATGGGTGTGTGGACTTTGAGAGGATATCTTCAGTGGCTATGCTTACAGAAGGTAATTTGTTCACTAACTCAACGGGTTTGCTTAATGGCGACTTAGCTTTCATCTCTGGGAGGAACATGTGCTTCAGTGACTGCCACGAATATTATTACTGATGTTGTTAATAAGATAATCAGTACTGGAATATTACTATAAATTCTTGCTAACTTTGCTAAAAATTCCCAGCCTTGTGTTAAGCACATTATAAAGCTATCTTAGATGGAACGGGATTCTCTTTCTTTGGGGGCCGAAGGGTAAGAAGACCTTGTAAAACTGAGGCTCTCCCATGTGTTTTGTATCAAGTGCTAATGTCATGTGAGTTTTAGTGTTACAGGTGGAGGGAGTCGCTCATTGCTGGAAGAATCACAGAGAACATTCCCCATCTGTCAGGGGCTACTCCTTTTCTCGTGGCTTCCTGCCTTCGTGGACCCGTCTGACCAGCTGAGCGTGTAGGGCTTTCTCCGGGCCACTTGCAGGAGGGGTCCTCAGAGAAGTTGACTCTTTCAAGTCAGGGCTTGCTTTCTCCTCTCGTGGGCGGTGCACGTCCGTCTGCATATTCCGGGACTCTCTTAGTTTGCTTGATAGATTTGTTTGGACGTGACCTTTCCCAGTTCCTCTTCCCTGGGTTTTTGCCTGCTGAGGAAATGAGCCTCAGATTCCATCCATCTGCACCGGTGGCAACAGAAGAGAGAATTTCTCTTTTCTGTGGTCCAGGTCCAACGGCGCAGACACCTGTCGTTCAGAGGCCCATACTGTTCTGGTTGGTATCCCTTCCTGCTGCAGAGACTTTTTATATCCTAGTTCTGGAAGTCATCAAGTCGGACAAGAGACAAGGAGGAGGCGGGGGAGGGTCCTCGGCTGACCTGGGATGATTTTACTGATTGTGCTCCAGACACATAGGAAGAGCTGTTTCCCCCACCTCCGTCCATCCATAATTGGTCCTGTTAGGAAATGTTTCCTGTTTGTGGTTGATTCATTCTGAGAGCTTCTCGTGTCTTTTGGGATTCTTCACTGTTAGATTTGAGAAGAAAGAGGACAACTTCTCTTTTAAGTCTGATGCAAACCATCTGAGCCAGACGTGTACATATGCGGTAGATTTATGTGTTTCTTATGGACATTCAACTGCTCCCCTGGCTGTTAAGGAAATCCATATGAGGAAGGGAGCCTGTACGTTGGTATCCTCAGATTGTGTGTCCTAATGTTACAAAGCAAATGAATCCTGACCATTTTTGAGGCTTGTCAGAGTTTTTTCTCTGCGGCTCTGGAATTTTCTCTCTTGTGCTTTCAGAGTGGCCAGATCTATGGGCTCCCGGGAGCTTTGCTCTGGAGAGATTGCTGATGTGGGATGAAGTACAGGGGTGAGGAACCAAATCATAACTCTTCCTTTAGGCCTTTGCCATCTGCCCAATGTCTTGTTTGCAGTCCCCATGAACTTGGAAGAATGCTCCCTGAGCACCACTCCCATCCATCCACCAGGGTCATTGTGCGGATTTCCAGATGTTGAACTTGGGCAGGTGACGTAACCCCAGCTGGTGTTGCAGAGGGACCAGCCAAGTCACGCTCATGACTTTGGGATTCAGTGTCCGTCTCATTTAGAGGCAGGAACCCTGTGGAGGGAGATGATGCCTGGTTTGCCTGTTTGCATGTTCGTTGCCTGCACCTTCCCTGACACTGAGGTCTGGACCTGGTGTCAAGTATAAGCACACGTGATGAGGGGACTAGCCAGCTCTAGACAGTACATTTCATCTGCTTATTTTGAAGAAGCAGGATAATACTCCATTTTATAATATCCCTTTCTCAGGGGCACAAAGACAGGGACTTGATACAAGGGAGAATAATGTAGTCTACAATGAGAAGTGCAGATGAGTGACACAAATTAGTGTGTGAGGGGAGATCTTCCCATCTAGACACAGGAGTATCTGAGGAAGGAATATTATTATATTGATTATCATCTTCTTTCTTGAAAACAGCAGATGAAATATACTTTCTAATATATTTATTAGAAATAAATATATTTATATATAAAGATATATATAATTTCTGCCCAATTCTGCACTCCATACATACCTACATTTGATACCCAGGAGCTGGCAAACCATAGGCTGCAGGCCAAATCTGACTTGTCACCTGTTTTTGTAAATAAAATTTATTGGAACATGGCCACGCCCATTTGTTTATTTCAGCGGCTGCTTTTGCACTTTATATGGCAGAGTTGAACGGGCCCCAAAGTTTGAAAGATTTCCTCCCTGGTTTCTTATAGAAACTTTGCTAGTGTTTGTTCTTTATCCACCCTTATCTAGACAGAGAAATTTAGGATGTCCCCCTTTATTTAAAATCTCTAGTTTTTAATATTTGCTGCTTTTTATTATTTTAAATTTAACCCACAGCTGCTCCTGTTCCTCTTCTCTTAGCTCTTGGATTATTTCAGGAGTTTCATTTTCAGTGGGATGCTGTTTCCCTCTTGAGGATATTTGGAATTATGTGCTGGGGGGAAGCTTTTAAAATCGGGAGCCAGCACTGATATTGCAGGGGCAGGGAGAGGTTCGAAATAGTCCCCAGACTGAAGGACAGCTCCATCTAAGTGTCCAGAGCACAGTCATTTTGTGAGCTACTTACCTGGATTTGGTTTTTGTCCCTGGTTTAAAGTTTTTCAGGGGATCTTTGTAACATCTCCCAGTGATGAGATGACCTTAATGTTTTACACTCCTGCTGCTTTCACACTTTTGTGTAAGTTACCATCAGACACAGGAGACCATCGAGTAACTTATCTGCCTGCCAATGACAGGGGGAACTCACTACGACTGCTGTCTCTCTCTCCGTTTCTCTTTTTCTCTCTGTCTGTCTTACATACACACATTCACGGCTGCAACCTCAGTGCTGTCTTCTGTCCACCCTAAAGACTCTGCGTCAGTCAATTTCCAGGATAGGATGTTCCTCTCATTTCTTTGACTTGTGTAGTGCTGGAGAAAACTTGGATCTCCTATTTCTCTCGTAGGAATCATCAGCCTTTGTAAATCCTGCTTAAAAAAAAAAATCTTCTTAGCTCTTCACACCCCCACTAGTTGGCGCTCTTTGCTTCTGGGACCAGGCTTATAGCTTTCAGCCAAAGGAAGCTAGCTGGGCTCCCCGACTGACGAGGAAGGCCTGGTGGGGGATAGATGTTTCCTATGGCCCAGAGACAGCAGCAAGGTTCCCAGAGAGATGGAGAGAGGGGCAGGGGTGTGATTGCAGGAAGGAGGGGGTTAGCAGTGTCCCAAGGGCATTGGGGCTCAGGGTGGGGTGTGATGGTGGCCCATGGGTGGAGGACCAATGTGCTCGGATCTGAGTAGCACGAAGTCAGTGCAGAGTGACAGTGGACCATGGAACCTCTGTCATTCTAGAGAGATGTGGAACCGGAGCTGGAGTAGAGGTTGCCTGTGAGAGGCAACCCGATTTTGAGACTTCCAGAGAGACCTAAGAAAGGAGAAAGTCTGAGTTTCTGCCATTTGCAAGGAGGGTGACGGACATGGACGGAGGAGCTATGTGTTTGAGACATCCGTAGGGCCACCACCCTGGTGAAGCCTGGGAGATGTTTGAGTAACACACACGATGGGGTTTCCATGGCCTGAGGCAGTGGTGCTCGAACTCTAGCGTGCATCAGAATCACCCGAAGCCTTGTTAAACACAAGCTCGCCCCGCCCCTAGGGTTTCTGATTCAGTAGGTTTCCAGTGGGGCCGCAAAAATTTGCATTTCTAACAAGTTCCCCGGAGCTGCTGCTGCTGCTGTGGTTGGGGGACCACACCTGGAGAACCACTGGCCTAAGTGTAGAAGAGATAGACAGTGAAATCCGTTAGTGTCCGCAAAATGGAACTAAACTATGATTATAAGATGGAAAATAAAGCTGACTGTATCTTAAGAGCAGTCGGTAACTTGGTCCCCATCGGGTTGATCACTGTGTCAGAATTTCTAGGTTCTAGGAAGGGTTAAGCTAGTTTAGCCAAAATGCGATTGAGCAAAGAACATGCTAGCAGAGACTTTCATTAAAATCTAATTCCTCTGCATTTGGGGAATTTATTCACTATAAACAGGAAGAGCGTTTCAAAACTGAGTTTTGGCTCTTTGTAATTTTTTTTTTTTTTTTTTTTTGCTCTTTGTAATTTTGAATCCTTTTAGCTGACTCAGTAAAGAGAGTCCCTCATTTGAACTTTTCTTTATAAAAGAAGATAATTCAAGGGCCTCGGTGGTTCCTTTCCTTCACTGTCTGGGTTTGTCTTCTCAATATCAGGATGACCATTTGATGTCAGTGGGCCTGAATTTTCAATTGACACACTCTCATTTCTTCTTTTTATATTTTTGATTATAACAGATACTTATATAAGATTTGTACACAAATGTAAAGATAACTAAAATATAAACAAAAATGCTAAACAGACACATAATAAACAGTGTAGCTGTATGCTTCAAAAATATCCTGAATGTGCTAGATTGATCTGGAATAAACTCTAGGTCTTTTTTTTTTTTTTTTCTTTTTCTGAGCTGAAGATTATTTATTGGGAATTCAGAAAAATTGCATCCTTCACATGACCCCCAGTTACATTTCCTTTGTACTTCAGTTAGGTTCACCGTGCTGCAGGTTTTCTGTATAATCTTGGAAATGTACCTGATACACATTTTGGCTAAGTACCAAATGTTAAAATCAGTTTTCAATAGAAGCAAATACTGCAGCTGAATATCACCATAAAAATATGAAATCTGGGGACTTCCCTGGTGGTCCAGTGGTAAAGAATCCGTCTTCCAATGCAGGGGACGTGGGTTCGATCCCAGGTCGGGGAACCGAGATCCCACATGCCACCAGGCAGCTAAGCCTGTGCGCCGCAACTACAGAGCCCACGCACCTTGGAGCCCGTGTGCCACAACTAGAGAGAGAGAACCCCTGTGCCACAACTAGAGAGAAGCCCATGTGCCGCAACGAAGAGCCCACGTGCCGCAACTAACACTGGGCACGACCAAAAATTAAAATAAATAACTAAACAAAATGTTAAAAGAAGAAAAGCCTTTGCTTTAAAAAAATATGAAATCTAAGCCTCAAGATTACATAAAAGGTTTATCAAAAAATTTTAAATTACAGTTACTAAAAATTAATTATTTTGTTAAAGTTTGGCATACTATAAGATAGTAATTATTTAGTGCTCTCATCTGCTCAGTTAGCACTACTAAAATGATCCTCACTTTCAGTGGAAACTCTAGGTCTTTAAAAGAACTGATGTCTCTGCCCTAAGTTAGGATTTACTTTCTATAAGGGGAAGATACATCAAAACTGCCCCGAGCCTTTTCAAATGCAAAAGTGCAGCTTTCAGATCTCTTAATTCCTTCTCTGTTCACATTAGGTGGATCTGTCACTCATCGAGTCCTTACGAGAATTAATTTGAGTCAAGTGACTCACCTTTGAGAATTAATTTGAGTCAAGTGACTCACCTGAAAAGGACGGTATTGAAAACCTTGACCTTGGACTTGGAGCCTGCTTCCTGGTGGCTCGAGCCATTGACTTTCAGTTTTACCCCGGGTATCTGTTTGGTCCTGCCTCAGCACCAGTGGTAGCAACAGGGCTTGGGGCTGAGTAACACTCTGGGTCCTTCCGAGCTGTATTTATTTACACATTGTTGGGATTTTGGCCAAGGCTTTTGGTCTTCTGCGTGTGTGGGTCTCACCATCTGTGAACCCCATTGATGGTGTGTAAATTAATAAAGAGCTCTGTGAGTCCACTTTTGGGGTGCCAAGAAGAACCATAATAAATAATATGAAACAGCTCCAGGGATTTTAGCATATTTACAATTTTGGCTTCACACACTTAGGGATTTGGAGTCATTTTCTTTTACAAAATTGGCTTGAAAATCATGCATCGGGCTTCTTTTGTGTGATTGGCAGCATTTCGGAAACCACGAAGATCCTTGCTTCTCAGAATTGCTTCGTGCGAACCCTGTCTGTATGGGTCAAAACTCTGCTCCATATAAGGCCTTCCTTTACTGGGAATCCCTCTCTCCATCCCAGGGATGTTGGTGGTGGGTGACCATGAACGTATCCTCTGTGGAAGAGGGCCAAGGAGGAAAAAGAATGGCGTGGCCAGTAGTTTCAGTGTTATTAGGGTGGCTGGTATGTTTTAATAGAATTATCTGCAGGACTTGAAAAACCTGTCTGATGGCCCAGGCTTCGTGAGAGACCGTGCACTATTTGGGGGAATTTGTTGATTTTAAGGTGAAAGGTGGACAAGGGAGGGGCAGGGCGGTACGTACCACTGTGACTTTCACAAGTCTGCCCTGTTGAAGTTTATCCAAACCTTTAGGTTTCTCAATCTTAGGCCTTCACCATCTGTGACTCACAGGTGCTGTGAGTGCAACACTCAGGCTAGAAGCTAAGAAAGGTGTTTCTTTGGGGTTGGGGACACCTGCATGGTCTCATCCTTCTATGTCCCCATACTTGGTAATATACGATTCTTCCAGAATAAAAGCTGCACTTTCTTTTATCTTAGATTCATAAAGTTTGGGACCTAGGCACTCAATAAAAAGTTATTGGAACAACTACAACAATAACAACAACAATCAGAATAGTAGACAACCCTGTAAGGGTGCTTGCTCTATGGCAGGCACTGTTCTGAACCCTTGACACGTATTCACTTAGTGAAATACTCACGAGAATCTTGTGTGGCAGGATCCTAATCCTATCATTATCTCCGTTTTCCAGATGGAAACTGGCACAGAAAATTTAAGTAACCTGCCCAAAGTTACTTGGGTAGTAAATGGTGGTATATGCACCCGGGGAGATACTACCGGGATTTGATTCCTCCATCATGCAATTCTTTGTTCTTAATCATTGTGCTGCAGACCCAGTACTAAAGTTCTCACAAACCTAATAGATTATAGAGATGCCTGGATTTTGTCTTGGAAACTGCTCAAGAATGCCAATATCAGAGGCTATAAAATTTTCTTGAAAGATTGTATAAGTCTTAAGCCAGGGAGCTCAATTTGTGTTACCTGACACTTTGAGCTGCGCTAGGGGTGGAGAATGAACTACATAAATAACTGCTAAGGTGCTGATCTCCAAGGGGGCTTGCATGTCTGGGTACCTTTGAGAAGAGTTTAGGATAACAGTTTCTTAGACTGCTTCTTGTGTTTTGAATTCCACTGGAGCCAGTTCTTTAGACTTTTAGAGCCAAACTGGTTGAAGTTCATTCAGGTTAAGTCTTGGGAGGAGGTGAGTTTTGTGGGTGAGAGATTCTGCTGGTTTTGCTTTTCTTAATCATCTTTAATTGTCCCTCTGATGTGTGTGTGTGTGTGTGTGTGAGAGAGAGAGAGAGAGAGACAGAGACAGAGAGAGAGAGAGACAGAGAGAGAGGGTGTTGGGGACAGTGGGCTAGGGACGGGGTATTAGTTAGTGGTACAGCAAAGCCGGGAGTTCAGTAGGGAACTGGTCCATGGTGAGATTAGGCTGAGGAAGTTAACTTTCTTGGACTCCTTGCAGAGAGTGTAAACTCAGTGGAAATGCCCCCTTGCTGGCTGCCACTCCCAGGACTGGGATGATGTGTTCTTAGCATTGCACCTGCAAGTTTTGAGGCTTACTATCAAAGTATTAGAATCTAGGAGGAAAGGGAACTGCTTATATGGGCAAAGTCCTGCAAAACTAGCTATAAATGTGATAAAGGGCTTTTCTTTTTAACCTATGTAGTTGTAGACTCACAAGAAGTTGAAAACTAATACAGAGTGGTTCTATGTACCCATCACCCAGTGGTGACATCTTGCTTAACTATAGTGCGTTATCAAAACCAGGAAATTGGTATTGGCACAATACAATTAACAAAACTACAGATCATACTGGGATCTCACCTGTTTTTACGTGTACTTGTTTTTTGTTGTTATCGTTGTCGGGAGTTAGTGTATATAATTTGATCAGTGTTTCTTTTCTTTTTTTTTCATTTTGATATGTTTTATTTAACCTAATACAACCAAAGTATCAATATTATTATTTCAACATGTAAGCAATATAGAAATTATTAATGAGGTATTTTACCGTCTTTTTTTTTTGTACTGAATCTTTGATGATTTTATTTATCATTTTATTTATTATTTTCTAACATCTTTATTGGAGTATAATTGCTTTACAATGGTGTGTTAGTTTCTGTTTTATAACAAAGTGAATCAGCTATACACATACATATGTCCCCATATCTCTTCCCTCTTGCATCTCCCTCCCTCATGATCAGTGTTGCTTGATACGCAGGAGAACCTCTGACTAAGGCTGTAATAACTATTTTGCAGATACATGATTTTTACTTTAACGCTGTTTGTCTGAATGTTTTTAACTCAGCAAACAGTTGAATGGAATGTGAATTCCAGCAGCCGATTTATGGAATAAACACCAAGCCATTTGGTCATTTATATTTATGGTCTTGAACTCTTTGGGGGATATTATCTTCATTTTTGTTGCCTTACAGAGGGAGGATATTTTCTAGAGATAAAGGATAATTCAAGGTCGTTGTGTCATATTAAGAACTCTTGGAGGGAATGATAAACAGATGTTGTTATCCCTGGAAGAGGAGGGGGTAGACTTTGATTAATCAGATAAAAGGTATGGACTGATGGGATGCAAAGATCATGGATGCAATTTCATGATAACTGTTAGAGTGGATTTATTTTCCAAATGACAGCCCTGGATGAGCTTGGGCTAACTGTCGGCTGTCTGGCTGAATGTGATTAATTGCTTCTGCCTCCGTGATCCCATCACGCTTGTTGAGACTTCCAATTAGCCTCTGTCACTATCTGCTCTGGATCTGAGCTGTTTGTCCGGGACGGGGGCTGGGGGGGGGGCTGTCTTCTCAGCTAGGCTAGGAATTCTTTGAGGGCAGGGACTGTCTAATACATGTTTTGACGTTTCTCTTCCTCCCAGGATCAAGCAGAGCACAAGGGATCTCTATTCTTCTGCCTCTAGCCATTTCCAGACTGTTCCTTATTCTAGCCTCACTTCTTTACATATTTAACCAGGCATCTGTTTGCACGTTATGTATATTTGAAACCCATAAGGCTTAATCTTTGATAGATTATTGTGTAACTTGGGACCATCATGAGTCAGGCTGGCTTTGATTCTGTTGGAACAGCACTAATGGCTTGAGAGCCTGGTTGATTTTCTTCTTCAAAAAAGCACTGGAAAGTTCTCGTTTATTTTTTTCGCTATAGTATAAAGACTTTTGAAAAAGTATATTCATCTTGTATACTTAACTGTTAACACCTGGGAAAATTATTTAAAATTCTTCTGACTCACGGCTGCCTCTTGGGGTTGGTCTTTTCAGGGAGTTTGCAGTGGTCTGTGATTGCGACGTTTTCAAGGCTGTGGTGCCTTGTCTTCCTTGAGACCTAAGGAGAGTAAGGTTTTCAGTCACCTTCTCTAATAGGGTAGTAACAGGGAGGTGAAATACTGTGTCTTGGGGATCCTTTGGTTATAATGAAATGGAAAGAAGTTCTCAGATAAACTCATATAAACATGGTGTTACTGAAGAGATATGAGAATATGCCCTGGGTAGTCAAGGAAGGTAGTAGAAAAATCAGAAAGGGATGCCCGTCTCACATTTTTCAGAGACCCATGTAGTCGGTAATTTTTGCTTTTCTCTCTGAGGCTCTGCTGTTCTCTTGCCTCTACTAGCAGACTGGCTTCCTTGCTTGATCTGTTTTCTCAGGTTTACTGCTCCAAATGGCTTTGAATTGGTACAATGTTGCTCTAGTCCAGTACTACACAGGCTTTCCTTTAACATCTCTGTCTCCCAGTGTCTCAATTCCAAATTTTTAAGTGAGAGTCTGTTTGGCCCATAAGGAGTCATGTATCCATCTCTGGTCTACCCAGCTGTTGCTGGGATGCAGGGGTCATATGTGCTTTGGGTGGTCCCAGACAGGTCCAGGCAGGCTCTCAAGAAGGCGGAGTTGGTGGGAGACAATGATTGGCATGGCCGCCATATCCCAATCAAGGAACAATTCACCATTGTTCCTGTTTGGCTCTCGGTTACATTAAGAAAGTAGGGCCCATTCCTTTTTGGCCTTGTCTCAGCCGCTAACTTTTTCCAGTTGGAATTTCAGGTCTAGGCAGTAGACTGGGGAAGAGGTACAGAAGTGCTAGTTTGCCTGTAGGTAATGAAGAGTGGGTTACTAACACTAATTAAAACCAGGGGTGGTTGGATACTTGACCAGTCAATATTTAATTTAAGAAATATTTTAATTCATGACTTTGAATGAAATGAATGCATTTGAATTTCTTTCTATATGCAGTTGTTTACTTTTTGAGTTCTTAAGTTAGACCTAAAAAAAATTCATACTGATTGTTCAGAGATTCCAGTTTTATTGCCAAGAACTTCTGTTGTGTGTTGAAGTCTTTGGATGACAAGGGTGCAGTGACAGAATGGCAAGAAGGAGAAGAAGGGTGGGTAAAGATCTGAAGGCCTCATTTCCCCACAAACTAGCTGTGTCACCTTGGTAACTTATTTCTTTGAAGCTTATCTGTAAAATGGAGTAAGAAGAGCCTCCATCTTATAATGTTGTTCAGAGGATTTAATCAGACAATATATTGAATAATATATTATTTAATATATCATCTCATTGAACTGTATTTCATCAAATTTTATGTCATATTTACACTGAATTACATTGAATTTTGTATCATCAAATACATTATTATATTATTTGAAAGGTACTTTTTAGGCACTCAGGATATATGAGTGAAATTTGCTAAGATCTTGCCCTCCTGGAGCTTATATTTTAGTGTATGCTCTCACTCCTCTAATTTAGAAATCAAAAAAGAGTGGTTTCCTTACCTTTTTTCCAATTCTATAAAAAGTTAGAATTTTCTAATTCTTATAAAAGTAAGACCATGTAACAGGCAGGTAGACTTATTTGTCTTTTGAGAGCCAGGGTATGTGAATTATATGTATGCAAGAACATGATCAAGAGCCATTAAAAATCCATGAAATGTCCACATGCTTTGAAAAAGGGTCTCTTTTTCAAGGAAAAAGTTAAATGAGCTTTATTTGAGTTAAGGGAATAAATAAAATTTGTGAGAGACATTTATGAGCAGATATCTTGTCTTTGATGACCCAGGGAAAGACATTCCTATTTGTGCAGGGAGTAACTCACTTTGCTTTTATGAAATCAAAGTTAAACATCTTAATGGGTTTTAATAATCCTAAATGTCATATTGAATTTAAGTTTGGACAATTTCAGATAACACCTCTTTTTAATTGCTATGGTTTACTTATCTCTTGGGCTATAGCATATTCTCAACACATAAAATCCTACATTTTTAAAACTTTCATATTTTGCAACCTTTGTTATGAGAAATAGAAACTTTTGGAGGCAGGCTGATTTAGATGGAAGGAAATATTTTCTTCCCCCCAGTGGATCCAAACAAGTCATTCTGCCTGCCAAAGGAAGCAATTTCCTTTCTTTGCCTTGGGATTGGAAGCAATAATATATTGGATACAATGATTTAATCTAGTTGACCTAAACTTTAATTTATTCTTTGTTTAGCATTTATAGATTGTTATATAGCCTAAAGCCACTGCAGTTTGAAATGGTACAAAGAATTTAAGGATATGCTGGTTGAAATTTTACAGACAGAACTTATCTAAGCCAGTATAAAAAATAATTTCATTGCTTTATAGACGAATCGTATATGTGGGCGTATCAATGTCATGTCTAAAATGTTAAAGATCTATAATAATAAAAGTTAGTACTTTTTATCACACGTAGTTAGCATTAGTGAGGAAAGCAACCAGTTCCATCTTGTGGAATTAACTTGGGCTTTGCTAGTTCTTTGGAGTTTCTGGCAGCGTCTTTAATTGTTTGAGAAGAGACAGAGCTTGGTGACAAGAGATGCCAATGTTTACATTTCTTTTTCCTTCATCAGTGACACAGGGCAAGTGATCAGCTCCATATTTTCATGTCGCACTAAATAATTTCCCCAAATGGTCAAGGCCCTGGTTATTATAATTGGCATAATTTTTCTCCTTCACTAAGGGAACACCAGGTAATCTTCGGACCCAGCAACAATGAATGTTGCTTTGAGAATGCCTCAGCAAGCATTTAGTGATGCTGACACTTCCACCACTTACCCATGTGCCTGGCCACATGCTTAGGTTGTTGGACGTAAGGGAGAATAGAAAAGATGTGGGCTCCTTCCCAGGGCTACGTTCGTTTTCATTTTTTAGTGGAATCTTCCCGGACCGGGGCACGAACCCGTGTCCCCTGCATTGGCAGGCGGACTCTCAACCACTGCGCCACCAGGGAAGCCCTCATTTTTTAGTGGATTAAAATTATGTGGTGGTTTATTTAAAAGAATCTGCACACTTCTATCTGTAACGTAAACCATTACCCTTGTGGGGGAAAGCGGCCAGGTCTCCCGCAGGCCCACCTCCTCCATAGTTACTCATTCAGAAGGACAGCATAAAAAGTAAGATTGTTTCAAAAATTTCTAGGCCTTCGTGAAAACAGGTGCTTCCTTTGTGAGTTCAAATTAGTGAATGTATGCTGTCATTTCAACCCAGTTTTAACCCTGGTTCTAAAGAACAAAGACATTTTCTTTGCCCTGAAGATTGACATTTGCTTGCAAAGATTGGGCACTTCCTGTGACCCTAGGTCCAATTCTGCCTCATTGGGGGGCGGGGGGTGTGGAAGGGAAGGCGGGACATTGGTGCCTGGTCTTCCACTGCAGTGGGAGCGGCTCAGAGTCTGTGCATATCTGCACAGAGGCAGGCTGTAGCTTGCTTAGATATTTATCAGGAACTCTCTGGTGCATTTACTCCATAAGTTAGCAGTGAAAAAGGCTGCCGTCCCTTTGTTCCCAGTCAATTGTCAGTGTTGAAACCTGTTGCCTCTGCACCTTCTGATCTGCCTCTCCCGTGCTTTTTTCTACATTTCTTTCACTTTCCCTGCCAGAAAGCAGCCCCGGCATCTTCACATTCTGATTTCTGGAGTGGAATGAAAGAGTTTCTTTCTGTAGAGAGAGATTTTGTTTTATACAGAGCTGCCTTTGATGGGTAAGACTTCCCTCAAAAGATTTAGAACGTGAAGTGTTGGCATCCAGCCATGGAGGACAGTCATAAATTGTAATTTGAACGAGGTTTCATCAAGTCTTGGTCCTGTCATCTCATTGCTGGCAGGGGATGTTGGACATTCTGTGAAACCAAGAGCTGCTTTGGTCAATGTGATTGTAATACTTTAGAGACACCGTGTTGAGATCTATAGTATGAGTTTAAGGTATTCAGGCAGTTAACATGATGTTCTGAAGAGTAGGAATAATGATCCCAAATTGATGCTAAGGAATGCTTTTAATTTATACATGGCTATAGCTTTACAAGTGGCAAGATGTCTTGCCAACCTTTTCTTTGTCTAAATTTTGACAGAGAATAGGTGATATGATTTCTGGTTCATTTTAGAGAAAATGAGAATGAACTTTCTGGGCAATTTTAAAATTTCAGGCAACCTGAAGCAAATCTGACAAAATGTAATATGCTTATTTCAGGTGGCAGGTATAAAGATGTTTATATATTGATCTCTACTTTTCTTATTTTTTTCAAAAGAAAGAAAAAAAGTGGGAGGAAAAGGGAAGAGAGAAAGGAAGCAAAAAAGCAAATGAAAGCATGGACCCTTAACAATGCTTTAAAAAATTATTTTTACTTTTTATTGAAGTATGGTTGATGTACAATATTACATACGTTATAGGTGTACACTATAGTGATTCACAATTTTTAAAGTTTATACTCCATTTACAATTATTGTAAAATGTTGGCTATATTCCCTGTGTTGTACAGTATATCCTTGTAGCTTATATTTTACATAATAGTTTGTACCTCCTAATTCCCTACGCTTATATTGTCTCTCACCCACTTCCCTCTCCCCACTGGTAACCACTTGTTTCCTCTATCTGTGTGTCTGTTTCTTTTTTGTTATGTTTGCTAGTTTGTAGTTTTTTAGATTCCACATATAAGTAATATCATATAGTATTTGTCTTTGTCTGATTTACTTCACTTACTATAACACCCTCCAAGTCCACCCATGTTGTTGCAAATGGCAAGATTTTATTCTTTTTTAGGGATGAGTAATATTCCATTGTATATAGGTACCGCATCTTCTTAGTCCATTTATCTGTTGATGGACACTTAGGTTGCTTCCATATCTTGGCTACTGTAAATAATGCTGCTATAAACATTGGGGTGCATGTATCTTTTTGAATTAGTGTTTTTGTTTTTTTCGGGCATATACCCAGGAATGGAATTGCTGGGTCATGTGGTAGTTTTATTTTTAGTTTTTTGAGAAACCTCCATACTGTTTTCTATGGTGGTTGCACCAATTTACATTCCCATCAACAGTGTATGAGGATTTCCCTTTCCTCCACGTCCTCTTAATAGTGCTTTCTGGTGCAAAAAGACCTGTGTAACTCCCATTTACCAGTGCAACAAAAAGAATAAAATACCTAGTAATAAACCTGCCTAAGGAGACAAAAAACCTGTATGCAGAAAACTATAAGACACTGCTGAAAGAAATTAAAGATGATACAAACAGATGGAGAGATATACCATGTTCTTGAATTGGAAGAATCAACACTGTGAAAATGACTATACTACCCAAGGGAATCTACAGATCCAATGCAATCCCTATCAAACTACCACTGGCATTTTTCACAGAACTAGAACAAAAACTTTCACAATTTGTACGGAAACACAAAAGACCCCGAATAGCCAAAGCAATCTTGAGAAAGAAAAACGGAGCTGGAGGAATCAGGCTCCCAGACTTCAGACTATACTACAGGACTACAGTAATCAAGACAGCATGGTACTGGCACAACAACAGAAATATAGATCAATGGAGCAGGATAGAAAGCCCAGAGATAAACCCACGCACCTATGGTCACCTTATTTTTGATAAAGGAGGCAAGAATATACAATGGAGAAAAGATAGCCTCTTCAATAAGTGGTGCTGGGAAACCTGGACAGCTACATGTAAAAGAATGAAATTAGAACACTCCCTAATACCATACACAAAAATAAACTCAAAATGGATTAAAGACCTAAATGGAAGGCCAGACACTATCAAACTCTTAGAGGAAAACATAGGCAGAACACTTTATGACATAAATCACGGAAAGATCCTTTTTGACCCACCTCCTAGAGAAATGGAAATAAAACCAAAAATGAACAAATGGGACCTAATGAAACTTAAAAACTTTTACACAGGAAAGGAAACCATAAGTAAGACGAAAAGAAAACCCTCAGAATAGGAGAAAATATTTGCAGATGAAGCAACTGACAAAGGATTAATCTCCAAAATTTACAAACAGCTCATGCAGCTCAATATCATAAAAACAAACAACCCAATCCAAAAATGGGCAGAAGACCTAAATAGACGTTTCTCCAAAGAAGATATACAGATATCCAACAAACACATGAAACAATGCTCAACATCACTAATCATTAGAGAAATGCAAATCAAAACTTCAATGAAGTATCACCTCACACCGGTCAGAATGGCCATCATCAAACAATCTACAAACAATAAATGCTGGAGAGGGTGTGGAGAAAAGGGAACCTTCTTGCCCTGTTGGTGGGAATGTAAATTGATACAGCCACTATGGAGGACTGTTTGGAGGTTCCTTAAAATACTAAAAGTAGAACTACCATATGACCCAGCAATCCCACTATTGGGCATATACCCTGAGAAAACCATAATTCAAAAAGAGTCATGTACCAAAATGTTCATTGCAGCTCTATTTACAATAGTCAGGACATGGAAGCAACCTAAGTGTCCATCGACAGATGAATGGATAAAGAAGATGTGGCACATATATACAATGGAATATTACTCCACCATAAAGAGAAACAAAGTTGAGTTATTTGTAGTGAGGTGGATGGACCTGGAGTCTGTCATACAGAGTGAAGTAAGTCAGAAAGAGAAAAATAAATACCGTATGCTAACACATATATACGGAATCTAAAAAAAAAAGGTTCTGAAGAATCTAGGGACAGGACAGGAATAAATACGCAGACATAGAGCATGGACTTGAGGACATGGGGAGGGGGAAGGGTAAGCTGGGACGAAGTGAGAGAGTGGCATGGACATATATACACTACCAAATGTAAAATAGATAGCTAGTGGGAAGCAGCCGCACAGCACAGGGAGATCAGTTCGGTGCTTTGTGACCACCTAGAGGGGTGGGATAGGGAGGGTGGGAGGGAGATGCAGGTGGGAGGGAGATGCAAAAGGGAGGAGATATGGGGATATATGTATATGTATATGTATAGCTGATTCACTTTGTTATAAAGCAGAAACTAACACACCATTGTAAAGCAATTATACTCCAATAAAGATGTTAAAAAAAAAAAAAAGACCTGTGTAAGAACTTGGTCCTGTCTCTGTGGCTTTGGCCAAGCCAACTTCCCTGCCTCAGTTTTTGTCATATTAAACTGACATTTATAAAAGAGCATGATAGTCCTTTTTAAAGAGATAATATCTCTGCAGAGCCAAACACACTGCTTAGTGCATAAAAGATACCTCAGCAATCTTAGTTTCCATTCATTACCTTTTCGACATAGCATCACAGATCTTTAGCTGAATTGAACGTAGACTCTTATCTGCCTGGTCTTCGTACTGGTCTTGCTAAAATGTTGTTCCCTTAGGTGAAGTGGACAGAAGAGGTTATTTTTTCCCCGTTAGCTTAATCAGACTTATTGAGGACCAGCTCTGAACCAGATACATTGGGAATGAGATGAACCGAATCTCTGCTTCCATGGAGGTGACATTCCAGGGGGAGACAGTAGAAAACAAGTTTCAGGTGGCGAAAGTGAGATGAAAGAGGATAGGCACTGAGGGATGGGGATATCTATTTTAGACCGGGGAGGGGGGCTGGGAGTACTTCTCAGATGAGGTGTCGTCTTGAGATCTGTACGGACGGAGGGAACAAGCCTTGTAGAAATCTTGGGAAAGAACATTCAGGCAGAGGGAATTGGGCATGGGTTGAAGAACCACAAGAGCTTGTGTGGAAAGGCAGAAAGAGTAGGGAGTGAGGCCACAGCCCAGATCACCTTCAGGAACTTCTTGCTTGGGTTTTATTTGCGTGAGATAGGAAGCGACATACTTGAACCCCAAAGCTGGCCGCTCTCCTCCTCTAAAGAGACTTCGTTAGATGCGTTTTGCAGAGAAGATGGAAAATAATAGTGTATCTGTTACTTTGATTACAATTCCCATCGTATAATAATTAACTGCTAGCTGTAATGAGAGGACTTCCTCTAATTTCATTTAGCACCTTGGGGACCTCTATTAGTCTGTATCCCAATCAATTTTGCAGCCGTTAAGGGGGAAAAAGGCATATTGCTGATGAATTTTAAATCTAGTGGGGAGAACGGTCCATCTGTTTGTACTCGGCCGCACTGTCTTAATTTCTTTCAGCTTATAAGGCTCCCCCAACTCTGCCCAGGCCCTCTTGTCTGGCTTGCTGATGCAGTCATGTGGCGTGTTGTTTTCCTAATTAGGACATCCTTTCATAGATGGCTATTAATGAATTCCACGCGTCCTGCATCCTTTTGGTAACCTCTTTTGGTAACCTCTCAAATTCGGATAACAAAAATTTTCAGCTGACAGCCAAAGGAACATGTGTCCCCTCCCCAAGATAGATGCCTTAGTCAATATTTATTTTCATGTCTAGCACCTTTTACTACCCTCTTATCCTTTAGGTAAGTTCATTTATGTGGAGAAATGGAATCACATCTGTTTTCTCAGTTGGGTGGGACAATAAGTTCTCCTGTCCTAGAAAATACAGCGAAGGTTCTCCTCTTTGTCTCGTTGGCATATGGGGTGACTTGCTGTGTTTAGATAACCCCGGCCTGTCTCTGCTGCTCTTGTGAAAGCCCTTCTTACTGTCCCATCACCTCAGAGGCGCTCTTCCCAGCAGGTGGCTTCGCTTTGGAGGTGAGCGGTGACCTGTGTTGGGCTATTTGTTACTTCACTAGAAACAGCCCCTTGAGAAGCAGGGCCGTCTCCAGACAGCTCAGTCTTATTAGTTTTGAAATAAGGCCTGTAGCTTGTTGGCATGCATTAGGATCACTGCACACCGTAGAAGAAACCAAGACTTACCAGCAAGGACCTGGAGGGAATGGCTGCCCAGTGCTGGCAGCAGAGTCGTCATCAATGGGAGCCCTGAATCAACTCATGTGTTCTGACTAGCCTGTGTGTGTGTGTGTGTGTGTGTGTGTGTGTATCTGTGTCTGTGTGTGTGTGTAAAAATAAATCGAATTATTTTTTATAGTTGTTTTGGGTTCACAGCAAAACTGAGCAGAAAGCACAGAGAGTTCCTGCACACCTCTTGTCCCTCACCCCCACCCCGACCCCCAGCCTCTCCTCTTCAAACCTCCCCCCCACCCCCGCCCACAGAGTGGGTCAGTTGTTAGAATCTGTGAACCTGTATCAACACGTCATTATCACCAAGAGTCCATAGTTACATTAGGGTTCACTCTTTGTGTTATACATTCTGTGAGTTTTGACAAATGCATAATGATCTGTATCCAGCATTATAGTATCCTATAGAAGAGGTTCACTGCCCTAAAAGTCCTCTGTGCTCCACCTAAGTATCCCTCCCTCCTCCCTAATCCTGGCAACCACTGATCTTTTTATGCCTTTTCCAGAATGTCGTATAATTGGAATCATGCAGTATGTAGCCTTTTCAGATTGTCTTCTTTCACTTAGTAATACACATTTAAGGCTCTTCCATGTCTTTTTGTGGTTTGATAGCTCATTTCTTTTTAGCGCTGAGTAATATTCTATTGTATGACCTACCCTAGCTTATTTATCCAGTTACAGATCGAAGAATGTCTTGGTTGCTTCCAGGTTTGGGCAACTATGAATAAAGATGCTATAAACATTTGTGTGCAGATTTTTGTGTGGATATAATATATATGTATATTTATATTATATACATATTAAGGGAAGTTTTATTTTTTCTGATTATGAAAAAATATGTACTCAGTTGTATAAATTTGAAAAATGTAAAAAAAGAAAAATTTTAAAATTCAGTACATCTATTAATTTAATGTAATAAAACACATGAAATTGGAGCTGTCTTGGAAAATGTAGGACATATGGTAATTATAGCCTATAATAGTGGTAAAGACAGGAAAGATTTAGGGGTATTCTAAATGCTGGTTCTGTTTCCATGAAAACTGCTTCTTAAGTGACGTTTTATGATAATCAACATTCAAACAAAGACTGTCAGCTTTGCAAAATAGCTAATTTAGAAGTCCCTTGAACGACTGACCTCCAAGGAGGTACTGAAATTCTTCCCTTAAAAAATCCAAATATATTTTAGCCATGACCCTTAGTGCCGGTGGAGGGGAATCATTCATGTGGAGTCCGGGGGATCAGATGCATGTATATTTTAGAATGCCTGATAGGACTGCTTGGGTTGTAGGGGCGTTTGTATCTCCTGGACGTCTTCTGGTGGAGAGGTGGAGGATGCAGCTGGGGGGATGGGGGCGCACGGAGTAGCAGTGCCTGAAGAGCAACCCCAGAAGTGGACATAAGTTGACCCCAGGCATCCTGTTGCTTCACATTCTTTTTTTTTTTTTTTAAAGAATATTCATAGGCTTCTTGTGAATTTTTTTAAAAATTTATTTTATTGAAGTATAGTTGATTTACAATGTTGTGTTAGTTTCTGGTGGACAGCAAAGTGATTCAGTTATATACATATATATATACATGTAAACATACATACATACATATGTGTGTGTGTGTGTATATATATATATATATATGTTTGCATCTGCTAATCCCAAACTCCCAGTCCATCCCTTCCCCCTAGCTGCACCCCCCAACCCTCAACCACAGATTTGTTCTCTACGTCTGTGAGTCTGTTTCTGTTTTGTAGATTTGTGTCATATTTTAGATTCCACATATAAGTGATATCACATGGTATTTGTCTTTCTCTATCTGACTTACTTCACTTAGTATGACAGTCTCTAGGTCCATCCATGTTGTTGCAAATGACATCATCTCATTCTTTTTTATGGCTGAGTAATATTCCAGTGTGTGTGTGTGTGTGTGTGTGGGTGTGTGTGGGTGTGTGTGTGCGCGCACGCACACACACACACACACACACACACACACACGCACACCACCTCTTCTTTATCCATTCTCATTCTTCTTTTTTTTCGGCCACGCCCTGCAGCTTGTGGCATGTGGGATCTTGATTCCCCAACCAGGGACTGAACCCACGCCTTTGGCAGTGTAAGCACGGAGTCCTAACCACTGGACCACCAGGGAATTCCCTCATTATTCGTTTTTAACAAGGCAAACAAACCGTAACTCAACTTAAAAAGATTTTTTCATGATTTCTGGAATGGGAGTATATGCCTAGCAGCTTTTAAAAAAAATTTAGTTTTAAATATCCACTGTCTCTTTTTGTAGAAAAGCTGGTCGGAGGCAAGAGTACAAAGTAAGGCTTATGTAACCTATATCTAAATATATAAATTTATAAAAAGTTGTAAATCAAGCTAATAAATTATAAAATAAAAGATGTTTTATTCTCCTACCTTAACAAATAAACTTTCATAATGACCTGTTAAACTGGATTCAGATTTAGAATGATTAGACTCCTTGAAATACCACAAGGGATCCTGGAGGTGAGGGGTAGCCAGCCCCTAGCCCATGGCCCATCCTTATCCCCCCACCCCCAGCTCCATCTTGGACTGTGGACCCTACGACCTACATAAACAAGCGCCCTCTATAAACTCCACAGGTGGCTGCCCTGGGGCATAAGAGTGCACAGTCTCTAACCTCACACTTGGTAGGACAGAACCAAGAAAGTCTTTGGAGGGGCTTTGCACTAGGACCAGTGTACCTGGGTGTGTTCTGGAGAGGAGTAGGGCTGGCCTGTGTGCGTGTGCATCTGCTTGTCTTCTGGGAAGAGCATGGCTGGTAGAGGGGCAGAGGAGGCCCTCTGATGGGAGTGCCCAGGTCTGGCCCTTCTTCCCTGCTATTAGAGATGATTCTGGAAAAAGGGACCCAGAGTCACTAGGAATCTTTGAGCTTTGGTTTTGATCTCAGAAAAGTTAGCCATCACTTTTAACATCATGAAAGTAGAGCGAGAATCGTCCACTTTTCAATACGTTGGAATTCAGCAGCATACAGTTCAAAAGTTGTTGTTTTTATCAGGTGGATGTCGTTGTATTCTGGTGTAGGTTCATTTAGAAAGCTCTAGGCTTGATCAGATAGTGCAATATACATTTATATAAGTTTTTGGTTTTTTGTTTTCTTTTGGTCTTTTCACTCTTCAAGAACCATAATGAAGTAATGAAGTTTTGCCTAAAAGCTGACTCTTGGTCTCGGATCCTAGAGATCATGGTTTCCTTTTGAACTAATGTAATGATTCACCTCCTGGAATCTCCCTAATGGTATTAATTCTCACAACATCTGTGATTGTGTAGACGTTCCCATGTTCTTAATTCTGGCTTTGAAGGCATTCTCATGAGATGAGCTCATTTCAATACATAGGAATAGTAAAAGTCAAGGTCGAGTTTAAATTGGAAGGGGTGTTTCTAAAGGGTAGGATAGTGAAGTTCTCATATATACTGATGAATCATTTGTCATTTTTCGTAGTAATAATATAAAGGTTTTACAAACTGTTTATTAGCGAAGATCTAGAGATGTGTGGAGCAATGAACAATGTTGGAGTCCTGAGGTCCTGTTCCGGTGATACGAGTGTATTCAAGTAATGCTTTGTTTTTACATCACCAGTTATTTAATCAAGATGGAAAATATGGTGTCCATTAATATCATATGTAGAGAGGTGGGTACTCAGGATGGGTAATGTGACTTCCCCCCAAGACCAGAGTGCTCACTTACGTGTTCTCTCACTCTTGCTTTGCGAAGTCTTTGTGCTCTCTAAAAAAAAATTTCTGATAAGATTAAACAGATGTCTGTTTAAGATGAGGAAGCGTGTACAGAAAAGAGATATATTCCAGGGTTTTTGTTTTTGTTTTTGTTTTTTTCCCCCACTGCTAGAAATATCCCTGACTACTGAATGTAATGAAATAAATTTGTCACGTTGGACGTGGTGCATGGTGGGGCGCAGAATGAAGAGGCTGAAACTCAGAGTGGAGGCCTGACGTTTATGGTTATAAATGTGAACTTTAGGAATTGGTTTATAAAGAGGAACACCAGTGCTAAAATAGATAAATTGAAGCTTGTTCTCATTAAGTAGGTTAGATAGTTCATCAAATACTGGTTCAAATCTCTCTCTCTGAAGGTTAGAAGCAAGAGATTAAACGTCAGGGTCCAAGGCAGGGGACTGTGATCATTCAGCGAACCGGCCAGTTCAGATGAATATAAAATGCAGTTGAGCAAAGTGTGTATACCTGGTGCTTCGCACAGTGGCAAGCACCCCAGGACCCAAAGACCAAATCTGGTCCACTGCCTCTTTTGTTTGTCCCTTAAGCCAGGGGTCCCCAACCTCTGGCATCTAATGCCCGATGATCTGAGGTGGAGCTGATATAATAATAATAGAGATACAGTGTGAGTAAATATAATGCACTGGAATCATCCGGAAACCATCACCCCACCCCTGGTCCATGGAAGCATTGTCTTCCATGAAACCAGTCCCTGGTGCCAAAAACGTTGGGGACCACTGCCTTTAGCTAAGACTGAGTTTTATATTTTTAAATGGTTGAAAAAATATCATAAGGAGAATAACACTTTGTGATATAAGAAAACTATATGATATTCAATTTCAGTGTCCATGAATAAAGTTTTATTGGAATGCGGCCATGCGTGTTCATTCATATACTGCCTCTGGCTGCTTTCACACTGTGGTGGCAGAGTTGAGTAGGTGTGACAGAGACCATATGGCCTGGAAAGCCTAAAATATTTACTGTCTGTCCCTTTGCAGAACATATTTGCTGAACCCTGGCTTAGTGGAAACAGAGCTAGATGCTGCTGGCAGCCCATGCCCTTCCTTCCATCCTCTTATCTTTTTTCTTTTTTTTTAAAAAAATTTTTTTATTTATTTTTATTTTTGGCTGTGTTGGGTCTTGGTTGCTGTGCGCGGGCTTTCTCTAGTTGCGAAGAGCGGAGGCTACTCTTCGTTGCGGTGCGCGGGCTTCTCATTGGGTGGCTTCTCTTGTTGCGGAGCACGGGCTCTAGGTGTGCGGGCTTCAGTAGTTGTGACAGTTGGGCTCAGTAGTTGTGGCTCGCGGGCTCTAGAGCGCAGGCTCCGTAGTTGTGGTGCACGGGCTTAGTTGCTCCGCAGCATGTGGGATCTTCCCGGACCAGGGCTCAAACCCGGGTCCCCTGCATTGGCAGGCGGATTCTTACCCACTGTGCCACCAGGGAAGCCCCTCTTTTTTCTAATACATGAATGAATGCGTGTTTAATTATATTGATAGGTAACACTTATATAGTGCTTACCAGTTTCCAATTTATTTAACCTATAATAACTCTGTGATGTAGATACAATTATTATCCCCATTTTACAGGTAAAAAAATTGAGCCATAGGAAACACAGGCAACTACGCAAGTGAGCAGTCGAGATGGACTTCTGTTGACTCTGATTTTTATATTTAAAACAAACTCAAACAGTCCTGAAGTATAAATAAAATCTAGAATAACTCAAGGAAGTTAGAAAATTAATTAAAAAATGAGGTACCTTCCCTCTTTGACACTTTTTTTATTTGATGATGTGTTTCTTTGATTACTTTTATTTCCAAAGCCCCTTTGGATGTTAGATATTTCCCTGAGTATCCTAATTGTTTGATCCACTCATTCAAATCAGAATTCCTGTGTGTCCAGTGCTGTGCTAGACACCCGGGACACATCTGTGAACACGACAGGATGCACAGCCCAGAGTGAGCTACAAGAATATGCCATCTGCGAGCCAGTGTCTTCACATGTTCCACTTAGATTCTAGCAATTTGTATCTCTCCTTAGGTGTTCAACTGCAGATGATAATTTTGAAATGGCAGGTCCCAGCGGATAGAGGAGCAGCTGTCAGGTCAGGAAACCTGTCTGCCCACTGGCCCAGATCTTTCTGATGATTTGCGGCATAACCTTGGAAACGTCTTTTCATTTTCCATTCCAGATTTTCATTCTGGAGAGTGCAAGATATCAGGAAATTAAGCTGGAATTAACGAAATCAGAGGCCCTAAATGATGTCATGAGCTCTGCTTTTTGTAATTCACGCGCCTTCCTTGTTTACATGGACACAGCTTGTTGGTATGTAACTTTAGGATGTAGATATATACAAACAACATGATACATGCAACCAAATGTGGACACAAGAACTGCTGCTTCCCTTGGCATACCTGGAGCTGCCAGTGGGTGAACTAGGAAGGGGTACAGTATGGGCAAGGCCAGGGCCAGTTGGGGTAGTCTGTGAAAGCACATTTGGAACTTGATTGCAAGGCAGGGTGAGAAAACTGGGTGTGTGAAGAGGTGTGGGGACGGGATGCGCTTACCAATTTTTTGAGTTCCTGGTGAGTTCCATATAGCCCAGGGTCAGGCACAAAATAGGTCTTCTCTAAACATCATTCTACAAAGTCTTCGTACTGCCCTGTGGCCCATGGCGCTTAGAGAATCACCATATGTTTAGATTGAGACGCTAGGAATAAATAAAACATTTTATTCTAAGTGTTGTAAGTTTATAATGAAGGTGATTGTGTTTTATACTTTTTAAAGATATTTATGATACTGAGAAATATGGTTCAGACATTACAGTACACTTTAATAGTTCACAAAGGTGAAAATGATTAATTGTCCATATTGAAGACACAGAAGTGTAATTCTTAAACTAAAAATGTTACATGGGTCGCTATTTTACACTATTTTGAATCGTACACCTTTATTTATTTTTAAGTTTATTTGCTGTACTTTTTATAGCAAAGCCCTTGACTTTTTATTTTCCCCCAGATTTATTGAGGTATAATTGACCAATAAGCATTGTTTATGTTTAAGGTATACAACATGATGTACATATACATTGTGGAATGATGACCACACATCACGTAACATAGTTACCTTTTTTTGTGGTATGAATACTTAAGATCTGCTCTCTTAGCAAATTTCAATACAGTATTGAAATACAGTACAATATTATTAACTACAGTCACCATGTTGTATATTAGATATCCAGATCTTATTCATACTAACTGAAACTTTGTACTCTTTGACCAACACCTGCTCATTTTCCCCACCCTCTGCCCCTGGCAACCGTGACTTGTGTACATTCCACATAAGTGAGCTCATGCAGTATTTGTCTTTCTGTGTCTGGTGTATTTAACTTAGCATATAATGTCCTCCAGGTTCTTCCATTTGTTGCAAAGAGCAGGATTGCTTTCTTTTCAAGGACAAATTGCCTTCTTTTTCAAGGCTGAATAATATTGACATATATATAAAACCTCATTTCCTTTATCCATTCATCTGTTGATGGACACTTAGGTTGTTCCATATTTCCATATCTTGGCTATTTTGAATAATGCTGCAGTGAACATGGGAGTGTACATATCTATTCAAGATCCAGATTTCATTTCTTTTGGATGTATACCCGGAAGTGGGATTGCTGAATCATATGGTAGTTCTATTTTTTTTTTTAATTTATTTTTTATTTTTGGCTGCACTGGGTCTTTGTTGCTACGCGCAGGCTTTCTCTAGTTGTGGCGAGCAGGGGCTACTCTTCGTTGCAGTATGTGGGCTTCTCATTGTGGTGGCTTCTCTTGTTGTGGAGCACAGGCTCTAGGTGCACAGGCTTCAGTAGTTGCGGCACGCAGGCTTCAGTAGTTGCAGTGCGTGGGCTTCAATAGTTGTGGCACGAGGGCTTGGTAGTTGTGACTCATGGGCTCTAGAGTGCAGGCTCAGTAGTTGTGGCCCACGGGCTTAGTTGCTCCGCGGCATGGGGGAATCTTCCTAGACCAGGGCTCGAACCTGTGTCCGCTGCATTAGCAGGTGGATTCTTAACCACTGCGCCACCAGGGAGGTCTGGTAGTTGTATTTTTAATTTGTTGAGCAGTCTCCACAATGTTTTCCTTAATGGCTGTACAAATTTCCACTTGGTGTGCAAGGGTTCCCTTTTCCCTACATCCTTGCTGACTCTTGTTATCTTTTGTCTTTTTGGATAATAGCCATTCTAACAGGTGTGAAGTGACATCTCATGGTGGTTTTGATTTCCATTTCTCTGATGATGAGTGATGTTGAGCCCCTTTTCATATGCATGTTGGCCCTATGTATGTCTTCTTTTGAGAAATATCTATTCAGGGCCTTTGCTCATTTTGAAATTCAGTTATCTTCTTTTTTTGGTATTCAGTTGTTTGATATATATATTCTTTTATATATTTTGGATATGAACCTCTGGTAATGATTTGCAAATATTTTCTCAAACTTCATAGGTCATCTTTTCACTCTGGTGATGGTTTCCTTTGCTATGCAGAAGCTTTTTAGTTTGATGTAGTCCCACTTATTTATTTTTTCTTATCTTAGCTGTGTCAGATCCAAAACAATCATTGCCCAGACCAAGGTATAGCAGTTTTTTCCCCTATGTTTTCTTTTATGAGTTTTATAGTTTCATGTCTTATGTTTAAGTTGTTAATCAATTTTGAGTTGATTTTTATATATAGTGTGAGATAGGGTTCAGTATCATTCTTCTGAATGTGGATATCCAGTTTTCCCCAAAGCATTTATTGAAGAGACATTGTATATTCTTTGTTCCCTTGTCATAAATTAATTGGCCACATATGCATTGGTTTATTTCTAGGCCCTCTATTTTGTTCCAATGGCCTATATGTCTGCTTTTAATGCAAATATCATACTGTTTTGATTACTGTGGCTTTGTAAAATATTTTAAAATCAGGAAGTGTGATGTCTCCAGTTTTGTTCTTTCTTACTCAAGATTGCTTTGGTTATTTGGGATCCTTTGTGGTTCCATATGCATTTTAGTTTTCTTTTCCTATTTCTGTGAAAAAATAAATGCCTGGAATTCTGGAATTTTGAAAGGGATTGCCCTGAGTCTGTAGGTCACTTTAAGTAGTTATGGGACATTTTAACAATATTAATTCTACCAATCTTTGAACATGGGATATATTTCCATTTAGTTGTTTCTTCAGTTTCTTTCATCAATGCTTTATAGTTTTCAGTGTGTACATCTTTCACCTCCCTGGTTAAATTTATTCCTAAGTATTTTATTCTTTTTGATGCTATTATAAATGGGATTGTTTTCTTAATTTCTTTTTTGCATAGGTATTGTTTGTGTATAGAAATGCACAATTTTTGTATGTGTAGTTCTAACAGTTTTTTTTTTTGTGGAGTCTTTAGGGTTTTCTGATACAAGATCATTTCATCTGCAGAGACAATTTAACTTCTTCCCTTCTGATTTGGATACTTTTTATTTCTTTTTCTTACCTAATTGCTTTGGGTGCAGTTTCCAGTAATATGTTGAATAGAAGTGTTGCGAGTGGGCATCTTTGTCTTGTTCCTGATTTTAGAGGAAAAGCTTTCAGTTTTTCACCATTGAGAATGATGTTAGCTGTGGGCTTGTCAGATATCCTTCTATACCTAAATTGTTGAAAGTTTTTATCATGAAAAGATGTTGAATTTTGTCAACTGCTTTTCCTGCATCTATTGAGAAGATTGTATGCTTTTTCCCCTTCATTCTGTTAATGTGGTGTATCACATGTATGCTTATGTTGAACTGTCCTTATATCCAGGGATAAATCCTACTTGATTATGTTTTATGATCCTTTTAATGCACTATTGAATTTGGTTTGCTAGTATTTTGTTGATGACTTTTACATCTATTTCATCAGGGATATTGGCCTGTAATTTTCTTTTCTTGTAGTGCCCTTGTCTGGCTTTGGTAGGATAATTTTGGCTTCATGAGTTTGGAAGTGTTTCCTCCCCTTTAAGTTTTTGGAAGGGTTTGGGATGGGTTGGCATTAATTCTTTAAATGTTTGGCAGAATTCACCAGTGAAGCGATAGGGAAAGACCTTGACTTTTATTATCTCATTTTAAATATCCTCAACTGACTGCCAATTTTTAAAGATTTTGTTTTATACAGTATAAAAAGAAAGAGCACAGATACTTCAAGTCTATGTCATTCCGTATACTACGTTCCTCTCACTGGCTACTTTTTTTGGAGAACAGGGTCATTGGAGTTATTCTGTGTTTGGGGAAAAAAGAGACCAAAGAGCTGTCAGGAGGTTGTTAGACTTTGTGATAATTTATTTTTTTTTATGTCTTTAATAAGATACAGAGCAGCCTGATAGCTAGTGGTCAGAAATATTGAGATTGGAGATTTTATGTATTTGATTTGCTATTGTGACTTTGTCAAAATATATAACTAATCTCTTTGCTGTTCATTTCCTCCTACCCTTAGGTTGGTACTAAACGGGTGTGAGCCTGCATAGTCACGCTTTGTGTCACCTGTGCTTTTAGGCAGTGGTTTTCATGTTTCCTTGTGGCTCTGCATACAGGTACATAATTGACTGATGAATGCTGAGACTTCTAGCCATGTGGGTCTCTGGTGTTTGCATATGAGCTCACAAAAGCATTGCATGTGAGAGCTGCTTACCATTTTGTTCCATTCCTTCCCCCGTTTTAATCTCTGATTCAGGAATTTCCACTTGACCCAGTTTAAATGTCTCCTGCACAAATCTCTTCTCAGTGTTTCATTGGTCTGCTTGGTATTATAATTGAAGAAGGAGACTGCGTTATCTGTGTCCTCTTGAAAGGCTTGGTACATTGCATATAAGAACTTGTTGGGGCTTCCCTGGTGGCGCAGTGGTTGGGAATCTGCCTGCCAATGCAGGGGACATGGGTTCGAGCCCTGGTCTGGGAAGATCCTGCATGCTGCAGAGCAACTAGGCCCGTGAGCCACAACTACTGAGCCTGCGCGTCTGGAGCTTGTGCTGCACAACAAGAGAGGCCGCAACAGTGAGAGGCCTGTGCACCGCGATGAGGAGTGGCCCCTGCTCGCCACAACTAGAGAAAGCCCTCGCACAGAAACGAAGACCCAACACAGCCAAAAATAAATAAGTAAATAAAAATTAAAAAAAAAAAAGAACTTGTTGGTTTTGTTGTTAGTTTTATGTATGTATGTATTTGTGGATTTATAAAGCTAGCATTGGAGTGCTGCTTTATGCCAGGTCCTTGCTTAGCAGTTTATATGAGTTATTTCATTTATTTTTCACAATAATCCAATGAGAGAGACACTGTTTCTTTCCTTACTTTACATATAGGTAAACTGTGGCTTGGAGAAGTTAAGTGGAGCATCAGAGGTCATTCAGCTTTTGAGTGGTGGAGATGGGATTCAAACTAGTTCTGATTCCAAAGCCCCTGTTCCTACCCAATCTGGTATAATGCAAGTTGTATTAAATTAAATGTATAGCCTGCTTTATGAAAGTTGTGTATGTTAACTTTAGAATTTTGACCATTTTAATGTACTAGAAAAACTGTGGTACCAAGTACATTCCTTTTCTTTATATCGTGACTGGTAATGGGATTGATTACCTTCTAATGGACTTTTTCTTTCAAACAACTTAAGTGAGCTATAATTTACATATCACACAATTCATCCATTTAAAGTGTACACTTCAATAGTGTTTAGTATATTCACAGAGTTTGACAACCATCCCCACAATCATTTTTAGAACAAAAGAAGCTCTGTAACATTACCAGTCACTCCTCATTCGCCCCCAAACCTCTCCACCCATCTCCAGCCCCAGGCAACCATTAACCTAATTTGTCTCCAGATTTGCCTGTTCTGGATATCTCGTATAAGTGGACTCGTACAATGCATGGTCTTTTGTGTCTAGCTTCTTTCACTTAGCATAATGTTTTCAAGTTTCATCCGTGTTGTGGCACGTATCAGCACTTCATTTCTTTTTATTGCCAAATAATATCACATTGTATGGATTTATATATTTTATTTAGCCATTCATCCGTTGATGGACATTTGGGTTATTTCTACTCTTTGGCTTTTGCAAATAATGCTGGTGTGACACATTCACGTACAAGATTTTTTGTGGACATATGTTATCATTTACCTAGGAATGAAATTGCTGGGTCATACGGTAACCCTAGGTTTACTATTTTAGGGACTACCAGACTATTTTCCGAAGGAGCTGCACCATTTTCCATTTCCATCAGTGACATATGAGGCTTCTTTACATACTTTCTAATACTTGTGATTATCTATCTTTTTGACGATAGGCATTCTCATGAGTGTGAAGTGGTATCTTACTGTGGTTTTGATTTTTCCTCCCTTACTGGCTAATGCTGAGTGTGCATCTTTTCATGTGAAACTGACTTTTTTCTTAAGTTATTGAATGAAAAAATGTCACTTTATATTATTGTTTTTATTTACTTTTTTTGAATTTTATTTTATTTTTTTATACTGCAGGTTCTTATTAGTTATCTATTTTATACATATTAGTGTATATATGTGAATCCCAATCTCCCAATTCATCACACCACCACCACCACCCTCCCACCTCCTGCCCCGTGCTTTTCCCCCTTGGTGTCCATACATTTGTTCTTTACCTCTGTGTCTCTGTTTCTGCCTTGCAAACCGGTTCATCTGTACTATTTTCCTAGATTCCACATGTATGCGTTAATATACGATATTTTTTTTTCTTTCTGACTTACTTCATTCTGTATGACAATCTCTGCAAATGACCTCATTTCGTTCCTTTTTATGGCTGAGTAATATTCCATTGTATATATGTACCACATCTTCTTTATCCATTTGTCTGTCAATGGGCATTTAGGTTGCTTCCATGACCTGGCTATTGTAAATAGTGCTGCAGTGAACATTGGGGTGCATGTGTCTTTTTGAATTATGGTTTTCTCTGGGTATATGCCCAGTAGTGGGATTGATGGGTCATGTGATAATCCTATTTTTAGTTTTTTAAGGAACCTCCATACTGTTCTCCATAGTGGCTGTGTCAATTTACATTCCCACCAACAGTGCAAGAGGGTTCTCTTTCATCTACACCCTCTCCAGCATTTATTGTTTGTAGATTTTCTGATGATGCCCGTTCTAACTGGTGTGAGGTGATATCTCATTGTAGTTTTGATTTGCATTTCTCCAATAATTAGTGATATTGAGCTTCTTTTCATGTGCCTCTTGGCCATCTGTATATCTTCTTTGGAGAAATGTCTGTTTAGATCTTCTGCCCATTTTTTGATTGGCCTGTTTGTTTCTTTAATATTGAGCTGCATGAGCTGTTTATATATTTTGGAGATTAGTCCTTTGTTCATTTATTCATTTGCAAATATTTTCTCCCATTCTGAGGGTTGTCTTTTCGTCTTGTTTATAGTTTCCTTTGCTGTGCAAAAGTTTTTAAGTTTTATTAGGTCCCATTTGTTTATTTTTGTTTTTATTTCCATTACTCTAGAAGGTGGGTCAAAAAAGATCTTGCTGTGATTTATGTCAAAGAGTGTTCTTCCTATGTTTTCCTCTAAGAGTTTTATAGTGTCCTGTCTTATATTTAGGTCTTTAATCCATTTTTAGTTTATTTTTGTGTATGGTGTAAGGGAGTGTTCTGATTTCATTCTTTTACATGTAGCTGTCCAGTTTTCCCAGCACCACTTATTGGAGACATTGTCTTTTCTCCATTTTATATCCTTGCCTCCTTTGTCATAGATTAGTTGACCATTGGTGCATGGGTTTATGTCTGAGCTTTCTATATTGTTCCATTGATCTATATTTCTGTTTTTGTGCCGGTACCATATTGCCTTGATTACTGTAGCTTTGTAGTATAGTCTGAAATCAGGGAGCCTGATTCCTCCAGTTCTGTCTTTTTCCCTCAAGATTGCTGTGGCTATTTGGGGTCTGTTGTGTCTCCATACAAATTTTAAGATTTTTTGTTCTAGTTCTGTAAAACATGCCATTGGTAATTTGATAGGATTGAATCTGTAGATTGCTTTGGGTAATATAGTCATTTTGACAATACTGATTCTTCCAATCCAAGAATGTGTAATATCTTTCCGTCTATTTGTGTCATCTTCAGTTTCTTTCATCAGCATCTTATAGTTTTCAGAGTACAGGTCTTTTGTTTCCCTAGGTAGGTTTCTTCTTAGGTATTTTATTCTTTTTGATGGGTTGGTAAGTGGGATTGTTTTCTTAATTTCACTTTCTGGTCTTTTTGTTAGTTATAGAATTGTAAGAGATCTCTGTGTATTAATTTTGTATCCTGTAACTTTACTGAATTCGTTGCTGAGCTCTAGTAGTTTTCTGGTAGCATCTTTGGGATTTTCTACATATAGTATCATGTCATCTGCAAACAGTGACAGTTTTACTTCTTTTCCAATTTGGATTCCTTTTATTTCTCTTTCTTCTCTAATTGCCATTGCTAGGACTTGCAGAACTATGTTGAATAAAAGTGGTGAAAGTGGACATCCTTGTCTTGTTACTGATCTTAGAGGAAATGCTTTCAGCTTTTCACCACTGAGGATGATGTTCGCTGTGGGTTTGTTGTATATGGCCTTTATTATGTTGAGGTAGGTTCCCTCTGTACTCACTTTCTGGAGAGCTTTTATCATAAACTGGTGTTGAATTTTGCCAAAAGCTTTTTCTACATCTATTGAGATGATCATATGGTTTTTATTCTTCACTTTGTTAATATGGTGCATCGCATTGATTGATTTGCGTATATTGAAGAATCCTTGCCTTCCTGGGATAAATTCCACTTGATCATGGTGTGTGATCCTTTCAATGTGTTGTTGGATTCTGTTTGTTAGTATTTTGTTGAGGACTTTTGCATCTATATTCTTCAGTGATATTGGTCTGTAATTTTCTTTTTTTGTAGTATCTTTGTCTGGTTTTGGTATCAGGGTGATGGTGGCCTCCTAGAATGAATTTGGGAGTGTTCCTTCCTCTGCAATTTTTTGGAAGAGTTTGAGAAGGATGGGTGTTAGCTCTTCTCTAAATGTTTGATAGAATTCACCTGTGAAGCCATCTAGTCCTGGACTTCTGTTTGTTGGAAGATTTTAAATCACAGTTTCAATTTCATTGCTTATGATCGGTCTGTTCATGGTTTCTATTTCTTCCTGGTTCAGTCTTAGAAGGTTATATCTTTCTAAGCATTTGCCCATTTCTTCCAGGTTTTCCATTTTATTGGCATAGAGTTGCTAGTAGTAGTCACTTATGATGGTTTATATTTCTGTGGTGTCCGTTGTAACTTCTCCTTTTTTCATTTCTAATTCTATTGATTTGAGTCCTCTTTCTCTTATTTCTTGGTGAGTCTGGCTAAAGGTTTATCAGTTTTGTTTATCTTCTCAAGGAACTGTCTTTTAGTTTTACTGATCTTTGCTATTGTTTTCTTTGTTCCTATTTCATTTATTTCTGCTCTGATCTTTATGATTTCTTTCCTTCTACTAACTTTGGGTTTTGTTTGTTCTTCTTTCTCTAGTTCCTTTAGGTGTAAGGTTAGATAGTTTATTTGAGATTTTTCTTGTTTCTTGAGGTAGGATTGTGTTGCTATAAACTTCCCTTTTCAAACTGCTTTTGCTGTATCCCATAGGTTTTGGGTCATCGTGTTTTCATTGTCCTTTGTCTCTAGGTAGTTTTTGAGTTCCTCTTTGATTTCTTCAGTGATCCCTTGGTTATTTAGTTACATATTGCTTAGCCTCCATGTGTTTGTGTTTCTTACATTTTTTTCCCCTGTGATTGATTTTCTAATCTCATAGCATTGTGGTCAGAAAAGATGCTTGATGTGGTTTCAGTTTTCTTAAATTTACTGAGGCTTGATTTGTGGCCCAAGATGCGATCTATCCTGGAGAATGTTCCGTGTGCACTTGAGAAGAAAGTGTAATCTGCTGTTTTCGGATGGAATGTCCTATAAGTATCAATTAAATCTATCTTGTCTATTGTGTCATTTAAAGCTTGTGTTTCCTTATTAATTTTCTGTCTCGATGATCTGTCCATTGGTGTAAGTGAGGTGTTAAAGTCCCCCACTATTATTGTGTTACTGTTGATTTCCTCTTTATAGCTGTTAGCATTTGCCTTATATATTGAGGTGCTCCTATGTTGGGTGCATATCTATTTATAATTGTTATATCTTCTTCTTGGGTTAACCCCTTGATCATTCTGTAGTGTCCTTCCTTGTCTCTTGTAACATTCTTTATTTTAAAGTCTATTTTATCTGATATGAGTGTTGCTACTCCAGTTTTCTTTTGATTTCCATTTGCATGGAATATCTTTTTCCATCCCCTCACTTTCAGTCTGTATGTGTCCCTAGGTCTGAACTGGGTCTCTTCTAGACAGCATATATATGGGTCTTATATTTGTATCCATTCAGCAAGCCTGTGTCTTTTGGTTGGAGCATTTAATCCATTCACATTTAAGGTAATTATCAATATGTATGTTCCTATTACCATTTTCTTAATTGTTTTGGGTTTGTTTTTATAGGTTCTTTTCTTCTCCTGTGTTTCCCACTTAGAGAAGTTCTTTTAGTATTTGTTGTAGAGCTGGTTTGGTGGTGCTGAATTCTCTTAGCTTTTGCTTGTCTGTAAAGCTTCTATTTCTCCATCGAATCTGAGTGAGATCCTTGCCGGGTAGAGTAATCTTGGTTGTAGGTTCTTCCCTTTCATCACTTTAAATATATTGTGCCCCTCCGTTCTGGCTTGTAGTGTTTCTGCTGAGAAATTAGTTGTTAACCTTATGGGAGTTCCCTTGTATGTTATTTGTCATTTTTCCCTTGTTGCTTTTAATCATTTTTCTTTGTCTTTAATTTTTGTCAGTTTGATTACTATGTGTCTCAGTGTGTTTCTCCTTGAGTTTATCCTGCCTGGGCCTCTCTGCACTTCCTGGACTTGGGTGGCTGTTTCCTTTCCCATGTTAGGGAAGTTTTCGACTATAATCTCTTCAAATATTTTCTCGGGTCCTTTCTCTCTCTCTTCTCCTTCTGGGACCTGTATAATGCGAATGTTGTTGCGTTTAATGTTGTCCCAGAGGTCTCTTAGGTTGTCTTCATTTCCTTTCATTCTTTTTTCTTTATTCTGTTCCATGGCAGTGAATTCCACCATTGTGTCTTCCAGGTCACTTATCCTTTCTTTTGCCTCAGTTATTCTGCTATTGATTCCTTCTAGTGTATTTTTCATTTCAGTTATTGTATTGTTCTTCTCTGTTTGTTTGTTCTTTAATTCTTCTAGGTCTTTGTTAAAGATTTCTTGCATCTTCTTGATGTTTGCCTCCATTTTTTTCCTGAGGTCCTGGATTATCTTCACGATCATTATTCTGAATTCTTTTTCTGGAAGGTTGCCCATCTCCACTTCATTTAGTTGTTTTTCTGGGGTTTTATCTTGTTCCTTCATCTGGTACATAGTCCTCTGCCTTTTCATTTTGTCTATCTTTCTGTGAATGTGGTTTTCATTCCACAGGCTGCAGGACTGTAGTTCTTCTTGCTTCTGCTGTCTGCCCTCTGGTGTGAAACTGACTTTTAATTATAGATTTTGTGTGTGTATTCCTTTGAAGTAAGTAACACCTGTGCTGGTGTTGACATTTTCTTGTCTCCTTAAGTATTATCAATTTAAAATTGCACGTTGAGTTGCATCTAACTTGTCTGAAGTCCAACCTTGGGTGATTCTTTGGCCAAGGGCATGACCTGGTGTTTTGGAAGCAGAAATTATTCATTACTTCATTGACGTCAATCTGTGGGATAAACTGTATGGCTGAAAACATGCATGGGAGAAGGATAAGCTTCATGGACTAGTGGAAGCGAACTAAGGATGAGGGTAAAACAGTTGAAAAGTCGTGAGTGTTAAAAGTTCAGGTGTCCTGGGGAAAGAATGAGATATATGTGGGCTGGATTTGAAGCTGGTTGGAACACACTAAAAAAAATGTTCATTAATGAATCAGCACCAAACTGGGGGGATATCTGTAGTTTATTCCACAAATTGCTCAATACCTGAAGAATACCTTGCATGGTAACTTACATGGGACACTCACTTGTTACACGAGAATACAGTTTTTTTGTTTAGCTAGGACTCATGTTTCTAAGTAACAGGAATCAACTCAGGATCACATAAGTTTGTTTTTTGTTGCTTTCTTAAGGAGGTTGGTGTCAAAGTTTTATAAAGATACAGAATACCTCCTAGTATATCTGTCTAGGGATTATACCCATTGGGAAGGCCATCAGGATTCTGGACTCCCTGGTCCACTTGGTTCCTCTTGTCTTTGCTAATCTGTGTCATTTTTTTCTCTCCTGTAGCCTTTCAGTATTTTTCTCTTGTTCCTGAATTGACATGCCTAAAAATGTGGCTGCCAATAGTTTCTGAACCTGAATACTACATCTGGATAGAAGACCTTTAGGGCGTTCAGTACAAACTCTGAAGAAATTCAGCAGCCCAGGATGGCAGGTAGAACCTGTGACCTATCATTTAAAAAGCACGATGTAATGTCCTACACAGAGTTTGGGGAAAAGAAGAAAATAGAAGAGACTGTTGTACACTTACGGGACAGGGAAGGTAGGCTTTGTAGCAATGCATGTCGGAAAACGTGATGTGGTTACTAGAAATGAATGAACCCATCTTGGGCTAAGGGAAACATGTCCTGGTCCCACTGGTTGTTCATCAGTTCCGCCCAGTGCTTGAGGACTGTGTCTAGCTCCTTGACTGGCATTAGAAGGAGAATTTTGAGAAAGTGGAGTAGTCAGAGGAGCAGAACCAAAATTAGTAATAGGAAACCTTGGCGGTGGAAACAGTAAAAAGAGAGAAGACCACTTCCTTCTGCTATTTGAAAGGTTAGCATACAGAAAAGATAGAGATTTAGTCTGGTTTCTCCAGCAGAGGGGTATTACAGATTTTCTAACTCTTAGAAACAGAGTAAGGAGTGGCCTATAATTTTGTGCTTTCTAGATGGGGCTGTATTACCATGCATCCAGGATATTATAGCTATAGGTGGTGTTCTAGATTTCCTCTGTACTTTTTTTTTTTCCTTAGAGAAGATGTTGGGGGTAGGAGTTTATTAATTAATTTATTTATTTTTGTTGTGTTGGGTCTTCGTTTCTGTGCAAGGGCTTTCTCTAGTTGTGGCAAGCGGGGGCCACTCTTCATCGTGGTGCGCGGGCCTCTCACTATCGCGGCCTCTCTTTTTGCGGAGCACAGGCTCAGTAGTTGTGGCTCACGGGCCTAGTTGCTCCGCGGCACGTGGGATCCTCCTGGACCGGGGCACGAACCCGTGTCCCCTGCATCGGCAGGCAGACTCTCAACCACTGCGCCACCAGGGAAGCCCTTTAATGCCATTTGATCATGGTATTAGTCAGCATTTAGGCAGTATAATTGGGCCATATGGAAATGTAATACGTAGATGGTAGCTGTGTGAGACACATACTTGGACCTATGTTGTTTTTTATGTGAACGACTCTCAGGGTTGCGGGTATGGAAAATGTTCTTTCTGCATTATTTGAGGCCTGTTTTACATTTCAGCCAGCCTCTCCATCACCCAGAAATCCCTCCAGTCATCGTGTCCTCCTTCTGCTGCATGTGTTTGGGGGAACACTAACTAATTTTGATGGTAGCCTAAGTAAAATGCAATTAGGGAGATCTTGTGCCAAACACGCATCTGCTCCAGTGTTTGCCTTCATCATTGTGCATAATCAGGAGTTTGCTTTCAACACTGTACAGCCTTTCCCGTGAAAAAGTGAAATAGAGAGGGTGCCGCAGGAGGCTTGGTTCCCCTGCGTACCATGGGCTACTGGAAAGGAAGCCTAACACTTTGAGGGAGCATTGGTGGTTTAAGGAGAATCATTTTCTTGGTGATCGCTCTTATGGTCAGAGACTTAGATGCATATATGAGGACTGGTGCGTGAGCACGTGTGCGTGTGTCTGCAGGCACGCGTGAGTGTGCACACCCCTGCATGCTGCGTGTTTTAGTTCTACGGGGGAAGCACAGTTAAGGAAATAGAGAACAAGACAGCTTAAAAAAGAATGAGGGGACTTCCCTGGTGGCGTAGTGGTTAAGAATTCGCCTGCCAATGCAGGGGACATGGGTTCAAGTCCTGGTCCAGGAAGATACCACATGCCACGGAGCAACTAGCCCATGCGGCGTAGCTACTGAGCCCGTGTGGCACAACTACTGAGCCCGCAGGCCTAGAGCCCGTGCTCCTCAACAAGAGAAGCCACTGCAATGAGAAGCCTGCGCACTGCAATGAAGAGTAACCCCTACTCACTGCAACCAGAGAAAGCCCGCACACAGCAATAAAGACCCAATGCAGCCAAAAATAAATAAATAAATTTATATTTAAAAAAAACAAAGGGAAAGATATGGCATCCCAATTTATGAGACAGGTAATTAACATTCAGCTATAAAACTAAAAGACACTTGAAGGATATAGATAGCAATATTAATACAAAAGGGCTCTCATTTCTTTTTTAGTCTTAGGAAACAGGTTTACTTTAGAAATGAAGCTGAGTTTTTCTTTTCTTTTTTTTTTATTGTATGGGTTAATTTGGAGCCAAAGGGTGTGTGAAACTTGAGATATTTAGTATCTGGCTTTTTTGAGACAAGGAGATAAATGCACTTGGTAAAAACATAAATCTTCATGTATGTGATAAAGTTATTTATTTTTCCTTTTATATATATGAGTGATTATGGTGGAAAGTTTGAAAAAATGTGAGGAAGCGGAAATAATTGCCTATTTACGCATCAGTATAAATCATGCTCATACTGTGATGTTTTTTTCTATTCTTCTTTTCCCTTATTATTTGAATATACACGTGTATAATATATGGAGATGCGTGCCTATACATACACAAATGTTATACATTTTTTCACACAGTCACTTCAGTTACCTGGATATAGATGATTGCACTATTTTAGTGACTTTTAGTATGTTGGTGGTTATTTGAAGTCACTTTTTCTATTAAACATTGATTTTTTGATATTTCATTTATCTGAAATGCTGGTTAAATTCAACCCCACACTGGATGTTTCTGAGGATGTTGTTTAATAGTAAAGAGTATAAAGAATAAAGAGCCCAAATTAAGTGTTCAGAAGTGGGCACATTGCTTGTGTTGAAAACAGAGAATTCTGGTTCAAGGTCTAAAACTAAAACATCTATCACGCTTGGTTCTAAAGTATAGGTCATGCTTTTCTAAAGAGCAGAAATTACGCCCCTTCTCTGGCATTTCTTGCTAAATTGCTTCCTGCTTCTCCTTACCACTTAAACCTAGACCAAACTGCAGTTTTTAAGGTTTGGAAATAGAGTTTGAGTCTTTTTTTGGGAGGGAGGGGAGCATAAATATATTTAAAATAATTCAATGGTCAGAGGAATAATGAGTATTTGTTTTTCTTTTACAAATATATTCCAAAATTATCAGTTGTTCAGTTCTGGTTTTGCTCTTAGAAGTTGAATACTTTCTAGGAATCAAATATTGTCCCCTGTTACTTTGGAAAATGTTTCTCCTTGTGGAGGACTTGGTGTTTTCCTTCCTGCTCAGCAGTGCTTTGACAGGATGGGCTTCTTACCAGAGGTAGCGTGATGGTGGGACGTGAAGAACCTGTATCAGGATGACCTAAGGAGTCTCAAGATATGGAGCATCCCTCCCCAACCCCCATTCTTGTCCATCTCTTCCTTCCTCAACTGAGAGGCTGTATCAGATTCTTTGCTTTTGGGGTGTGGAACGGAGTGTATGTGTGAGTTTATAAAAGTTCCCCAGATGCCATCAATGTGGGTGGAGGAGAGGGCTCCAACGGGCATCTGGATGTATGCTTAGAGAATATTCTGTATGCCTCGGTGTACAGAGGAAGCTAAGAGAAGTTTGAGAAGAAATTGTCACAGCTTTGGAGAGAAAACTTAAGACACTGTAGTGGACATTTCTGACAGTCTACTCAGCATTCATCCTCATCTTCTTACCAGCGCCTGGTGTATGATTTGTGCCCATTGAGCACTAGCTGTGTAATTTGGGAAGAATTGATTCTCCCCAGTGTTGGTATTCTTCGCAGTGCCGAGCACTGATCAGATTGGACCTGAAGCTCACACAGAATTTTCTGTAATTGGTACAGCATTAACATGAAGAGGCTTTCCTGAAGAAGGGCATGGCTGTTGGTTTCAGGTGCTCTACAGCTGTCAAGGAGGGCGAAGAGCTTTCAGAGTGACCACTGTCATGGGGTGGGGTCTGGTGACCTTGGCCAGGATTAAGCCTGAATGAGAAGAGAAAAAGCATCTGGGGAGCTTTTGCTTCTGTGACTGTAGTTTTCAGGGGGCAAGCGGTGGGCAATAATCAGAGGGGATTGTAGGACCAAAGGAGGGGTTTTTACTTTAGAAGGTAGGGGAGTAGTAAGTATATTTATGTAGTGAACGTCTAAAGCTGATCATTTCCGTGCATTAGCCCAAGTTATCTGTGCCCGTTAGACTTCACCTCAAATGTAACGTCTCTCCAAATGAGCTGACGTTCTCATCTCTATTCCTTCCTTTCAAAAAAAGAAAAAAAAAAATCCTGACACCATCTTGTTTCTCTTGCTCTGTTCTCTCCTTATTCTATTCCGCTCCCTATTGTATCCTCAGTGTTTTGCACGGTGCATGTCACACATTAGATGCTCAAGAAATATTTATTATGTGAATAAAGTAAAGGTTGGTTCTATCTTTATGTCGTCTTGGTTTGTGGTGTCTCTAGCTACCTAGTTTCTCAAGCCCTTCTCCCCTTCTCTTTCCTTCTTCCCTCCATCCCTTCCCTTCATCTCTGTGGCTACTGTCCCAGTTTAGACTTTTGCCCTCCCTTGCCAGTCATGGCTGTTCTCCCACAGCTCTCAGTGGTTCTCAGGTTCTGGCCAAGCAGAGGTTGGCCATAGATGCTCCCTTAAATCCCCAAAGCCTCCATGTTTCATATAGGGATTCAGTTAAAACCTTTTTTTCCTCTTACAGCGGGGGTGAGCAAAGGATGAGTTACAGGCTGTGCATTTATCAGACGAATGTAATAGAACCATTGACAGTTGGTCCTGAAGGATTTCCTCAAGTCCAGGTGCTGAGATGTTAAGAATCCCCAGCCAGTGATTGCTCTGGTGCCTTTAGACCTTGGATGGCATAACCAGGCGATGTTTTCCTACATTTTCAGTGGGAAAAAAGAGTTGTTACCTTCAGGTATGCTGGAGGTTATGAGAAAGCGAACAAAGTATGCCAGCACACGAGGTGTTACTAGAGGATGATGAGGGCTACCCACTGGACAGCCGGACGGATTATTTGTCCACCACAGTCATACCTCATGTATGTTAACGCCCCGGGTTGTTTTCATTTTTTTTCTTTTGGTGTCTGCAGTTGAATGAATGACATTTCAAGAATAGTCTATTATTAACTGGGAAGCTCACTTTGGGGAGAACCCAAGGTCACAGAGGGCTGGATCTGAAAATACGACAGTCACCCTATGACCCTGGGAACTGCCTTTGGCTCAGCTTGGTGAAGCTGGGCCGAGGAGTGAATGAATCTGAGAGCCTGTTACGGAAAACCTAGGACCTGAGTCTTCACAGAACCTGAAGAGTTAGAAGGACGTACCTTATTTTTTTTGCTGCCCGATGAGAAGGCAACTAACTATACGAGTGAGGAATGTCGGTCGGGTGCTAGGAGGTCTTGTTACCAGTTATTCCATGTAGGTTGGTTAAACAGCCATGCCAGAACCCAAGTGGTTCAACCTTTGGTTCTATTCAAGGTTCAAAGTCTATTTTTTTCCCTAGGGAAACATTGCACTTGTGTCATTGTCACATTGGAAAAATATTTTATTTTTTACTTTTAAAATTTTTATTGAAGGATAGTTGATTTACAATGTTGTGTCAATTTCTGCTGTACAACAAAGTGATTCAGTTATACATATGTACACATTCTTTTTCCTATTCTTTTCCATTGTGGTTTATCACAGGATATTGAATACAGTTCCCTGTGCGATACAGTAGGACTTTGTTGTTTATCCATTCTGTATCACACTGGAAAAACATTTTGAAGGGACTAAAAACATGCAGGAACAGATTGTCATCCAGTAACTCTGGAGTGTGTCTCACATTACATTTTCATCCCCTGTCCTTTCCCTCTGACGACCCTTTGGAAGATGGTTGGGTGAATGACTCAACCTCTGTTGGCTGGACCCTCAGCTGTAAAATGAGGGGAAAGGTAAGGAGCTAAATGAGCTTTCATCTCCTTTCTGCCACTGCATTTTGGGGGCCTGGGGAGCAAGACAGCAGCCAGTCCTGTGTCCTGAATGATAAGGCAAGTTGGCAGAGCTGGCCAGGACTCCCAAGCCAAATCAACTAAAGAACTCCAGAGTTTTCTTTTGTCCCATCTTGACTGTCCATATGTTTCCAATCACTGCTTTGTGTAATATAAACTAAAACTCTCCAAGTACTTGTCTTGAAGTTATTGTCAGGGACTTTTGGTTACTGGTCAGAAAACAAAGCTCTAGTGATTTGGGCTGTGAGACTCTGGCCCTCGTGTTGGCACTGTGTTAGTGCTCTGAAGAGCCCTGTACCTGGGGGCCAAACTCAAATGATCACAGACCAGGGAGGCTGTGTCAGTCAGTGAGTGCCAGGGAGACGGGGGGGGCGGCAGGCAGGCTATACCCCAGGGCTTGTTGCTGTGGTCCAGTGTTGCCAGACCTTTCTGTTTTTTAAGAGAAGTTGGAAATCCTGAAGTCTTCTTCTCATTTTTAAATGTTGGATCAAAAAGGAAAAAACATTTTTTAAAAACAGTCCCACAATCCAAACAAAATATGTCTGTAGGCCACACACACCCTCAGGCCACCCAGAGGCATTTTCTGGGCGTTCAGACCACAGTATTTCTTGTACATACAATTCTTTATTGACAATTTCGAACATTCACAAGAGAATAGTATATTGAACCCTATACAAACTCTTCTGTTGCCCAGCTTCAAGGATGAGCAATTTATGGCCAATCTGCTTTCATCTAAAATCCCCACACACAAACACACACACTTGCACGCACACACACACACACGCCCATCCTGGATTATTTTGATGCAAATCCCAGACACTGTATCATCTCATCTGTAAATATATCAGTATATGTTGCAAAAAAGATACATAAAAAACCATACTGACCGTAACTGGTTAATAATATCAAATATCTAGTCACTTTTCAAATTTATCCCCCTGTCTGATAATTTTTTAATGGCTTTTTGAATCATGATGCAAATTATACCCATATATTGCCACTGATGGATACATGTCTTAAGTGTCATATAATCAATAAGCTCCCTGCTATTCTCTTTCTTTCTTTTTCTCTTTACTTTATTAAAATGACTTAAGTCTTTGACCTATCAAGTTTCCTATTTTCTGGATTTTGCTGATTGAATCCCTGTGGCTTTGTTCAGAATTTGCTTGTGAATTCAGTATCTTCAGTTTGATAGTATAGAGGAGTTGAGATACTTGTATTTTAGCAGTTTTGCCTTATTTTTCTCCTGCTACTGGAGGGTTTAGACTATAAGTTCATGCTTTACAGGGTTTTTCTCCTGGTAATAGGATACTATCCGATGTCTGCCTAATGTCCTTTTTTCTTTACAAGTGAGAGTGTAGTGGGGATGATCAGATCTAAGATCTTATCAGCCTATAGCTGGTTTTCGTGGATCTATTTGAAGCCTGTATGCTTTCCTGAAATGCTCCGTGCTGCCTCATGATGTGAAAACTTGGTTCCTATTTTTACTTTTTCAAACTCCTGGCCGCACATAGGAAGCCTACAGAATCACTTTGGATTAGAATATTTTGGATTTGAAATCAAGGCACACTGTGGCACTCTAATTAAAAATGCTATGTGTATGGCTCAGCTCAAGTGAAGACTTTGTTGAACTACAAACAGTAATAAATTGCAGAAACGATTCACTTGGAGTTTTAGGAAAGGTTATTTGGAAAGCTTAAAACCAATTATTTTGAAATATTAAAGGCCTTTTAAAAATGGAGCCGAAGATACAAAGTAGGGAGTTATTAATATGTCTTAAGTGCTTTCCCTTAAAACCTTTCATGAAGTTAAAATAATTGGTGGATTTCTTTTGTCAACTTACCAGCAGGTTGGTTCAAGTTCCTTGGACATAATGCATATAACTAAGTTTGAATGCAGAGAAAGCATTTCAAAATTAATTCTTTTAATATGAATCTTTGCATGAAGTGTCTAGTATTACTGAGATAAGCTTCCTGTGGCGTTATTTATAGGTGGCCTATTTTGGGGGTTCAGCACATTGAATCCTTGGAACTCAGCGTCCGATTTTGTTTTTTAGGCCTTCATTTGTGGTCCATGAAGCAGTTCAGAGAAGACAAATGACCGATAAAGTTGTACTGATAATATGATTCGAAGTAAGCTGTCATTTAAAGTAAAATATTATCATATAGTGGCCCATGAGGATGCAGAATACACTAACACACAAGGACAGGTGTGTAAATAATGTGAACAGTGAGCTGACCTATGGCAGCAACCATGATGAATGATGTCGTTACTAAACCGTGAAGAAATGAAATGTTGCCACCTTGGTTGAGAAAGAAGACGATGTCTCCTGGTTGTCTGTTCCTAACTCCAGGAAGGATGCACGAGGTCTGTCAGATTTTCTAGGTACCCTTAATGGCATTGTGCCTTTGCCTTTAGTAAGAAGAAACCACTCTTGCCAAATTCCCTGGGCGGGTTGAACACCAAGGTATTCAGGTTTCGTTGCTTTCTCCACAAAGAAAAAGAATAGAAAACCATTTAAAATGGGCAGCTAGTGAATTAAAAAAAATGTATTACGTTATTCTCATCTGTCTGCCTGGTACATCTAGTTCCATTCTGTTCACTAGGAAACTAAGTCTTAGTGCAACTTGATTTTAAAACTAGCGGTTACTGACAGACCTAGAAATAGAAAAGTGATGTCACACTCTTTAAGCTCTGTGGACCCTCCTGGCTGTTCATGGTATTTATAACCCCCAGTACCGTCGAGTCTCTTTATAAGGGGCAGGGTGGGTGGGGGGTAGATGCTGAACCAGCTTGAGTTATACAGTCGGGGGTCTCTTTCCCTCCACCCATCTCTCCTTTTCTCCCCCCGTCTCCTCTTTTCTTCTTTCTTGCTTACCTGTCTACCTGCCTTCCTGCCTTGCTTTACAGTCTGGCTCTGGAGCCAGCCTTTAGGATCTATTCAAATCTGAATAGTCATGAGTCACTTCCACACAGATTCTCCTGTGGTTCTTTGTGTTCTTTTTGTACACAGGTTTGATCCCTAGCACACTTCTTCTAAAAATTTCCAGTGAAGTATTTAATTTTTAAAAAATTTTAAATTTTTATTGAAGTATAGTTGATTTACAATATTGTGCCAATCTCTGCTGTACAGCGAAGTGACTCAGTTATACACATATACACATTCTTTTTTTATATTCTTTTCCATTAGAATTTATCACAGGATATTGAAGATAGTTCCCTGTGCTATATACAGCAGGACCTTGTTGTTTATCCATTCTAAATGTAGTAGTTTGCACCTGCCAACACCAATACAATGAAGTATTTAAAATAGCCTCTAAGCATCATCTCTTTAATAGCTTGTGTCTTCCGGGGAAATATACAGATACTGTAGAGGAAGCCTGTGCATAGGGTCCAGCTTCAAAGTGCTCATCGTGAAGATGACATTGAACTTTCTCCTGGGGATGGTCTGGATCGACGGATGAGAGAGGAAGGGAAGGTGCTGCAGTGGGTCCATTGCACATTGATCCCCAAACTCAGGAGTCAAGGGCAACATGTTTTTCATCCTCTGCTAATGGAGGGGCATATTTCCATTCATTTGGGACCTGCATATATTAAGTAACATCTATGGGGCCACGGCAAGAATAAGGTAACTGGCTTCCCATCTTATGTAGTGTGACAAACCAGAGTTGCTTTTGACAAAGGGCAAAATCCAGCTTCAGGATGTGTGCAGTTTACTTTCTGTGTCCTTCATCAAGCATCCCAAGGGAATAATATTTATGGCTGTGATATCAGACAGTGGGAGGCCTGGTAGCTGGGGTTGCGATTCCTGGATCGCCCCTCACATCACACTTGGACAGTGGGAGCCTGTGGTGCCGAGGAGTCTGATTCGATTCAGGGGATACGTATCAAGCATCTGTTATGTTCCAGGTACTATGAGACATGCTTGAGATAAAGGATTATGTGAGACATAGACCTCGCCCATAAGGTACTTACAGCCAGTGCGTGAAACAGACACGTAATCACATCCACGGAGAACCGTGTGTGATCAAGGCAGAAGGAGAAGTATATCAGAGGACAGAGTACAGACATGCCCACTGGGATCTACTGGAGAGATCTTCTCTCCTGGTCACTGTCCTGAGTGTTTGGAGATTGGATCCCAAATCCTCAAACTACAGTCTGAAGACAAAATTCTGCTTGTTTCCTGTTTTTATAAGCCCCTTACATTTTACATTTTTAAATGGTTGGGGGAAACAAATCAAAAGAAGAAGAAGAAATTGTAACATGAAAATTATATGAAATTCAAATTTCAGTGTCCAAAATGAAGGAAAGCTCTATTGGAACAAAGCTGTACTGTTTCCGTATTGTCTGTGGTTGCATTTACATTACAGTGGCCGAATTAAGTAGTCACCGTAGAGACTGTGTGGCCCACGTGGCTGCCGTAACAGAGTACTGCCCACGGGGTGGCTTAAACAATATAAATTTATTTTCTCACAATGCTGGAGGTTAGAAGTGTGAGGTCAAGGTGTTGGCAGGGTTGATTCTTTCTGAGGCCTGTCTGCTTGGCTTGCAGGTGGCTGTTTTCTCCCTGTGTCTTCACATGGTTTTCCCTTTGTAACTGTGTCCTAATCTCCTCTTCTTACAATGACACCAATCCTACTGGATTAGGGCCCACCCATATGAACTAATTTTAACTTAATTACTTCTTTAAAGACCCTATCTGCAAATACAGTCGTATTCTGTCATATTCTGAGGTACTAGGGGTTAGAACGTATGAATTTTGGGGGACCCAATTAAGCCCATAATACGCATAAAGCCTAAAACATTTTCTATCCGCTCTTTTTTATTTATTTTATTTTATTTTATTTTATTTTTATTTTTATTTTTTGTGGTACGCGGGCCTCTCACTGTTGTGGCCCCTCCCGTTGCAGAGCACAGGCTCCAGACGCGCAGGCCCAGCGGCCATGGCTCACGGGCCCAGCCACTCCGCGGCATGTGGGACCCTCCCGGACCGGGGCACGAACCCGTGTCCCCTGCATCGGCAGGCGGACTCTCAACCACCACGCCACCAGGGAAGCCCTCTTTTTTTATTTATTTATTTTTTGGCCGTGCCACACAACTTGTGGGATCTTAGTTCCCCGACCAGGGATCGCACCTGCACCCTCGGCAGTGAAAGCTCGGAGTCCTAACCGCTGGACTTCCAGGGAATTCCCTACTATCTGTTCTTCACAGAAAAAATCTGCCCACTCTGGCCTATGCCATTGCACAATTTTGGTGTGGTCTGCTTGCCCTCCTTATTCTCCCCTCCATCAGCACACACCCATTTGGTTGTAACTTTCACCATTCTCTTCTTAGTTTATCCATCCATCCATCCATCCATGATCCATCCATCCATGGTTTTTGGCCACCATGGCATCAGCTGCTCCAAGATTTGTTTACAGAGAATACAGAACTCTTACCAACCATTCCTGTAGGTTGAGCTGTGTTTTACTCTCCATCCGTGGCTGATGTTCTAGTATTTTCCCAGTTCCACTATTCCACTCTCAAACATAGATTCCTCTGCTCCCCAATAACTCAACTCCAGTTGCTGGATGCAAGGCCCACAGAGTGGGTATTCAGCAGAAAACTCTGAAGGGCTTCTCATTTGATCATAATTTTAGGTTGACAAATGGAACCCTGTTCATTAAGCTCTGAGAGAGGTCTCTACAAGCAGTTTCTTTCTTTCTTTTTTTTTGCTGTACGGGGACCTCTCACTGTGTGGCCTCTCCCGTTGAGGAGCACAGGCTCTGGACGCGCAGGCTCAGCGGCCATGGCTCACGGGCCCAACCGCTCCGCGGCATGTGGGATCCTCCCGGACCGGGGCACGAACCCGTGTCCCCTGCATCGGCAGGTGGACTCTCAACCACTGCGCCACCAGGGAAGCCCAAGCAGTTTCATTTTTACATGAATCTTTGCTTAACAAATTTACTCCACCTGGGATACTTTTAAAGTTTTTGTGGCCCATAGAAATGTAAAACAATGCAGTACGGGGGCGGGGGGGGGGGGGGGGGGGGGGGGCGGTGCTCTAATCGACTCTAGGAACTGGGCGTTCTGTGAAGCTCACCATGGAATTACTTAAGAAAGCAATTGGCTGGTGCAACGAGGAATGCATTTTTACCTTCTTATAAAATGCTGAAATTATATGCTTTATTATCAAGATAATGGAGAGATGTATGAAGTCAATGCAAATGACTCCTGCGGCCCTGAATGTTCTCCCCTGTTGTCAAGGAGCAATTTTGCTCTGTGCTTTTCCTCACAGTGTTTCTTCCTTGAAATTGAAGACCACTGATCTCTTTTTAAGCAAAATGCTTCAGAAAATATACCGGAAGAGGCTTTTTTTTTTTTCTTTCTGTTGTTCCATTACATGTGGTTGCAGAGCACTTCCTTTGGTTGCCCCAAGCATGGAGTTTCCTCAAAACTAGAGACGTTTCTTTTGGAAGAGCTTTACGATCATAATCTGGATATCGCAGAAGCATCTTTAGCCACTGCTCCGTTTTCACTTCCTAATTTGGGGCTGATCACCATTCTCACAGAAGAGAGGAAAATCTGAGATATTCGCCATGTGGTCATTCAACATTTGGAAAAGAAAAAACAAAGATTAAATAAAGAAATACAAAATTAGGGAGAAAATGCACACATAGGGTACAGTTTTAAAAGAAATAAAAAGAGAAAGCTTAGATTCTGCTTATAAGAGAACTTATTTACAAAACGGGAACAGACTTAGAGAATGAACTCATGATTACCAGGGGGAAGCGTTGAGGGGAGGGATAGTTAGGGAGTTTCAGATTGTAGGTACGCACTGCTACATTTAGAATGGATAACCAACAAGGACCTACTGTACAGCACAGGGAACTCTGCTCAGTTATATCACAACCTAAATGGGAAAAGAATTTGGAAAAGAATAGATACATGTATATGTATAACTGAATCACTTTGCTGTACACCTGAAACTAACACAACATTGTTAGTCAACTGTACTCCAATATAAAATAAAAAGTTAAAAAAGAAAAAAGAGAAAGCTTAGGTACTCACAAAACATTTTTTCATAAACATGTTGTGTAGAGGTGTGCTGGGGCTCGCAGGGACAGATCTTTGCTTCTTACTCCAGTAGAATAGCAACATCAACAACAAAACCATAAAAAAAAGAAAAATGAAATCCCAACGCTATTAGTTAGAACTTTGTGTTGCAAGGTTTAGAAATCCAAGTTGATTTAACGTCAAAATGGGAACATATTGGACCCTGTAAGGAGTAGGATAAAGCTGGACTTGGGGAACAGTTGGATCTAGGGAAGTCAGCACATCAGGCCTCTCTTTCTGTCTTTCATCCCAGTTTTTCCGAGTTAGATTAGATTTTTCTCAGTCTAGTTTGAATGCAGCAGAGACAGGGCTGCCAGCAGCTCTAGGCTGACTTCCTCAGTTTAAAAAATTATTCCCGCGCGTCCCTGGTGGCGCAGTGGTTGAGAGTCCGCCTGCCGATGCAGGGGACACGGGTTCGTGCCCCGGTCCGGGAGGATCCCACATGCCGCGGAGCGTTTGGGCCCGTGAACCATGGCCGCTGAGCCTGCGCGTCCGGAGCCTGTGCTCCGCAGCGGGAGAGGCCGCAACGGTGAGAGGCCCGCGTACTGAAAAAAAAAAAAAAAAAAAAAAAATTCCCAAGGAAGTTCTCTGATTGGCTAATATATATAGTTAACCCACCTTTGGACCAATCACTGTGTCCAGGGGCTTGAGGTTTAATGATTATCCCAGCCTGGATCATGTGCTCATCTTTGTGTCTGGGGATGGTGGAAGGAGAAAGTGTGGAGGTGTGAAGTGTGCAGAGAAAAATAGTAACAAACAAAGGAGGAAAGGAATGGTTCCCATCACCACACCTAGGCAAAACAGACATCAGAGAAGTTGATGTTCCTGTTTCTAGGCTGGATACTAATCAGAAATTAAAGAAATTAACTGCCTCACTGTGCAGGTAGGAAAGACAGAGTGCTCATTGCCCCAAGAGGTGATAGATGGGCCTTTCTTTAAAAATAAAAATATAGCACATTCATGGGTAATGGATCCATGATTCATCATGAGGACAAAGGCAAACACTGTTGGGTGGATGGCTTGAATCTTTGGGCTCAGTGTGGGGGTGACCACCACCCCTTTCTCACTTCCTTTCTGGTGCCCCTGGGTTGTAAGCCTCGGGCCCATAGCTCATGCTGTCCAGGGACTCCAGAGAAGAAGTAGGGAAGAGGGTGAGGGTTCTGAATCCACTCTTACCTGCAAGAGGTATATTCTTATGCTGGCCATATACATAAACATGTATGTATATGTGTGTGTGGGGGCATATACATACATAAATATATATGCCATATCTGTCTATCAATCATCTAATCAATTATTTTTATGACAATATTCCTTAAAGAAGACTCACCAGAATCTATAACCATATGACCTCCTATTAGTTTAATGGTTGGAGGAGAATGCCTTGATGCACTAAGTATGCCCTTTAGAACAAGTATGTCATCTTATGTGTCATTAACTGTCTTACTCATTAAACTTTTTTTTTTTTTTTTCCTTTTTTTGCCGTACGTGGGCCTCTCACTGTTGTGGCCTCTCCCGTTGCGGAGCACAGCCTCCAGACGCGCAGGCTCAGCGGCCATGGCTCACGGGCCCAACCGCTCCGCGGCATGTGGGATCTTCCAGGACCAGGGCACGAACCCGTGTCCCCTGCATCGGCAGGCGGAGTCTCAACCACTGCGCCACCAGGGAAGCCCGTTAGTTAGTTTTCATGTGGATTTTATTAAACTCTTTTTAAATTGTGAAATCTGCCACACATCCAGAATAGTACACTTGAATGTACAGCCTAATGGGGGTGTGGTCATCACCAGCTCAAGAAATGGAACCTTGTCAGCCCTCCAGAAGACCTCCCCTCCGTCCTCAATCACAATCTCCTCCCACCTCCTAAAGATAACAACTGGGCTAGACTTCTATGGAATCATGTTTTTGCTTTTCTTCACAGGTTTATTACTCAAGCATGTCTCTCTGAGCACTGTAGTTTAGTTTTGCTTGTTTTTGAACCTTATATGAGTGGGGTCATTCTTCACTTACTCTTTTAGGTCTCACTTCATTTCCTCACTTTTTAAAAATGAGATTCATTTCTGTTATGTGTAGGTCTAATTGTCTATTTTCATTAGTACACAGTTTCACTGTATGAATAAACTGTAACTGATGTAGCCATTCTAGTGCTAGTGAAATTTGGGTTAGTTCTAGCATTTGGCTACTGTGAATAACGCTGCAAAGAACTTTTGGGGACATCTTTGCCAGTGCACACGTGCATGCATTTCTTGGGGTTTATCACTAGGAGTGGAATTGCTGATTCTTCATCTTTAATAGAGAAAAGGTGGTTGACCCAGTTCCATGCTCCCCAAGAGTGTAAAGGAGTTCCTGGTGTTTCAGGTCCTCAGGGACACCTGGCGTTATCACTCATTTTAATTCTAGCTGTTCTCGTAATAAGTGGATTTCCTGGGTTTAATTTACATTTTCCTGATAATCAATAAGGCTAAGCTCCTGCTCATAGGTTTATTGGCCATTTGGAATATCCTCTTTTATGGCCTGCCTGTTCAAATCACTTGTCATTTCTCTATTTGGTAGTTGGTCTTTTTCTTATTGATATATTGTATGTGTGTGTGTTAACATATTCTGGATAATATCCTTTTGTTGACTGTATGAATTGTAAAGATTGTCTCCCAGTGTGGCTTGTCTTTCATTCTCTTATTTATTAATTAAATAAATAAGTTTTTATCCTGAATGTAATCAGAATTATTAGTAATTTGCCTTTTATGTCTGACCTATTTAAATAAAACCTCTTTTTGACCCAAGATTACCCATAGGTACCTGAGATTACAAAATCTTACATAAATGGTATTTTTATCCTTCCCAGATAATACTGGGATATTAGAGTGATTTAACTCTCTTTGCCCCCAGCTGGTTCATAGGATACTGTTATAGTATGTCATTTTTCTTTTATATTATTATTTTAAACGTCCTAAGACATTATGATTTTATTACTGTCTTAAATGGCCTTTATTTCTACAATATGGAATTCTCAGTTGCCAGTTCTTCTCTTTGAACACCTAGAAGAACCCATTCATCATCCTTTGGCTTCTGTTCTGTGGAGAAGTCAGCTGGCCACCCAGTGGATGGTTTGCAGGCATCAGTCTTCTTCTTACTACTTGTACCATTTTTCTATCTTTGGCTTTTCCAGTTCTCTGACATGTCAAGGTGTACATATCTTTTTATTTCTTCTGTTTGGGGTTTGTAGGACTTGGATCTTTGCCTTTATGAATCTTGAATTTGTGTTTTTTTGGAAATTTCCAGCCTGTATCTCTTTTGCCCTTTTCTCTTTTCTCTGGCATGTTGCACCTTTTTGCTGTATTCTCTGTGTCTCTTAACTTCTCTTTCTCTATTTTTCATATTTTTGTCCCTCCCTTCTACCAACTAGTGTTGTAAAAAAGAAATACTATTTATTCACTCAACAAATGGTCTTTTTGGTCCTACTGTGTTCCAGGCACTGTCCGGGGTAGTTGAAATACTTCAGTGAACAAAAGAGACAAAGATCTCTGTCTTTGGGAATTATCATTAAGTAGTAAACAGTAGTTTGTTAATTGTGTTAGCTATCATTATTACTTCTTCATTTTAATTAATTAAACTTAAATGATATAATGTGTTAAGGAAAGCAGCTCTGCTTTGGGAATAAGGGCAGTCTGTGGTGGGGAAGTGCGCCCAGTTAGGGTACAATAATAATAAGGTACCATTTGAATGAAGACTTAAAGAATGTAAAGGAATTAGCTAACTGCATATCTGGAATGTTTCAGAAAGATGGATCATGTCTGGAAAGTTCAAGGAACATCAAGGAGGCTAAAGGGGCGTGAGCAAGGGTAGAAGGAGCAGAAGACGAGGTCAGAGAGGTAATGATGAGGCCCAAGCAAGAGGTGCCAGGCTTTGTAGGCCCCTCCTAGGAGTTTGGGTTTTACCCCTGGGTTGAGCAGATGAAGGATGTGGTCTCATTTTCACATTAAAAGGGTCCCTCTGGCTCCTGGGATGAGAATGGACTGTAGATGGGCATGTGTAGAAATAAGGGGACTTGTAGGAGGCTGTGCTGTGGTCCAGCAGGGAGAGGGTGCAGCTCAGAGTATAGTGGCAGCAGTGGAGGTGTTGAGAAGGGATGTAGATTTAGAGGCAAAAAAATCATATTTTCATACCTATGAAAATGCTCCAGTAGGATGAGGGAATTTGATGGTGTAGAGGAGAGAGAGGGAAATTGCTAGAGCATTGTCCTTGAGTGGAGGGAGGGGGATGCAGAGGGTCTAGTCACAGGTGGAGGGATTGGTTTGAGGTAGGATGTGGATGGTTATCTAAGATCCCAGGCAGCAGGGTAGAGTGGGTGCAGATTGATGCTTGTTGGTAAATATAGACAGACAGTCTAGGAAGTGGTGGTGGTCCTATGTGATTGCTTCAATTTTGTCAGAGAAGTAGGATGAAAAATCATCAGCTGAGAAGCAAGATGGGGAGAAATTATTGGGCATCTGGGAAGAGAAGAGTAGATGGGAACTTCATGAGTGGGTGTGAATGGACTGGGAACTTTGTTTTTTTTTAATTTTTTTAAATTTTTATTGGAGTATAGTTGATTTACAATGTTGTGTTAGTTTCTGCTGTACAGCAAAGTGAATCAGCTATACATATACATATATCCACTCTTTTTTTAGATTCTTTTCCCATATAGGCCATTACAGAGTATTGAGTAGCGTTCCCTGTACTATGCAGTAGGTCCTTGTTGGTTATCTGTTTTATATATAGTAGTGTGTATATGTCAATCCCAATCTCCCAATTTATCCCTCCTCCCACCTTTCCCCTTTGGTAACCATACATTTGTTTTCTATGTCTGTGAGTCTATTTCTGCATTGTATATAAGTTCATTTGTACCATTTTTTTTTAGATTCCACACATAAATGATATCATATGATATTTGTCTTTCTCTGCCTGACTTCACTCAGTATGACTGTCTCTAGGTCCATCCATGTTGCTGCAAATGGTATTATTTCATTCTTTTTTATGGCTGAGTAATATTCCATTGTATATATGTACCACATCTTCTTTATCCACTCCTCTGTCAATGGACATTTAGGTTACTTCCATGTCCTGGCTATTGTAAATAGTGCTGCAGTGAACACTGGGGTGCATTCATGAGTGGATGTGAATGGACTGGGAACTTTGGTGGGAGATTGCTGATTTCATTTAAAGGCACTTGATATTAGTGGTCATGGGTTTAAAGTAAGACAAGTGGGTTGTTTTTTGGGTTTTTTTCCCCCTCAGCCAGAGCCAACTGTCTGGGTGCAGTTACAAACCAGGCACTTTGTTGGATTTGACCACGTTAGCATATTTGCCAAACAGATGGGACCAAGTAATAGAGGGGCAAGGAAGTAAGAAAGAGAATTTAATGATGGGCCATGGAGGGCTGTGAGGAAGCCAGGCTGGGAGGGCCAGCAGAAGGTGGAGGGGTATTTGGGTTAGGGCCTGAGAGGGAGTGGTCCAGGAGGATGGGAGCCAGTGAACTGAGGGTGGGATCCTTGAGGTTGACTTTATGGAGGCGTTATTGGCATCTTTCCCCCTTTCTGTTAACAACCCTATGTATTGTGGGTGCTCCGTAGGAGCAGTTCCACGTGTAGGTGTATTTCTGATGCATCTGTGGGGAGGAAGGTGATCTCCGCGTCCTACTCTTCCGCCATCTTCTCCTGTCTCCCTCCATCCTATGTATTTTGGAGATTCAGCATGCAGTGTCTTGAAAATTCTTAGTGAGGGTTACAAGTCGCAAAGACCAACTATTTGTGTATTGGTGGAATAAATGTATACTTCTCCCCTTGTTCACTATTTCCCTTCTTGCTGTGTGGGATTCTAAAGGAAAGTGGCAGAGAACTTTGCTCTGTGGGTTAAGGAGCGATCTCAGGCCTGGGTGTACTTGATCATGCTTCTGATCTTGGTTATCATCACGAGGGTCTATTCAGTTTCAGTCCACAGATATTTGTTGAGGGTCCACCATGTACCAAGCACTCTTCTAGGCACTTGAGATAGAGTTGAGAGCAAAATAGATAAAAGTCCCTGCTCTTGTGGAACTTACATTCTAGTGGGTGGGGAGAGAAACAATAAATAAGAAAATAGGAAAATAAGAAAATTTAGTGTGTGTATAAAGGAGGAGAAAAGAAAGCAGGGAAGTGGGAAAGGAGATGTGTCAGGGGAGAGAGGTGGGGGAAGGCAGTTGGGGGAGTGGCTGGGAGGACCCCACAGAGAAGGTACCTTGAATAAAGAGCTGAGATCTGTGGTCCATGTATATTTGGAACAAATGCTGGGCCCCATGGGAGCAAATAGCACGAGCTGGCACTACAGCCTTATGAAAACGAAATCCCATGCTGATGCCAAAGGCCAAGAATATTGTTTTTGGTTATTGAAGTCCACAGAGTCAGTAGGCTCCATGTATGTGCTAGTAGTGTCTATGAGACTGGAAATGGGCAGTTCATTAACAGCTATATTTGATATTTTTTTGTGGTGGGGGGTAGGGGGTCTTCCTTCGGGGGGCTGCTGACCTCAGACCCAGCCTCCCTGACTAATTTTCGCCAATGGAAAGTTATGTGTGGACGGGATTACAGCTGTTCTTGAATGGGCTGAGTTCATCTGTGGCCAGAAAAACCAACAAAGGCTCTCAGGATACAGGGCTTTGGGAGGAGTGACGAGTCTGAGTCATAAGCCCAAGCCTGAGCAAGTCGTGTGAACGCGTTGGAGCCGAGCCAGCCCTCTGCAAGGATTCTCAAGCTTGGCCGGTTGGCGTCCTTGTGACCCAATGCTGAGAAGTTCCTTTTCTCAGAAGCCATGAAGCTGGGAGTGGAAGACTGAGCTGTGGTGATTCAGGTGATCTAGTGAAGCGGTGGTCAGCCTGCTTGCACGAGCCTCCTCTATACCAACCAGCAGGCATGCGTAACTCTTGGTACCTACGTCAAGAGCAGTGTGTCATCCTGTGAAACACCTGCTGTACGTTACCAGGAAGTCTGGGAGAGTGCGAACTGGTTGAGCTCAAGCGAGGTTCTGCTCATCATGTATTTCTTTTGGCTGTGAACCAACATTGCACATAGCTTAGTATAAAATACCCACCCGATGGTTCATTATCTCAACCCGGACCTTGAACTTGCCTCTTGCAGCAGATCTTGCTTATGGGAGAGGCCCCTTTGAACGTATTTAGAAATTTTCTACGTGTGTATGAGGCATATTCCTTGACTGTTGCCCGGTTTAACTTGCTCATCTTAGATACTTTGTTCAGTCATCTTTCTCAGACAGGGTGATGACTACCTTCTAGCAGCTTCATGACAAACCCTGAAATATGTTCTTTTCCCACTACGTTTGGCCTCGGGAGGGAGATGAGGTGCCCCGTGAGTAAGTGCAGCCTTCAGGAATCAGACTCAGCTCTGTGACTTTGTGAGCCCAGAATCTGAATACTAAAGGTGATAAGAATAATACAGACAAACGCAGTGCGTGTGAGGCTGCCCAGGTCAGTGATGATGACAAGCCTACAGGCCAACTGTAGCAATAAGATCTGGGAGAGCTGGGGTTCCAGCCTAAGTGAGACCAAGTTAGAATTTCAGACCTGCCTCCTACTTGTTGAGTAGCTTTGGGCAGGGCAGCTCACTTAACCTCTGTGTCTCAGTCTCTTTTTCTGTAGAATGGGTCCAGTCATAGTACTTTGTTGAGTTGGCATGAGGACCAGGTACAAAAATAGATGAGCAGACCCCAGCCCTATGGTTTTCACAAAGTACTCAGGAAATGTCAGTGACAGCCTTGCATAGCCTCATGAGCGAGATACTATTATAACCCATTTTACAGATGAGGGACTGAGGCTTTACAAAAATTTAGGTGATAGGCTTGTGACCAGAAAAGGAATTCCTGGCCAGTCTAGGTCTGTTGAATGGGATAAATGCGTAAAATGTGGTGTGTTAAGATGTGTGCCGTTTAGTACTTTCAGTTGGTAATTTGAATTTGATTTATTTCCTCCTCTTTCGGTTCTAGACTTAGATCCCACCCTCTCTGTCTTCATGTTGTGCTTTGCCATTTGGGATTGGGATGGGTTACTGGAAGTGGATCCATGACATTCCGTTCAGGTGTGACACCTGGCACCTGGGAAAGCTCTTGATGTGCAAAGGTGTGCCTCGTTTTGTCTTCATGCTTATAAGAGTTTGAATTTTATAGATTAGACAATCCCATTTTATCACTTACAATCAGAGAAAAATTTGCTCTTTCAGGTGTAGGATTAAGATCTTGGTGATGTGACAAGGAGAAAGGCACCTTTTAAAGCTTGGTTAATGTGCTTAAAGTTTTGATTACTTTTGTTTTTAACAGCAGTATTTTGAAAAGCTACCTGTACCTGAGCCAGTAGGCTGAAAATGATGTCTTTTTTGAATCATTAAAAAAAATTGTGGTAAAAAATATATAGCATAAAATTTGCCATTTTAACCATTTTTATGCGTATAATTCAGTGACAGTAATTACATTCACAATGTCGTACAGCCATCACCGCTCTTTACGTCCCAAACTTTTTCATCACCCCAAGAAACACTGTAACCATTAAGCAATAACTCTCCATTTCCCCTGCCCCTCAGCGTCTGGTAACCTCTAAGCTCCTCTTTCTCTCCATGAATTTGCCTATTCTAGATATTTCATATAAGTGGGATCATGCACTAGTTGTCCTTTTGTGTCTGACCTTGTCGCTTAGCATAATATTTTCAAGGTTCGTCTGTATTGTAACGTGAATCAAAACTCCATCCTTTTAATGACTGAGTAATATTCCACTACGTGGACCAGACCACGTTCTGTTTATCCATTCACCTGCTGATGGACACCTGGTTTTTTTTCACTTTCTACCTGTTGTGAATAATTCTGCAGTGAACATTCATGTGCACGTGAGAAATGATGCTGTTTTTCAGCATCTGTAGAGATATATTTTAACTTCTCGGGACTCTAGGAGTAGGACTTCCCTAACTGGGGGAGTCCTTGTCTTTGACCATGGCACCCCCATGACCCCTTGGGCGTACCTGAATGTGTCCCATGTCTCTACCAGGCTTCCCCCACAGTCTTGCCAAGCTCACCACAGTGATTTGGGAGGATGCTGTCTGCTGGTGAATCAGCCTGCCTTCAGCCATCCTAGATTGACTGTATCCTTCCATCCCAGGTCTCTGATCCTCCTGTTTGCTTGCTTGGGATTGAGCCAAGAATTTTCTCATGCGTCCAGTTATTATGGTTAGCTCTTAGTTTCAGATGGGATCAATGTATATCACTTTTTATTTATATATGCCTTTTGTACTGTGTTGGGGTACAGAATTATATTTGCATATACTGTCTTTAATGTTTATTTGATGGAATTTTTTTTTTAAAGCAGGTAATAATTGAGTTGGTGGAATGTACAGCAGGTTTGTTTCAGTAGATCTGGCTTCTAGGCCGAATCTGCCATCATTTTATTCTGTGCGCCTGAGGGGGGTCACTTAACCCTCTGACCTCAGATGAATGAGTGATTTGTAAGATCCCCTCCCCCCTTTCTGCTCTTAGGTATATGGGTCTGTGACCCTCCATGTGTCTATTGCCTTACCTCAGGCCATTTAATATTTTGAGATATAGGCTTGTTGTATTTCCTGATTGAAAATAACCTTTGCAGTTGGATCTTCGTTTAGGGAAAATGGTACCCTGTGCTCCTAGAGACCATAAAATCTCATGCCCGAGCGCTTGGAAGGGAACGCAAGACAAGTGGATTCCATTAGCATGTTCCCAACATGAGAAGTCCCCTAATTGTAATTGATTATGTCCCTGTCACTAGCAGAGAGCTCTGTCAGGTGTCAGGTGTTAGAAATGCATCTGTGGGTGTGGTCCTTTTCTCTTCACCATTGTACCCAAGTGTTTGGTGTGTCCTTCCCACCCAGCTTCACCTGGATATGTTCCGGTCCAGAAAATATGAAATGACAATTACTGATGTATTTTAATATAAAATAAAAGTATTCTCGCTCATGAAAAACAAAACCAAATACTGTTTTATTAGCTGTCCCTGGTGAGTGCCAAGGGCTGATGTGGCTCACTGTTAGTGACACTCTTTTTTTGTTTGTTTTTAGTTTTTTTGGCGGTACGCGGGCCTCTCACTGTTGTGGCCTCTCCTGTTGCGGAGCACAGGCGCCGGACGTGCAGGCTCAGCGGCCATGGCTCATGGGCCCAGCTGCTCTGCGGCATGTGGGATCTTCCCGGACCGGGGCACGAACCCGTGTCCCCTGCATCGGCAGGCGGACTCTCAACCACTGCACCACCAGGGAAGCCCTAGTGACACTCTTGAGGGGACTTGATGCTTCTCCACAATAGGGACTCGACAGGGAGGGCTCAAGAGGTCTCTCTGTGGCTCTGGGGTCTTGGAAGGGCCCCCGCTCTCTTATCTGACATGTAACTAGTGTCTCAACTGTACTTTATCCATTACCAAAATATTGTAGTAATATCAACATAAAAACATCAGAAACATTCTACACACTACCATAGCTTGAGATACAGGCTTTGCTTCTTTCCTGATTGGAAACTGACTTTGCCTGTGTAATGCCCTTTACTGTTTAGGGAAAATATTAGGCATGTGCCCGTACAAAGCCTGTTAACCTATGCAGCCCATCGTCAAAGGCATCGATTTCAACTTCCCATTTCACTGAAGGGGAAGCTGGATGGGTTGCTTTAAGTTTCTCACCTGGCTGTTGGTGGAGCCTGGACTTGAACAAGGTCGTCTTACTTCCTGTCCTTGCTTCTCCCAGGACCAGATGAGGCCTCCCCAGTGGGAAAGCTCCCTGACCCGGCTTTTCCAGGAGGCTCTGCAGTACTGAATGGTAAGGTTATCCTGGCTACATGTTCTTTGGAAAGAAGGCGGGTCTGAAAATTAGAACTTGACTTCTTATCTTTGTCCTTTCGTTATTCAGTGTGATCCGACTTTCAGTGCCAGTGGTAATCATTATTGTTTACTGTGGCCAAGCAGAGAGGTGCCTGAAAGATCCCACACCAGTGAGAACCCAGATGCTCTCACCCCCAGCAACCACATGTACCTCTTGTGCAAGGCACACAGGGCCCTTGGAAGCGACAGCTTCACTGTGTGTGTGGGTAGGACAGCATCTGGCCCCCTATGGGCGATTGCTAGTAGGGACTAAGGGTTCACGGACTTTTCCTCTGTCTTCTTCGTTACCTTTATCCTCTGGTTGCACTTCCTCCCCTCTCCCCTTCACCCTTCCAGTTACAAGCGTGGGTTCAGTTATACGTATGTGGGCCACCACTGAGTCCTGAAACTCTCGACCTTGGCATGTGAGATAAAAGTTGTTCTGTAAAGAAATGTAATTTGGGGCAGCGAAAGCCAATGAGAATTTTAAAATCATGGAAGCATATAATTGGAAGATATATATATATATATTTTTCCCCCCCCCCTCTGGCTAGGAAGCCAGAGAAAATTAATTTGAACACCATCACTTAAATTGTTGAGGAAGGTGAAGCCTGCAGATTTTAGGGACCTTGCCACACACTCAAGTCACTGCAGTGTATCCTGGAGGTGACGTCTAAAAGCAAACTATTAGAGTTCGCTTGGCCTCTTTTTCGCAGACATTGTATTTCTCAGGAATATTTCTGCTTATTGGTTAGGCATTCGGTTTTCAGACAGAGAAAACTATGTTAAGAGTCTCTAAGTTTGGTGGGTACAGAGTTTCAAGTTGTAAAACGTTCTTGTATCAAATCAAATTTAATGAGGGCTTTGCATATCAAGACATTGCCTGAAAGGACGAACCTTGGTTTTCTCTCAGAGAGAAGGAAGGCCTCGTCCAGGGCTGAATCAAGGGTTTTCAAACATGTCAGTTTCCTGAGCGGATCCTCAGATCACCAAGCCCGGGAGTGGGTGGGATGGATCCATATTTAGACTTTCAATCAGCTTCAAATATAAAAAATTGATTTTGGCAATCAGTTGTCAGCCAGCTGCAAAATGTATTCATGAATAAGCTTCTGAATTTCCATGGTGACATCATAGGATTAACAGGATCTGTGTTTGGATCTGTAATTATGCTGGGGAATGTCTTTTTATTTGGATTCAGCTCATTTGACTGTGTTAATTAACACCCCTTCTGGGCCTCACCTAGCTTGATGAGGAGAACACACTTTCTCCCCAGCTTTGCTGCTGATACAAGGTGACACAGGTGATGGCAGGTTGGTGTGAGCACTGCTTACCTTGTTCCTGGGAACCCTCCTTCCTAGCTCCGTATGCAAGCTGGGGATGGTGGTGGGGAGCTCCATTGCAGGCACTGGTAACAACTTTGCAGACCTTGTCAGTTCAGCTGATTGTAATGCTTTTGGGTTAAGCTTTCTCGATTCCTGAGCAGGTTGGTTTTGAAGACCCTTGAACAGATAATCCAGAAGCTTCTTGTTTAAGGAAGGCATTTGTGTTGTTGAGAGCACAATTTAAAAGGAATTTTAAAAGCCAGTTATTGTTGATCTAATGCAATAGCTGTATGCAGTGAGATCTACAATGCAATTGTAGATCTAAGCAAGTTAAAGACTGAGTAAAAATCTTTGGGGAGGATAAACTGTCTGGAATTTTTTGGTTTCTTAGTGTAAATTCAACTGACAAAGGGAAGGAGAGAAGTTTAATTCTTTGTGGCTTTCTTCCCCACGTACCAAATGGTGTTTCCCAACAGGTATTAATTGAGTGATTAATTAATTATAATTAATTATGTCTGTTGAGCTAGCTCTTGTGTAAATATCCATTTACAGTATAAATACCATATAAGGGCGTCATGGCTTGTAGTTTTTTTCAAAATGTTTTTTGTTTTTGCTTTTTTAAACATTTTAATTTATATTTTTCAAAAGGAAGGCGGTACAAACTTTATATCTGCAAATAATTCTAAGCCTCTCGATAGTGAAATACTAAGCTTATTGAATCAGATTGTGGAAATTTGAGAGCCTACAGAAATGGGAAAAATAACGCTGGATGACTTTTAATATAAGTGAAAATAAACATTTTGGAAAAATATTCCAAATTTTTGGATTAGTGACATGGTGGTGTTGGTCTAGCACCATCACTTAGTAAAGGCTTTTGAAAACATTTACAGTAGACATTAGCATATGAAAAACTTCTTACCCAACATGAAACTAAAAATAATAAAAATAAAATAGAGCATTATAAATTATGGAGCAAGTTTAATTTTGCTCATTCCTAGGAAAAAAAGAAAAACATTTTAGTTTTACATTAAACATGCTGTGTTCAGTGCCTATCTTATCTACTTAAATGTTGTATTATGCTATTATGATGCCATTTAAATTTGGAAAACGGTATATATTTTGAAGACCTGAAATCAAACCTATAAAATGAGGAGGCTAGCTTTTAATCTTTTTTTTTCCCCCATGTGTGGTAGTGCGTGATTATTTTTGTGACTTGTTTCTTTTAACATCGTCCCCAGGTTTATCCTGACGGTGGATAATTGTTAAAAACAAAAGTCAGTTGTGCGCCCTCTACTGGTTGCATTTCTCTGGAACAGAAATACAGTACTTTCACGCTTAAGTTCATTTCTTTTGGTCTGGCTCATAACTGTGGTCGCTTTTTCTTTTCCTAAATTCATATGACTTTTTAAAAGCAAAATGAGTGGCATCAGAAACCTCAGGTTAAGAAGCTGGTAACTTAAGGAGGGCTCAAGTGTCTTCCTTAACGCCAATTTGTCAAGTGGTGTTTGGAGGGGACCCACAGCTTGGCACTCTTCCTTCTGTTATAGGAGTAAGCGCTTTGGTGCACAGAGACGTCCCACTGTGAGGCTGGTGGCCGCTGCTTGGGGACCTCTTGGGTTCTGATCTTGACGGGCTTTCACCTGTGTCAGGTCTTTGGCAATCTGTCAGCCACTGAACGAAACCAACAGGTTTTCTATGCACTCACAGGTCACTCAGACTCTTGAACTCAGGGTGCCCTGCGGATTCCCCCAGAAGCAAGTATAGGGGACTCTTTATTTCCTGGCCTGAGAGGTGAGCAATAAAGTGGGGTACTCCTTCAGTTTAATCCCACATGCATTTATTGAGAACCTACCATCTGTTAGGTTTCAAGGGCGATTTAAGATGAACAAACCCACTGCCCCCTGCCTGGCCACACCTCCCCCCCACCCCCCAGCAACAGCAAAACTCTTTCTTATTCAAGAAAGAAAAAAAAAATATGGCATTCCAGTTAAAAGAAATACTTATTAGGTAATGATAAGACCAGAAAAACCTGTAGAAAAGATGTCTCCACTTTGTAAGTCCTTCACCCTGACCGGTAAACTTTGTGATGTTTGCATTCTTTTTCTTGTAAGTGATTTGTAACTTGCTTTTCGATAAGCTGTAATGAGATTAAATGTCCTTCCTGTTCCCAATGGAGTGTCTCCTGCTAGTGACCGTCAATAGAGAAATGACTGATGTGTCCGGGATAAGCCTGACCCCATGTATCTTTCACATCTCTTTCACTTTGCACACCGTGCCTCCTTCCCCAACCATGCAGTGATCTAAAGCTGATACTCTGGCTTTCCATCCTCTTCCTCCCACCCCTTCTTGATTATCATCCTCCAATTTCAACACAAGTTGTTGGCTTAGTGAGCTGCATGGACCTGAGGCTGTGCCCCAAGCCAGTAAACTGCTTTACTGATTCTGACCCCAGTGCCCAGTTTCTTCTGAGCCCACATAGATGGTTCTCAGCCATCAAATGCTGCACAGTGGAAATGAAGGAGAAATGCTGTGCTATATTTTCGTAAGTCCCAGGAGAGTCTCTTTATAATGTTGATGGTCATAGATGGAATAAGTCAATTAATCGACAGTTGATAGTGAAACCTCTATGTGAGAGTTTCTCACTAGCAGCATTGGCATCTTAGGCTTAGATAATGCTTTGCTGTAGGAGGCTTTCCTGTGCTTTTTAAGATGGTTAGCAGCATCCCTGACTTTCACCGATTAGATGCTAATAGCACCCCCAAGTCGTGACAACCAAGAATGTCTCCAGACATTGCTACATATTCCCTGGGGGCAAAGTCACCTCCTGTTAAGGACCACTGCTCTATCCACTCTCTTTTCATTCTGCTCCTTCAGAAGTCTTCATGGGCATTCTCTTGTTTGTTTGCTTCATTCATTTATCAAATAGTTATTACATTTCTACTTATGCTAGCCTCTCTGCAAGGTAGTGGGAATATAAAGATGAACTAGGCATCTACTTCTTATTCAATTTTGAATCAATTTTGAACGGATCATGGTTTTTACCATTTTGATTTTTATCATGATTTTCTTGAAGGTTCCCTTTTCTGAGTATTGCTCCCAGCCTATAATAACTCCAGCAGGCACTTGAGCAATTAGGACTTCTTTCATGATGAATGCTGTGTTTCTATTTCTGTAGGCTGTTTGTTTGAAAAAAAAGCCCCTTACAATGCGGGTCAGTATCCTTGGCTTTTGACACAGCTATTAATTAACCTTGTAAAACGATAATGCTGTATTAATCTATCAGTTTCATCCATGAATGCTTCAACTCTTTCAGATACGGCCTCTTGCTTGTCATTCCAGATATCCTATTTTCTTATACTGTGATTTCTTTCATTCTCTTTAACCAGCCACCTGAGGCTTGATTTAATGTCTAGTCCTTTTAAGTTTTACTTAATTTAACTTCTGTTTGGGAAATAAGAGCAAGCCCAGGTGAAAGATACTCATTGGATTGCTTTCGGGTGAACTTTGTTAGCATGGTGTCCTTTAGAATTTTTAGAAACTGATATAAAAATTGCTCTTGGGAAATCAAATTTATAGCAGTTATATTTCAAAGAGGAGGAAAACGGGGATGCATTTCAGGGAGGTGTTTACAGATGGCTTCAACAAGATTGGTAATTTTAATTTTTTGTGTTGCATGGTTCATTATATTATTTTCAAATATATTTCTGTATATCTGAAATATTTTGTAATAAGCTTTAAAGGAAAGATAGCCAGCTGAAAGGTGTTTTTTAAAAATAAATTTATTTATTTTATTATTTTATTTATTTATCGTTTCTGGCTGCATTGTGTCATCGTTGCTGCATGCGGGCTTTCTCTAGTTGCAGCGAGCGGGGGCTACTCTGCGGTGCGCAGGCTTCTCATTGTGGTCGCTTCTCTTGTTGTGGAGCACGGGCTCTAGGCATGTGAGCTTCAGAAGTTGTGGCACCTGGGCTCAGTAGTTGTGGCTCTTGGGCTCAGTAGTTGTGGTGCGTGGGCTCTAGAGCGCAGGCTCAGTAGTTGTGGCGCACCGGCTTAGTTGCTCCGCGGCATGTGGGATCTTCCCGGACCAGGGCTCGAACCCGTGTCCCCTTCACTGGCAGGTGGATTCTCAACCACTGCGCCACCAGGGAAGCCCTGAAAGGTGTTTTTTTGTTTGTTTGTTTTCCTTTTTTTCCCTGTCCTCCACTATTTTAAACTAGATGTTCAGGAATTAGGTCTCCACTTGCTAAAGCGCCCACATTCCTGCCGGGGAAGAGGGGGTGCTGAGCAGTTATTGAAGATTTATAGCCTCTTAAATCCGGTAAGAGGCACTGCTTTCTTGCCATGTGCGATCGAAAAATAATTTGAAAAGAACTTAGGCTTTCTGCAGGGCGACCAGGTTCATCTGTAAAATGGTTAAAACCTGTTAGGAATTAAATTCCCCTAAGGATGGGAGGAGCTGAGCGCAGGGGAGTTTGCGGCGTTGCCAGCTCCAAAGGGGAGAATTAAACTGGAGGAGGCGGAGAGCAGGGAGGTGACGGTGGGCGGGGAGGAGCCACAAACCCTCTCCAACACACCCAAATGACCAGATTCATCATAGCACGAAACTTCACAAGTTACGCCCACTCCCACTGCCAGAAGCCGGGGGAAGGCTGCTGCTTCCTCATTTGTGTTACTGGAAGTTTGAGAGATGGGAAGCAAGACGCGAGAAGCATGTGCGCCTTGCTGAGCAGTGGTGAGCTTGAATTTAAAAACCCTTTCTTTTCACCGGCAAATTTCTTTGTATTGGGTGGTGTGGGCCAGCCTCGGAGGGTGGCTCTGGGCTAGGAGAGGCGGGATGAGAGCCCCGGGTTCTGCAGCTGCCGCTCGGGGACTTGTGCGCCCCGAGCCCCACTCCCGGGGCCGGCGAGCCGCGACTCCACGCTGCCCTGGGGCTGCCCAGCGACGCCACCCATGTAAGTTTTAGCTTCAGGGAAAAGGGGTTCGGGCTTCGAAAGCGCTTCACTTGCCTTCTGTAACCAGGGACCGCGCACAGAGTCCGGGATTGGGAAGGAGGCTGTGGGATCATGTTACCCACCAAAGATGCGCCCTGTCCCCAAAGGTCCTGCTGCGCGTTCAGTAATTACGGCTCAGTGTCTTTGAAAATGAACCCCGTGAAAGTCTTGGGATTTAAGTGACAAAAACTTCCAAAGTAATACCTGAAGCTGTGGCACCCAGCAGGCTCCTGGATGGGAGTTCTGGAGTGAGGCATCCATCGGAAGTCTCGGTTTCTCGTTAATTTTGTGTCTGATTTAGGTGAGTTCAGCTCGAGGCTTCCTGGCTCTTGAGGTGTTATATATGTTTATGTGGATCTTTTTTCTTTGTTGAAAAATGTTAGTTTTTCTGTGGCAGCTGGTTTATCTTTAGATTGATTGCCTAAGTCAATTTCGGTTGGGAAGGGGAGAGGAAGTTTGGGTGGAGTGTGGTACCGGGGTTGGGATGATTGCAAGAGACACTTCATACGTCTCAGCAAACGATGAACTTGGCCAAGTGCAAACATTCTTTAGGTTTTGTTTCGAGGCCCTCAGGAGCTTTCATTTGACATGTGTGGTGTTTACTCACTGCAGAGGGAGTTAGGTGGAGGCTTTAGGGTTAACTGTTATCTGTGTCATCTATTTCATATCTGATCAGCAGGTCAGTACAGAGCAGTGTGAGCTGTGTGTGTGTGTGTGTGTGTTTTGTAAGCTAATGCTTTGTAAGAATTTTTAGAGAATTGTCTTACTTTTAGGGCCAGAAAAGAAGGTTAATAAATGTGTGGATCTCACTATATTTGTAGAAAACCAAATTGTATTTTACAAATGTTTCTCCCAGTTCTGGGGTGGGTGCGATTAGGAGGATGTTAGTAGCTGATTCTGTCATTCTTCTAATACCAGAACAGAAGAACCTGGCTTTCCCAGCCCACTTGAACTTCGGGGCTCAGGGGACAGGTTGCTGTGGCCACAGTTTTACATAGTTTGCTTTCACCCTCCACCTTCCCTGAAGTTTATGATACAGAAGTAAAATGAAATTACTTTTCAACCACTCTAGACATGTCCCAGGGAGGAACAACAGGCTGCATGGTCCAGGCTGGCACAGCTGCTGGAGCCCTGCTTTCTAGCTTGCTATGGGCTCAAAAAGAACATGCAGATAGATACGAACTTGCTGCTGATTCCTCCTACCTCCCAAGGAACCTTTAGCAACTCACCCAACAGGAAAGACAACCAGACTGGATCTGGTGATAGTTCTGGTGAAACTGACTAATAGACCCTCGTTGGTGGAGTTTTATGGAACAGGAATCCTCCGCTGGAGAAAGGGGAATATATTATTCATAAAGGTTTCTAGACACTGTCACGTGGGACTGCTGGGGAACATCACACAGACATTTGAAATTTGGTTAATTCTACTCTATGACCTTGCAGGTGTTATAACTTCTGTATCATTTTTTTTCTTACAGTTCCTTTACCTCTCCCATAAATAACCTGGTGTGGCTCTGCCTATTTGAATTTTTTTTTTAAATTTATTGCAGGTTCAATTTGTTCAATAGCAATAGGACCATTAAGACAATCTTGGTTTAGTAGCTAGTTTTGTTTTTTTAAATGGAAATTTTCCCATTTCATTAAAAAATTTATTGGTATAAAGTGACACATAATATTCTTTCATAATATTTTTAAGGACTATAGCATCTGTAGAAATGTTTCCTTTTTCATTTCTGGCATTGCTTATTTCTGCCTTTTTTCTTCTTGATCAGCCTTGCTAAAGTATCATCAGTTTTATTGGTCTTTTGAAAGACCCAACCTTGGTTTTGTTTGTATTTTAAATGAAGCATAAACAAAGACTACTTCTTTTAAATTTACATGCATTTAAAAAATTCTGCCCTGTGGAACTCTGTCAAAAAAGATCTCAAGATCCTGTAAAACTAAGTAACTGAGTCTACTAGTTGTGTGAAGACATTATGTATTTATCTTTATGTGTCTTTGACATAATGTTTTTTAGTTTTTTGAAAACATACCTTGTATTCTTGAGTATTACACACGTTGGATCAAGTTGTTGTAAGGTGGGTTTTGTATATTCACTGGGACACACCCTGCGAGATTGTTTTAGAAACATCTAACTAGAACTTACACAAGGCTTACTGGTAATTTAATGTGGATTGGAGGTGCTTTCAACCCGCTTCACAGTGCAGGTTAACTTTGTACTCAGGCACAGCAAATTTGCTGTAATGACTGAGGAAGAATGTTTCATTTTGGTTCATATTTAATGCATGAGCCTTGGCATTTTGGTTTTCTCAGAAAATCTTTCTGAGTATGTGGCAGTATAAGAACAAGAACTTCGGAGGCAGAAGGAGCCGGGTTTGAATTCCTGCTCTGTCACTTTTAGCTGAGTGGCCCCGGGAAAATTACCTAACCTCTCTGAGCCTGCATTTCCCCTACTGTGAGATGGAAATAATGAAAACTGCTTTGGGGGGGCGGCTGCTGTGAGATTTCTATATGAGTTATCATGTAAGGTACCTGTCTCGTGGTTTGGCACAAAGTAGACACTTATTAAATTGTAGTACACTGAGTATTTTCCTCTCCCACCCTTTTCCAATACTGTAGTTCTCTCAGTGCCTTCCTTCAAGGTCATTGCAACAGAATAAAACAATACCACTTCTATCATTTGTTTTTTCTTCATTATGGGGAGATGGAATTACCAGGGGCACTTTCCACATTTTCAGTATTTTCATCTTATCCTAGTTGATTGGTGGTAAACTGGCTGTATATTTTTTCCCCTCCACTTTTAATCTTATCCTCCTGGGATCATTGTTATTTTTCCCTTCAGTTCATCTCACCTCCTTGAGGGTCTCACTTCTGTGTTCTTATTTCCTCCCTCCCTCCCTCTCTCCCTCCCTCCCTCCCTCCCTTCCTCCCTTCCTTCTTTCCTTTCTTCCTCCCTTTTTTTTTTGCTGTCTTTAGGGTACAAATGAAACGGGTACAAAGCTCAAAACTTGGCAGAAACTGGTTTGTAAGTTAGCGGGGTTGCTTCTTTAAAGGGAAAGTTTGTTTAGTTACTCACAGAATTGAATTGTGAGGTAGACAGGGAGAATTGAACTGGGAGGTAGACGGGGCGGTGATCCCCATATCGAGTTTGTATCGCCGCTGCATTTTCCTAGAATATTTTTCCTGAGCTTGCAGTTCCTCTGTGCTTTGGGGGGAAGTGTGGATTGTTGGATGCTACGGCTGATCTCATAACCAAGAAGGGAAAGGAAGAACACGGGGTGGAGGAGGTTGGCTGGTTAATATTCCTGCACAAAGGATTATAGTGTTATTGAAGTCACCAAACTAGCTGTTTGCTCCGTGCGGTTTCTCCACTGAAAAGATCCTGGGGAATCTACGGCATAATTAGTTAATATTTATTTAGGCATCCAGTATTGCAAAGTGCTGAACAGGGCACAGGAAGGGATTGTGAACCGGGAAAAGGCTTTATGGGGCGGTGCCAACGTCATTTGCTGTTCTGCCCAAGGAGTGAGTCTTGGTTTGCATTTTGCGGAGTGAATTGGCCTCTGCCATGGAGTTACTTTCCAAGACAGCAGATTGATTAACTAACTACCCTTGGTCTGGCCTGTCCGCTGTGCCCCCGAGTACTGACTAACGGCACCGGAGCTGCTGTTTGTTTTAGCTGGTGTTTTTATGAGGATGGAGAGCGAGAGAGCCCCTAGTCTTCCTTAGCGTTTTACAGCACCGCTTCCCCAGTTGATTTTGATGCTTTTGCTTGAACACAAAGTATGAGCATGGGGTTCATTGGTAAAACTTTTGGGAGAGAGGTCATCACTTTCGGAAAGCTGTATTTTTTTAATGGTTCGGGATGGATTTGTGAGATCTTGGACTAGATCATAGAGCCTCATGTGAGACCTTGGAATCCTACGCTTCAGTGTTTGAGAATTCTGACTTTCATAAATGATGAGCTTTGGGTGGGCAAAAATAAGCATGGCCAAAGTGCTTTCTACAAAGCCTTCGTGGAATAAGGGCCTGGTAAATGCTTCTTTGACTATTAAAATATGAATACTAAATACTGATTTATTTAGTGTCTACAACATAGGAGGTACTTTTCCTGTATTATCTCATTAAGGTTTCAGAGGAGGGGCTTGCAACCTCTAGAGGAATATAAAAAATGAGCACAAAACCCATTCTTTACCTGTGTCTGCTCTTGTAGGCAGAACCACAGTGGGCTGAGGCCCACCTTTCTGGACCCGAAGGCCAGGAGGAGGGGAGGAGGGTTGGTACCATGGGGTGTGAGGCTCTGAATCCTGGCCTCTCACCTAGAATGTGTGAGCTGCCCCTGCGGATGGCACGTCTGGAGACCTTGCGAAACCTCTTCTGTTTGGGATGGAGTAAGTGGGGTATTCGCTGAAGGCTGGGACGTGAAGAGTCAAGCTTTTAAAGACCTTCTTGTCTTACGATCCTGCCCGAATCCTCCTGTTCAGGACAATAGGAGGTTCCTTCTTTGTGACTGTTGTTTGGGTGGGAAGAGGGGTTCTGATTCTACCCAGTCAGAATCTGAGCCTTTGAAATTGATTTCCTGGGAATCCTCTGATGCGGGGTCCCTTTCTTCTTGGGTCATTGCATGGACAGGCCAGTCTTTCGGGCTTGATGAGGCGGGGGTAGGGGTGCACCCCAAGGCAGGGCCACCGTGAGCTGGGTGGGTCTGCCCCTTGTGACCCTTCACCCCTGTGCACCGATTCCTTACGCCTTGAGTCATGAGGAAGAAGACTCCCGTGGATTCTGATTCTATTATTTTGGAGACTTTCCAGGGTAACCTTCCTACCTTTGTTTTCCTGGCTTCTCCTTTGCCTGCCCTCGTGACACCAGAAAAGGGGAACAAGGAATCCATTTGGACAGCAGCAGGGGAAGCTTGGTATCGGAACGGGCTTTTTCTGGGCTGTTGGACAGGAGATCGTGTTATTTTGAACAGAGAGGGTGAGCCGCCATCTAAACTTCATCTAACCTGGGAAGTGGGTGTTGTTACAGTGGAATATTTCACGTGGGCGTCACTGCTGTGCTCAGATGGGATGTCATCATTGCATGAGAGGCAAGGGGCTTCCCGCTGGAAGGATCCAATGGTAAAGGAGCACGATGTGCGGGCACGTGGAGAAAAGAAATCTGTTCCAGAGACCCCTTTCCTACTTCCTGTGTGTGGCACGAGGCTCTTCTAGGGAAGTCCAGCAAAAAGGGACTTGTGCTCTTCAGTTCCTTCTGCCACGTGGGGACCGTGACGTGTGCCCTGAGCAACCCCCCTCTACTTCACTGGGAGAGAATGATTTAGACCAAAAGGGGCTTTATAACTACGTAGAGTTGTACTTATTCTTTTCAAGTTTGCCTTCCTCCCAAAAACAAAGCCACTCAAGCCTTGTTAGTAGGTACGTAATGCTGTGTTACTTAACATGTATCAGATTTTGGTCCTATGCTTGTTGATCCAGGATTTGAACAAAAGATGTGACGACCGATTTGATGGAGACGGTGAATCACAGGTGCTTCCTGAGGCATGAGCCCTGCAATTTAAAAAAAAAGTGTTTTTTTAAACTGTATTAAGAACCCAACATGCGATCTACCGTCTGATCAGATTTTTAAATGTACAATACAGTATGAGCAATAGGTACAGTATCTTACAGCGAGTCTCTGGAAACTACCCATCCGGTGTAACTGAAATTTAATACCTGTTGATTAGCACCTCCCCATTCCCCCTCCCTCCAGCCCCTGGCAACCACCATTCTGTCCTTCACTTTCATGAGTTTGACTATTTTAGATACCTCACATAAGTGGAGTCACGCGACATTTGTCTTTCTGAGACTGGCTTATTTCACACAGCATAATGTTCTTAGGGTTCATCCGTGCTGTCACATATGGCAGGATATCCTTCTTTTTGAAGCCTGAATAATATTCTGGAGTGTGCGTGCACGCATGTGCATGTGTGCACGCGTGTATACCGCCTTTTTTCCCCCTCATTCCTCCATCGATGGACATTTAGGTGGTTTCCCCATTTTGACTACTGTGAATAATGCTGCAGTGAACAGTGCTGATATCTTTTTGAGATCCTGCTTTTATTTCTTTTGGGTAAATACCCAGATGTGGGATTGCTGGATCATACGGTAGTTCTATTTTTAACTTTCTTCTGTGACTGCTGCACGCTTTTGCATTCTAATCCCTGTAGTCTGTAGTTTCCCACCAGCATCGCAGGCCTGCTTGGTGGGTCTCGGTGACCTGTTCTTCCTGTCTTACCTGTTCTCCTGGCCGCCTGAATCCAGACTGGCAGCTTTAGCCGCGCCTTTCTCTGTCTGCACATGGCAGCCTGGAGACCTCTCACTCTACTTTACATCCCATTGTATTGTCATAATTGGGTTATTGGCTTTTTTTTAAGGGGCAAAGATAATATAAAGGATAATACAATAATGATAAAAACGATTAACCCCTTGAGCACATGCCGTCTGTGCTCTGTCCCCATCCTTTCAGATCCATGTTATCTTCCGTGCATATAAGCTTCCCACACGTGCTTTCACCCCACCAGCCAGCAACCCCTTCTCTTTGTTGGCCAGCTGGCCTCAGGGTTTGATTCCCCTTTGACTGGAATCCTTGTACCCCTGGGGCAGTCCTTAGCTAGGGCTGACCGTCAGGAGGGCACAGGTATTTCAGGACAGCTCTGAGGTTTCCCCTGTCCTGTCTCCAAAGAGCCCCTGTGGCTTCCTTCTCCGCCTCTCCAAACTGGTTTTCTCTGGAAATGCTTCTAACAAGTAACTTAAACACGAGTTCTCATCTGTGGCTTAAGTAACTTGTTCCAAGTAACAGCCTTAGAAGCGGGGGGTGGGGGTGGGGGAGAGCTAGGGTTTGAAACCCGGTCTCCTGACTCTGGGGGCTGTGCTCTCAACCAGAGCACTTCCGTGTGTCTCTCCAAGGCAGGACTACTCATCCTTTTCTGTATATTTGCCTCATCGTGGATTATAAAGACTGCCATGGCGTATTTTGTAAATGCTTGCTTGATGAGTGGCTGAACAACCCGGCTGACCTTTGCACTGTCCCCAAACAGCCTTACTGAGTCCTGTCCCTGGGCAGGTGTCCACTGGCTCTCCTCCTGGAGTGACTTTTCCCCAGCTGTCTTTCAGAGTCAGTGCAAGCCCACCTCCTCCTTGCTGCCTTTCCAGCCTGTTGCAGCCCAGAGTTATTCTCTTCCCCTCGAACCAGGATTATTTGTCAGATGTTGCCTCTTCTGTCTTCTCTCCTCCCAACCCGACTGTAAATCCTTGAGTGCTGCGATGGTGCCCAGAACCACACAGTAAGCGTTTGGTGATTTGATTCTCTGGGGATTAATCAAAACCTGGTCCAAGCTGTCCAAAGAAATGCCACGGTTGTTTCCGGGTTCTATGAATGAAGGGAAATCATGAGGTCAAGGGGACAAAATTGAAAAAATGAAATAAGTGAGGCGGCAAATCTCAAAATTGTTAGACCATTTTTGGGCAAGCCCGTGTGCGCGTCTGCACGCTGCAGCTGTTCCAGCTGAATCACAGGGTGGATGGATCATCTCTTGGCTTCAGGCACGGTGGCTAGCCGTCTTCCCCCTGAGGGAGTTTAAGCAGACCTGTGTGATGAATAATGTAGATTCTCTTCCACTTCTTGGGATGTGGTTTGACAAACTTTATGAAAATGGTAGGTGAAGGATGTCAAGTGTCTTTCTTTCCCCCCATTTGAAAAATGACCATGATGTCCCTTAGTAGAGTTTGTGTGTTGAGTTTGAGCTGGTGGTCAGCCTCACCGTCCACAGAGGCCTCTCCTCTTGGGCCAACTGGGTGTGCCCCCATTGTGAGGTCCTGGAAGGAGGACTGCGCTAGAACTGAAGATGCAGAGGAGAAGAGACCACGTACACTGAGCACCTACTGTGTGCCTGGGATTCTGCTCAGTGCTGTCAACAGAGTCTGCGATGGAACCTCACCACCACCTTGGACGTGCTGTCCTTCCCAAGTCTGGCTTATGGAACCCACATGACTTCACCAAACTCACACCGATGCGGCGCTCCTGGATTTGAACTGTGGTTTATCTGACTTTTACATCCATGACCACTCTCATGCATCTTGACCTGCCGTTCTAGATATAGACAGAGGTGTTTAGGTGAGGATTCTAGAATTCTGAGACCCCTGGGTTTGTTTCTGATCTCTACCTTTTCTACCTTAGCCAATTCCTCTTAGCACTTCATCGTTCATGAATTTGGTAAAGTCGGTATTGCCCGAAGTACCATGTTTAGGTAGAACTTTTTGGGGGTGAGTTGTGTAATATTTGAAAAGTATTACAAAATTACTGCAAAATTAGGGAGCTGATTTTATTTTTAGATGCGTACCCACAGGTGAAACGTATCAAGCCCGTTCCTTGCACACCCTCAGGAAAGTTAGATAGTTTCAGCCTTCTTTCTAAGAAGAAGGAACCTCTCCAGGCAGACTGAGGACTTTCTTGTCACTTACTCTGTAGCACAGGCAGCCTGGGGTGTCCTTGCCTTGGGTATGATGCAGCAGGATGCCCAGGATTCTTCGGTCGTCCTGTCCCTCTCCTGCCCACATTGCATAAACATTGGCATGGCAGGGACAGATGGCCACTCCGGGGGCTCCTTTGATGTCACATTTGGTTGCCTGGGTAGGGGGTAGGGGTGGTTGCCGCCAGTCTCCGTGGGAGGAGAGGCTGACTGGGAAATACCCACTTGACAGTGGGTAAACAAAAGCTTAACTCCAGAGGAGCTGGGTGCCCTGATGCGTGTGCAGGCTGGGCTGCAACGGAGTCAGGTTTACATAAGTGTGTTCAGCTTGGGCAGAAGCCAGTTAGCGCAAAGCACAGGCTTTTCCCTCTGCTCCTAAATGATGCTCCGTGGAGTTCTGTTTTATTTTGAGAATGTGAATGGACTGGGGTGGGGAAGAGAGAGATGGGACTGCAGATAATTACTTTCAGAGCTAGAAAAAAGAATTCATTCCAGAGGCCTGGGTTATCTTTGCTGGAGGTGCAGGCGAAAGAGTCTGAAATCCCAGGAGAGTTGAGAGATAGAGTGGTGGGGACCCTGTTATCAGTGGGCCCCTTTGCTGGTCCTACAGCATCAATCTGTATAATGGGGACCGAAGGCTTTGATGGAAATGGGAAGCGTGGTAATGAAGAACCCCCAGACAGGGTGGGCATGAGGCAGCAGAATCACGCCTGGACGAAAAATCGAGGGCTGACAGCCTGTGACAATCAAATAGTTTGTGGCTTTAGCTTTAGAAGGAGCACTGGAGGTAATTGCAGTTGCCTGCATGCAAACTCCAAGCATGGAGTGCCATCCAAGTGGAAAAGGCAAAAGCCACAGGGTTGATTGAAAGCTTTTCCTAGTCCAGCCTCTGGGTAATAACTGTAGCTATTTATTTCTCTAATGCATTTACAAACCAAATTGAGATACTGTATTCAGGTTAACAGATTGACATCTAGTTACTAGGCTTCCTACTGATTGGGAGGGGGAAGGGGGGTTAGTTTATTTATTCATTCCACAAGTCACTCATTGGGTAGCTATGGGTATTGTCCTTGGAGGTGTCCTCGGGTGATTCAGTGAGGTGTGAGCACAGCTCACACGCCCTCAAGGAGCTTATAGTGTAGAAGGGGAGAAAAGATAATTCCATGGGAAAGTTAGTAGGGGGCCAAATAGGAGAGATATCGTCTAGAATTTTGGTACATTTGAAGGGTCAGGACATTTGTCATTCAATGGTGAAATGATTGGGAAAATCATTAATAATAATATTATTACTAATTTCTCTTGTTTATTAAGTATTTGCTCTCTGGACTAGTCCATTTGCTCATGGACTAACACATTTAATCTTCCCCATGACCCAATGAACTATTATCATTCCAGCTTTACAGGTGAGGAAAGTGAGGCAGAGAGAGAGAGACAGACAGACATAAGCGTGACACAGCTGTGCACAGTTAAGTCCAGGTAGACACGTGGGCAGTTTGCACGCCCAACTCCCCCAGGCCTCTGTGGTTCTTCCCAATTCTGATTTTCCTGTGTTGCTGGGACAGTCCGTACATCTTCAGTGTTTCTTTCTGTCTAAGAGTCAGCAGCAAACCACCAATATGAGCAATTAGTTTCTGCTCCACTCTTTTCAGTATTTAGAGGAATCTAGTTTGTGTGGATGTCTGATGGGCCATTCAGTCATGAAAAGATCTAACCTACTGACTTTAGATCCTTGGAGGGTGATTTCAATTATCGTATAAATAGCATGACTATGAACATGGGGGTTGTATTACTCAGTTCCTTGGTCGTGGTTCCATTGTCAGTGTTGATACTGCTAGAAATTATCTCCTGCTAGGGCACAGTGAGTTTTCTCTTTTGGCGAATGGTCATTTTTATTTTTTTAAAACATGAGGTGAGGGAGGTAAATAAACTCAGTCATTTGTGTTGAAACAAAGTGATTATCATTATTTGCTAGTGTTTATTCAGTAAAATATGAAAAGAACACTGGGCTGCAAGTGAAGAGACCCAAGTTTTCTTGACTTGAGCTCTTCCTAAGCCTTGGACATTTGGTGAGCTAGTTGCTTGGGTCAGGAAATTATATCCTTGGGGTCCTTGTGACGTACAGAAGTTTCTCTCTATATGGTAAGCCTGTAATAGGGGTATTATGTATCAAGACTCAACTTTTAGCTTGATATTGCTGTGTTGTTTATTTAAACACGTTGTTTTAGACCCGGATGCTGCAGCTGGATTTTGTTTTTGGTGTTGTATTTAAAATATTGTGTTATCTTCTTTCTTTCTTTCTTTCTTTTCTTTCCTTTCTTTCCTTCTTTCTTTTTTATTCCGGGAGTAGGGGGTTTCATATAGGATGGAAATGGAAACTAAAGAAGAGATTGGATCTGGAAGTAATTTTCAGCAGTGGAGAAATTAACCAAAATGGGGAAACACACCATTTTGCTGCTAGATAAAGGGAACACAGGAGTGTATACTTGCTTTCTCCGAGTAATCAGATACATTATACATGGATTACTTTTTCATTGGGACTTTATGGTTTAAAAGAAAGCAAAAAGCAGATCTGAATATTAAATATTTCCGTCTTTTCAAGAACACATCAAGTTGGCATTTAAACTCGGATTGCCTGCCTTTTATTTCTACAATTTGAAATCAGGTTGAAATCCTGCAAGTGGGGGCATTAGTTCGGGTGACCCCTGTCAGTTTATCCACCTGGCCTCCTCTCTGGTCTTTTTTTTAACTCACAAGTGGGAGTGGGTATGAAAGCCCAGGAATACTTTGAATGTGGTAGATACAGGATGTGGGAAATTTGTCTGCAAAATGTCAGCCTTGAGTAGACATTTTGTAAATGTCTACATTTACAAATATGAAATGGAAGGCCTTCTGAACTGCCTTGTGATTCGATTTGAGTTTTTAAAGCTGGTGTGGTACGGTCGAGGATTTCGGTCCTGAGTAGTATGGTTGCGTGGGAATTCATTTTGATTTTAGAAACTGAGAGTGAATTTTGACTTCAGAAATCGTTGAGAAGTGATTTCTACTGGTGTTTCATGTCCTACACGTTTGGGCTCTTGGGTACCATCTTTGCTCACGTCTCCCCTGAGAGGTGCTGTGGCGGGTAGTCCTTTGAGCCGTGAGGGCCTTAGGGCCTGCAGTCTGTGTTTGGAGGTGGTAAGCTGCTCTTTTCTAAAGAGATGGATCTCTCTGACTTGAGATGCCCACCTTTCTCTGGTTTTTGTTTAATAGTTAGTATGTGGATGTTGACATAGTTGATTGAATGCATGCTTACTTTTCTAATTTGTTTCTATACCTGTGTCCAGGGACTTTTATGAATCTTTGTCTGGAAATTTGTCATAATCTTGGTTGAATACTTGGTGGAATGTTCAGATGCATTTACCAGTTAGCAATTGTTTTTAGCACCTACTGTGTGCCTTACTTAGTGAGAGGCTCGTGGAATTCAGGCATGGATAGATATGTCAGGTATGGTAGATCCCGCAACAGAACTCAGGAGCTGGTGGTACCAGTTGGGGAAAATGGACTAAGTGGAATGGAATTGACAAGGAAGTCCCACAGAGAGACGTTATTAATAGGGACAAAAGAAAATATTCAAAACCTGTATGACGTTTCAGAGTTTATAATCCATTTGAAGTGCTTGAAAAAACCATAGTGTTGGAAATGAATTCATGTGTGTATGAATCTAAACCCAGACTTCTTTGACAAATTTAACTTCTCAAAAATATTCTTAGAGAGAGGGACTTTCTTCGAGAGTGTGAAGCCTATTTTGTCTTCAACTCGCTAAGGTTGTGCTTTACATTTCTCTCTCTCTCCCTAAGATGCTATTAAAAACGTACAAGCATCGGCACAAAAACCCTGCACACGGATGCCTGTAGCAGCTTTATTCATAGTTGCTAGAACTTGGAAGCAACCAAGATGTCCTTCAGTAGGTGAATGGATAAATAAACTGTGGAACATCCAGACAATGGAATGTTATTCAAGGCTAAAAACTATCTTTCAAGCCATGAAAAGACATGGAGGAAACTTAAATGCATGTTACCAAGTGAAAGAAGCTAGTCTAAGAAAGTTACGTACTGCATGACTCCAACCATATGACGTGCTGGAAAAGGCAAAACTATGGGGAGTAGGGGGCAAGGATGAATAGAGCACAGGATTTTTTCTTTTTAATTTAATTAATTAATTTATTTATGGCTGCATTGGGTCTTCCGTTGCTGCGCGTGGGCTTTCTCTAGTTGCGGCAAGTGGGGGCTACTGTTTGTTGCGGTGTGTGGGCTCATTGCGGTGGCTTCTCTGGTTGTGGAGCACGGGCTCAGTAGTTGTGGCACAAGGGCTCAGTAGTTGTGGCTCATGAGCTCTAGAGTGCAAGTTCTGTAGTTGTGGCTCATGGGCTTAGTTGTTCCGTGGCATTTGGGACCTTCCCGGACCAGGACTTGAACCCACGTCCCCTGCATTGGCAGGCGGATTCTTAACCACTGCGCCACCAGGGAAGTCCTTAAGGATGCAGTTTTTGACGAACTGATTCCTTGGGTAGATTCCATGTGAGCCAGTCTTCCCTGCGTGGGGCATGGTGAGGGAGGATCTGGGCTTGATAGTATTTGAAAGTGCTGTAGTCTGGGGACCGGAAATGGCCCAATCCTGCCTTGATCCTGTTACCTTTCTGCCAGGGGTCGCTATGGGCACAGGGCACATTAACATGGAACTGAGTGAGTTCAAAGATTTTTCCAGAAGTTTACATCAGCGTTTCTCCTTGAAGGTTGCCTTTTACTTTTTTGAAGTCATCATTCACGTCTTCCACAAATATTTATTGAGCCCCTCACTTAGGGCCATGCGCACTTCCAGGTTGTGAGGGTATAGGAGTGAGCGAGACCCAGAAGAATCTCTGCACGCGTGTGTAGACATTCTGGGGGCGGAAGATAGGCAGTGATGAAGTAGTTAAAACGTGGAGTGTGTTGGAAGGTGATCATTGTGGTGGAGAACCAGGGAGCTAGGAAGGGAGCTAGGAAGTGCTGGGAGTTTGAACTTTTAAACAAGGGGGTTAGGGGATTGCATGGGTGACTTCGAAACAAAGGTGGCAAGGGGTTAAGGGAGTGAGATCTTTTGTTAACAGATGGGGAGTGATCCAGGTAGAGGGGCTGAGGTTGGGCCTGGCATGTTGGAGGCCACTGGGACCTGGCTGGAGAGAGCAAGGGGGAGACTCCAGGAGGTGAGTGTGGTCAGGGGAGGGGGCAGTAGGAGGGAGGCCTTTGGAGGATGGTGGGCGGGAGACATGATCTGACTGAGGTTTTTTTGTTTGTTTGTTTGTTTGTTTGTTTTTAATCTGTTTTACAGGGCAGTTATTTCCTTCTGTCTCATTTATTTATTTTTTATTTTTGCTGTGTTGGGTCTTCGTTTCTGCGCGAGGGCTTTCTCCAGTTGTGGCAAGTGGGGGCCACTCTTCATCGCTGTGCGCGGGCCTCTCACTGTCGCGGCCTCTCTTGTTGCGGAGCACAGGCTCCAGACGCACAGGCTCAGTATTTGTGGCTCACGGGCCCAGTTGCTCCGCGGCATGTGGGATATTCCCAGACCAAGGCTCGAACCCGTGTCCCCTGCATTGGCAGGCAGATTCTCAACCACTGCGCCACCAGGGAAGCCCCCTGACTGAGGTTTTAATAGGATCCTTTTGCCTGCAGTGTTGAGAGTAAGCCAGACAGCCTTCTCCTTCTCACCTCGTGGCCAGTAATCCTCATGTCTGAGCAGTGATTCGACTTTGTTATGGCTCACACAGCCCTGATCCCACTGGTGTTATTGGGTCTCTCTTAGTAAGTTTTTTGTTTGTTTGTTTTTGACTTCTCTAGGTGCAAATCTCTTTCTTTATAGCTGATGAGGAAAAGGTCTTTAACCATGCCAGGGTAGGTACCTGATGAGTTCCATATGGAGTTCAAGAGTGCTCGAGAGGGCTTCCCTGGTGGTGCAGTGGTTGAGAGCCCGCCTGCCGATTCAGGGGACACGGGCTCGTGCCCCGGTCTGGGAAGATCCCACATGCCGCGGAGCGGCTGGGCCCGTGAGCCATGGCCGCTGAGCCTGCGCGTCCACTCCGTAACGGGAGAGGCCACAACGGTGAGAGGCCCACGTACCACAAAAACAAAACAAAACAAAACAAAACAAAGAGTGCTTGAGAAATGCTCCAAGATTGTTCAGGGTTCTCTGCAGTCAGATGCTTCATTTACCTTCAAAACAGAAAAATCCTCCTCTTCTTTTGCTCTGAGAGCCCCTTTCTTGTCTGTAATCAGGTTCGACTCTCTTTTCCACTTCACACACCCCATTTTGGTTCAGTCTGATCATGATTTGGTTCTTAGAAAAGTGAACCATTTGTCATATGTGTTACCTTCTCATGATGGCCTGAACATAGCTGGAGGGTACCTGAGCCTTTCAAAAATCCCTTCCTAAATATTTTGGTATTTGACCCTCATTAGCCCATTTTAAGTGTCGTGTGGTAAACTTGTCCACAGATGTTTACCAGTGTACTTTGAACAGAATAATAATAACTTTCACATCGGGTCCCCTTTGCATCTAGGGATCTTAAACCCCAAGTGCACATTAATTAAACCTCACATCAATGGAAGGTAGGGAAGGGATGGAAGGGGATGGCTTTAATCACCACTGCAAAGAACTTAGAGGGACAGCCTCTGGGCCCAACACAATAAGAGGGATTTTGCGTTTCACGAATGCCTTTCATCTAGCATCTTAAGTCCTTGGCAAGTATTACCTGGTGGGTAGTGTATTATCATGCACATCTACAGGGAGAGGGCTATAGGGACTTGCCCTAGTTTTTCAGTACTATCATTTCAGAGGACTTCTTTTTTCCTAGTTCATGGGTCCTTATGGCTTATTATGGATTGTCTGGGATCTCATAGTGTGGACTGAAGCATGGTAGAGTTGACTGATAAGGTTGTTTGATTTTCTTTCCATCTTTTTGGTTTGATATTCCAATAGGTAAGGAGTTCCTTTTTCAATGTCAGCTGCGTTCCAAGTTGGTAATGGATCATTCTCATGTAGGGGCCTGAGACATCTCCCTCACCTTAACCCTGTTTCTCCAGAAAGTTTCCCAAGTGAATTGGGTCAACAGAAAGGCAGGAGAGAGCCATGTCTTTCTCCAGAAGAAGCTGCTTGAGTTCATTCCTGATAAATGAGGGCATTGGTTTAAAAAATGGAACAGAACCAAAACATACAAATGGGAAGATGTTATGGTCATAGTCATTGATGGATGGAGAATTCAGCTGCTAACCTGTGGGAGGGAAGTGAAGGATCTGGCTCTCGCCAGGATCAGAGTGTTTATATGCACAGCCGCAGTCCTTCTGGAGCCAGAGCCAGGGGTCATTCCACAAGGGGACGCTGCATGGCAGTTGGGAAAGGCAGACGTTGGCAGCACATGGGAATGGTGTGAAATACACAGTTTGCAGAGAGGTGGGCTTCTTTATTTTTTTTTTTTTGATTTTTAAAAAATCGAATTATAGTCAATTTACAGTGTTGTATTAATTTCTGCTGTACAGCAAAGTCATTCAGATATATATATATATATATATATATATATATATATATGTATGCATTCGTTTTATAAAAATATTCTTTTCCATTATGGCTTTTCATAGGATACTGAATATAGTTCTCTGTGCTGTACAGTAGGACCTTGTTGCTTCTCCATTCCGTATATAATAGCTTACATCTGCTCACCCCAGCCTCCCAACCCCCTCCCCCTTGGCAACCACCAGTCTCTTCTCTATGTCTGTGAGTCTGTTTCTGTTCTGTAGATAGGTTCATTTGTGCCATATTTTACATCCCACATATAAGTGATATCATATGGTATTTGTCTTTCTCTTTCTGACTTCATTTAGTATGATAATCTCTAGTTCCATCTATGTTGCTGCAAATGGCATTATTTCGTTCTTTTTATGGCTGAGTAATATTCCGTTGTGTATATGGACCACATCTTCTTTATCCATTCCTCTGTCAGTGGACATTTAGGTTGTTTCCATGTCTTGGCTACTGTAAATAGTGCTGCTATGAACATAGGGGTGCATGTATCTTTTTGGATTAGAGTTTTGTCTGGATATGTTGGACTTCTTTATTTTAAATAGAGTGTTCGGCTCTATTTTTAGAAATTCCCAAATGCCACTATAAAGTATGTTACTGATTTTATAATGTAATATTGCCTTATTTAGAGTTGCTTGTGGAAATAAACAACATAATGGAAAAATGTTGAGAAGTATGGGTTCTTTTGAATGTCTCCTCCATGTGGCACCTCCAACCCATTGATTCCTGGTTACTTTCCATCTTTATGACCTAAGAAGTAGAAAGATATCCATATTTCCACAGGTAAAAGATAAACGTGTGTATTATTTTAGATGAAGGCCCTTCTGAGTCAATTCCAAAAGCACACCCTCAGAACGTGTGTTTCCATGACTGTCCGTGAGCACTGTTGAACTGTCAAAAATCCTTAATTGTTATAGTGTTGGTGTGTTTGTTTACCTTGGTGGAACAGTAATGGAAAGATCATCTGTTCTAATGTGGTGGGATTTCCTTGTGCTCCGGGAGCTCTAGTTGGTGAGAACATTACTGGAATGTTCCTTAAATACATAAATAATTTCTGCAAAGAAATGACCTAGAAATCCACTTGGTTGTTTGGAAGCCAAAACATGCAAACATCTTTGCCTTCAGCGTGAACGTCAGACTTTCAGGTTGGGTAGCTAATGTTTGCTCATGGCCATGTCAAGAGCCCTGTAGATGGAATCCTAGAATTCTGAGGTAGCTCTCCGAAAGGTAGTGACAGAAAAAAAGGCTAAGAGCAGCAGACAGAATAAAAATCATAGTTCTAGCACTTACTAGCTGTGTGACCTTGGATAAGTCACTTAAACTCTCTCTGTGTTGGATTCTTCATTTATAAATTGTGGGTATTTTCCTTCTAGAACTGTTAAGAAGATTAATATATTTCTCCAGTGTCTGAGTTATGGTTGGTCCCCTCCCCCAAACTGTCAACTTTATTGTTGTTGTCATTATTTCTCTGCTCTTAGGCTGGAGTCAAATGAGTGATATTGGGGCTTTTAAAAGATTTCTATTTTTTTCTCCTATTAAACCTTTGTTGGATTTAACCAGTTCTAAGCCAGTTCTCTCCATTTCCTGCCTGTGGAGCTCCATTAACTGCAGTAGGTGGACATCGTGAAATGATTGTGATTGACATGATTATCCGGCCCCTGTTTTCTGTTTCCTCTCCTGATGTGTCCATAGCACTACTTTTCATGGCTTCTGTATGACTAGTCTGTGTTTCTTAACTTTGGCTGTGAAGGTCAGAAGTGCACCTAGTAATTTCCCATGAACTTCACCAGCGAACCCGTTTCCTGAAGAAACATTTGGCTAACTGCTTCCTGGCTGAGGGGCTCATGCCTGAGCTATGTGGGAGGATCAATGAGCCACACTTGGCTCTAATTATCAGTGACTGCTTACCACTATCATGGAAATAGAAATAGAGGCGTATGTGTTATATACAAGTAATTTAAAAAATTCATTTGGTTTGGGACATACAATTGAGTAGTGACCAGTTCAGTAGCTGGACTAGAGAACCTAGTATGGGATGGATATTGCAGGTGGAGAGCCGTCGGGGGCAGCTCCTGTCTCAGTGTGGCAGAGGTGACAGGAATGTCATTGCATAGTGACAAAGAGAAAGGCAGTGACAGCAATAGAGGTACATCTAGGAGAGGGCAGGGTGTTGAGGCTAAGAATGCAGGTTCAGGAGCTATACTGCCTGGGTGGGGGACCAGCTCTGTCACAGATCACTAGAGTGACTGTGGGCAAATTACAGTGCTCTTGGGGCTTCTGTTCCTTCCCCCATAAGATGGGGGACAGTGGTACCCACCTCATCAAGTTGTTGCAAATAGTCAATGGATTAGCATGTGTCAGAACTTAGAGGAGTGCCCAGCACTGGCACACCTTCAGTAAATGTGAGCTAGAACTGTCCTCTACATCGTGATGAGGCAGATGGAATACGTGAGTGTGAGTGATGGACTCTGGTCGGGGAGGGGAAGAGGAGGCAAGGAAGATTTGAGAGAAGTTGAACTCCAAGCTAGCCTCTTCTTTCTCTTTTGTAAATAATATTTTAAAATGATCATGCACCTTCATTACAGAAAAGTCGGAATATAGAGACAAGCAAAAAGAGAAGAATCAAAACTACCCCTTGGCCTGCCTCCAGAGGTACCCACTATTGACATGTAGCATATTTCCTTCTAGACTTCTTTCTTCCTTCTCCCTGAGTTGGATTTTGAAAGATGTCAGGGAGGGTTAATGTTTTCTTACACTTAATTGCATCAATTTGGTTACATCAATATGTTATATAAGGAGCAATTTTTACTTGCTTTTAAAATTCTGTCATGAAATATTTCAAAAAACACAGAAGAGCATGGAGGGGGCAGTGTCTAGATTGGGCTCAAATCATGTGGAGAAGACTGCGGTCTTAGGAAGGGGGGAGGTGAAGGCCGACTAAACGTACTGAGTGTCCCCTTAGGTCTGTCCCTGTGTTGGGCTTTTCAGGCAGGTGACTTCCTGTATCCCTACAGTAACCATCTGAGGTTAATCCCCAGCCCCCCACCCCCTTTTTGATCCTGTAACTAAGGAGGCTTTGAGAGGTTGAAGAATTCTCCCACCCTAGCACATGAATCAGCGTAGAGCTGGAAGTGTCGTGAGCTTGATACCACCTAACCTGAATGCTGTTTCCTCTTCACAGCTGCCTCAGGGCCCCCTGACTCAACCATCTTTGCCCTTCTTTTATGTTGTGAATATTTTTTTTTGACAAATTATATTTGGAAGCATACAGTGAACAAAATTGAGCTGATTTTTTTTGTGATAAAATATATATAACAAAAGATTTACCATTTTAAACATCTTTAAATGAACAATTCAGCCAACTTAAGTATAGTCATGACGTTGTGCAACCTTTACCACTATCTTTTTCCAGAGCTTTTCCTCATCCCAAACAGAAACTCTGTACCCATTAAGCAATAACATCCCCACCTCCAACTTCTGTTTTACATTCTGTCTCTCCAAATTTGCGTATTCCAGATAGGCAATTCTTCACATAAGTGGAATACTTGTTCTTTTGTGACTGGTCGACCTATTTTACTTAGCATAATGCTTTCAAGCTTCATTCCTGTCCTAGCGTGTATCAGAAATTGTATTTATTTTCGTTGACTGAATAGTATTTCATTACATATACATACTACATTTTGTTTATCCATTCATCTGCCAGTGGACATTTATGTTTCCACCTTTTGGCTATTGTGAATAGTGTAGCTATGAACATTCGTCATAGAACTCAATGAGAGCAACAACAGAAAAACAACCCAATTTTAAAAATGGACAAATAGACATTTCTCCAAAGAAGATATACGTATGACCAATAAGCACATGCAAATATGCTCAGCATCATTAGTCATTAGGGAAATGCATATCAAAACCACAATGAGATCACCGCCCACCCACTGGAATAGCTATAATAAAAAAAGGGAAAATATCAGTGTTAGTGAACACGTGGAGAAATCGGAACCCTTGTGCATTGCTGTTGAGAATGCAAAATGCTGCAGCTACTGTGGAAAAGATTTTGATGGTTCCTCAAATTGTTAAGCATAAAATTACCGTATGACTCAGTGATTCCACTCCTAGGTATGTGCCCCAAAGAATTGAAAACAGGGACTCAAACAGATACTTGTATACCAATTGAGCTAATTTTGAATGTGCATTATTATTATTGTTTATCAATTCATCTTTCCTAAAGATGATTTAGTTATGTTGCCATCTGGGCATTTAGCATGGAGAGCAGCAGAAATGAGAGCTCCAGAAAAAAACCCACCTACGCAATACAATGAAACTGAAGCCCTAGAGACACAAAAGGTTTGGTTCTACCACGGAGGCCAGCTTGTCATGTCAAGACACAAAGGGAACGTTTTGAAGGAGAATCCAGGCTGAATCAGATTTCTTCTGTCTAATAACATTGTCAAGATAATGATAAAATAATGTCAAGAAGATTTATCTACAGAAGTTTTTTCTTCTAGTCTCAGAGCCCCAAAGATTTATTTCCCAAGTATTAGATTTTCTTGGTTGTACCATGATGAAATTGGCAGGTCTTGCTAATCAGAGTTGGGAATAGAAAAATCTACTTAGAACATTTGTTTTGAGTTCTTAGGTAGTTACTCTGCAGAGTTGAGTCTCTTGACCACCTATTAACCATTGATAATTTATCCTGAACTTAAAGCCTTAGGGGGTGTATCAGAATATTCACACTTGAATACTTCTTATTCTGAAAATTCACTTTGAATTATAGAATGAAATACTCTCTCTGCAAAGATCTGGAAGCTGTAACTGCCCAAAGTGTTGTTAACTCCACCCTGCAGCCCTGCCATTAGTTCTGTGACTGGGCATTCACCTAAAGAAAGATACCTTTTGGGCTTCCCTGGTGGCGCAGTGGTTGAGAATCTGCCTGCCAATGCAGGGGGCACGGGTTCGAGCCCTGGTCTGGGAAGATCCCACGTGCCGCGGAGCAACTAGGCCCGTGAGCCACAACTGCTGAGCCTGCGCGTCTGGAGCCTGTGCTCCGCGACAAGAGAGGCCACGACAGTGAGAGGCCCGTGCACCGCGATGAAGAGTGGCTCCCGCTCGCCACAACTAGAGAAAGCCCTCGCACAGAAACGAAGACCCAACACAGCCAAAAATAAATAAATAAATTTATTAAAAAAAAAAAAAAAAGAAAGATACCTTTTTTCTGAAATCCTCTCTTGAGCTGGGTCAGTAGTTACCTGTTTTAGTTTCTCTGCTGGGTGGCAGCTGCTTAAGGATGGGTATATGTAATATAGTTGTCTGATTAAGTTGGCACAGGTAGTCTGTCCTAAAATTACAAAGTAACAGCCGAATCAAGCACAGTCTTTTTTTTTTTCTTTTTAATTCATTGATTTTTAATATATTCACAGAACTGTGCAATAATCAACACAATCAATTTTTAGAGTGTTTAAATTACCCCCATCCCCCCAAAACCCATGTACCCATCAGTTGTCACTCCCTGTTCTCCCCACCCTTACTCCCGTCTAGCTCTAAGAAATCATTAATTTACTCTATTTTTTTTTTTTATGGATTTGCCTATCCTGGATATTTTTTTTATACAAATGGAATCATATAATATGTGGTCTTTTGTAACTGGCTTCTCTCATTGAGCATAATGTTTGCCCATGTTGTAGTGTGTAGCCTACTTTCATTCCTTTTTATTGATGAATAATATGTCAGTATATGGATATACCACATTTTGTTTATCCATCCATCCATGGATGGACATTTGGGTTGTCCCTTATTAAGTACATGATTTACAGATATTTTTTTCCCATTCTATGGGTTGTTCAAGCACAGTCTTTCAAGTGCTGTCAACCCACTTGAAATCCAGAATGTGGAGAGGATCGAGCCAGTGGGATTTGAGAAGCTCTCCTCCCTGCCCAAGTTCTGAACCAACTGGGAAAGACAGAGGAGTCAGCAGGTGGAGACCAAAAAGTCAGCTTCGTTATTGATAGATGTGGGATTGGAGGTTGTGGCTTAGAAGTAGGGCAACAGTAAGATTCTTGAAATCCTTACCTGGAAGAGTTAGATGGACTTGCCCACCTATGCAGACCTAGCCCTGGACAATAGTAGGTGGCCCCCCTACTAAAATTACCTTCTAAACTCACCTACCACATGATCCAGAGTGGGTCAGACCTTGGGTTCTCCGTGGGCCTGGGAGACCCCAAAGAGAGAGGGAAGAGAGAGGCTTGAGCTAGGCATGCGGGGGTCATTTTCCCAAACTAGGTGAGTGACCCTGCCCACCCATCCCCGCTAGCAGTCCAAGCAGTCAGTGAAGCCAGGGAGTTTCCTGTGCTTTACTGTACATGGATCTTCCCCAGGGAAGGAAACCTCAGGCCTGGGGACATGGTACACATGTTCCATCAGGATGAATGCTATCATAGTTCCCAAACAATTATTTTATCACCTTTGATGTGATAAAAGCGAACCACTTAGAGTCTTGATGCATTTTCAGTGAGAGGGCTGATTCTGCCCCAACCATAGGGTGAGGAGAAGGCCACGTTTGTGTGTGTGTTTTTTTAAATAAATTTATTTATTTTTGGCTGCATTGGGTCTTCGTTGCTGCATGCAGGCTTTCTCTAGTTGCGGTGAGGGGGGCTACTCTTCGTTGTGGTGCACGGGCTTCTCATTGCGGTGGCTTCTCGTTGCAGAGCACGGGCTCTAGGTGCACGGGCTTCAGTAGTTGTGGCACGCAGGCTCAGTAGTTGTGGCTCACAGGCTCAGTAGTTGTGGCTCACGGGCTCTAGAGCGCAGGCTCACTAGTGGCGCACGGGCTTACTTGCTCCGTGGCATGTGGGATCTTCCCAGACCAGGGCTCAAACCCGTGTCCCCTGCATTGGCAGGTGGATTCTTAACCACTGAGCCACCAGGGAAGTCCCACGTTTTTGTCTTAATAGACATTCAGGTGTTTACTCCCCATAAAATGCTCCCCTTTGTGAAATGCGGACGCCCCTTTTCATCCGAGGGTGGCTGCACTTCACGATTGTCTAAATCAGTGCAAACCTTTTCTTGAAATATTTCGGCTGTTTAATTAGGAATAAGCAGTGATGAAGCAATGATTTTGAAAGTAATTAGCTTAACATTCTGTTAGTTCTCTGTTGGACAGAAAATGTAGGTAGGTGACAGTCTTCCGTTCTGCAGATTCCAGAATCCTAGTGTCGTAGCGCTAGGACACCACAAAGGCATCAGGGACCCTCTAGTTTAACCCCCTCTCCTAATTTAACACCCAGAATCTTAATATGGTCAATCTTCCTTGGTAGGCACTCAAGTTTGTAGAATAAATGAATGAATGCTGTATATGTTCTGCTCTATTGCTACTCTTTCTTTTGTGACATAATTTCATGGCCATCTTGGCTGGAATGACCTGCTCTCCTGGCATGTTAATTTTATTTATATATAGGGGAAGCTTTATGTAGTTTGGTTGCCAGGTTTGGTGACCCTCATGAGATAAATACATTCATACACAAAACTTCTGTGGGTTCCACTCATTTGAAAAGCTGGTAAAAGCCATGGAAGTGCTCTTTTTACAAATGCAGATAGGCCTATGCACATAATTTTGTCTCCAATTCCAGAAGGTTCAAAGGCCTTTGAAAGTTCTCCAGGGATCCTATTCTGAGAACCTTTGTTTTAGCGTCAACTCCCAAGACCTATGCAGAATTGCTAAAGTTTGCAAGGTTATGTGACCCCTGCCCTTTAAAAGCATGAATGTTTAAAAGAAATACAAATAGCTTCATGTGGAGACTTGTAATTTCCATCTGGGCAGTGATTTTTAACTGAGGGTTGAGACCCTTTTGGGGTTTATTAAATAATGTTAGTGGTTTGGGGCCAACATTACCAAAACAAGGTAATGGAACATAATTGTAAAGAAATCAGGCTATACATCTATATATTGAGTTGAGATGAAAAATATGGGCCCCAGTTTGAGAAGCCTGATGTCTGCCCTGCTTGTTTTACTATATATATTTAGGGCAGTGGGAACAATTTAAAGAAATTCATGCTTTCTTTTCATGATCTGTTTTGACTGTGTTGGCCCTTTTTCTTCCTTATAAAAAAGGTCCAAGAGTCCACTGGTTCCACTAAGATTTTAATGTCTTGACAGCCTATCCCAAGTCATCACTTATCCACAGTTGTGAAAATAAGCTTAAATCCTACTCTTGAAGGCTCTCCTGATTTTTCTTTATATTCAGTCTTTTTTTCCTCCTCTCCAGCTAAGTAAAGATCAGTGTGATCCCCGCCAGGCCACCACTTAAGCACTTTTAGATAAGAGACTTAATGTTCCTAGACTCAGTTTCCTCATCTGTAAAATGATCCTGATAATGATAATTTCCTTCTCCCAGGATTATTGGGAAGATTATGAGTTTACACATGTAGAATGCATAGCATAAATCCTCAATAAGCATTAATCAGTATTCCTAGTAGTGGTTGAATTGTTTGTATACCGTAAGGGAATTGCATTTTTTAAAAATTTATTTATTTATTTTTGGCTGCATTGGGTCCTTGTTGCTGCGCGCGGGCTTCTCATTGCAGTGACTTCTCTTGTTGCCGGGCGTGGGCTCTAGGCGTGCAGGCTTCAGTAGTTGTGGCTCGCAGACTCAGTAGTTGTGGCGCACGGGCTTAGTTGCTCAGCAACATGTGGAACCTTCCCGGACCAGGGCTCGAACCCATGTGCCTTGCATTGGCAGGCGGATTCTTAACCACTGCGCCACCAGGGAAGCCCGGGGAATCTCATTTTATACTTCCTTTAGAACTTCTCAGAATTCATCCATTTGGGCTGCATTTACCAAGGAGATGAGCACTCTGGTGATGTTCTTGTTTTAAAAGCATCTGCCTATCAATTTTTTTAAAATGTACTCTATTTAACTCCTCATTTTTTTGGTATAAATTATTTTGCCCCCGCACGTCATAAATGACATTAAAAGAACAGTCTCTCTTTCCTCTTTTTGGATTGTGAACCAACATTCTGTTCACTTACAAATGTTACAAATGTTGCAAATGTTGATTTTTGGAACCCATATGGGAGTCTCCACAAAGACTCAGAATATCATTAAAACTCAAGTGCCAGGATCTGTTATTAAAGTAAATGTGGTAAAATAAAAAAAATTCTCAGAGTTAAGTGACTTTCCTGGTGTTTTTCCCCCTCAGAAGTACTTTTTGTAGGTACTGTGTCAATCTTTAAGGAAAGGAGTTTATTGAATTTCCAGAGTTATCAACAATACTCAAAGCAAATATTTCCCCCGAATCAATGTATTCAAATTCTTATAAGTTTATTTATTTATTATTTCTTTTTGGCTGTGTTGGGTCTTCGTTGTGCACGGGCTTTCTCTAGATGTGGCGAGCAGGGGCTACTCTTTGTTGCCGTGTGCGGGCTTCTCATTGCGGTGGCTTCTCTTGTTGCGGAGCACAGGCTCTAGGCACGCGGGCTTCAGTAGTTGTGGCACACAGGCTCAGTAGTTATGGCTCGTAGGCTCTAGAGCGCAGGCTCAGTAGTTGTGGCGCACGGGCTTAGTTACTCCGTGACATGTGGAATCTTCCCAGACCAGGGATTGAACCCGTGTCCCCTGCATTGGCAGGCGGATTCTTAACCACTGCACCACCAGGGAAGTCGTCAAATTCTTAGAAGAGATAATTTATGCATGAAAATCTTGCTTCTCTACCACTCAGTGTATTGCCAGAAGATTTAAGTTAAAGCTCGTTGTAGCTTATAATATATAGGATGTACTCTATGCATATAAATACTATTTTTTGCTCCAGTAGCTGCTATAATTTAAAGGTTGTGTGTGATGTGAGTTTGAGAAGGTTGATGAGCTCTCTCTCGTGGGGCAGCCCTACCTTCATTAAAATGCTTCCTGACACTCCTTTCTGTTCCATGCCCTGCCCTGTTCATTCCTTCCATCTACATAATGTTTTCATATTCTCTTTTCTTCCTTTCACTCTCTCTAGCTATAAAAACTTTCCCCTCGGAAGGAATGCAGTTACTAGTATCTGGCAGAATTCTATAGGGAAAGGCCATCTATCTATCGTCCAATGGACCAACGTTGGAATTCCCACTCAGCTACTTCTAAGAATTTGGGCAACACCATTGACCTCTCTGAGCTTCAGTTTGTTGTCTGTAAAAGGGGCCTCCTATTATCTGTGGATTCAGTGAATGGTTCATACTGATAAGGCGCAAGTTTACTTCTCTGAAAGGTATGTGTTTCTCGAGAAATAATTAAAAATCAACATCTAACAGTGGATTTTTTGGTTATTATTCAGCTGGGTAGGGAATGTATTTTGTGAACGAGGGGAGTCTTCTTAGAACCCCTGAAATCTCTTTATTTCTGTTTTCCTACTATTTGCAAGGGCTCTGACATTACATGCTGAGTGATAGGTGCTAATGATAACTTTTATTGATCCATCTTTTACGTTCCAAGTGAAGTATGTGCTTTTGCATATTATTACATTTAATTGTCATTGGTCACTTGGGGGTAGGATGGTGGTGGTACAGTGTTACTAGGAACAATCACTAGAACTGACTTCTTACCATTTACAGATGAGACATTGAAGTTTAGTGATGTTGAGAGTCTCACCCCATAGTCTTCCTGGCCCTCGAGGCTAATTTCTCAGTCACTGTTCAATCCTCTCTTTCCCTGTGAAGAGGTAGACAGAGATAATTAGACTGCTGAGTCAAAAATAGGGTGTCCCATCCCCCCCCCCCCCCCCCCCCCCCCCCCCCCCCCCGTCCAAGAACCGCCCTTTGTGCACTGCTACACTCCAACACGGAGGAAATGGACCTGTTCTGAAATTGATCCATAGACCCAGGTGTGGGAGGATGAGTCTTTTAAGAAATTACTAAGTTGACTCAAACATAATGATAAAGCACCTCCCATGGCTGTTTGGGCCAAAATCTGTATCCCAAGTTACCGGGAACCTTGGTGGACATTTTTGGAGTGATTTCACTTCAATGTTTAAAGCTTCTGTCTTTCACTGGGTGGTGTCATTAAAGAGAAAACACTTTCTTAGTAATATCAGCTGTTCCCTAGGTGGGGTCCTTCCCCTTTTTAGAAAACTGGCAGCTCAATTCAGGGTCTCCTGTCTCGCTTTGGAGGATATTAATTCCCCAGAGTGAGCAATTTTTGACCCTGTTCCTCTCTGTGCACCAACAAAGCAGTGTCAGAAAACATTTCGTGACAGTGAAGACGCTGGGCAAGGGAATCCAGGTTTTCCTCCTTGGTTCCAGCACCAGCGTGAGACGGTTCATGATTTACATATTGTGAGTCCTGCCAAGCTGATGCAGGTGTTGCTGACTTGTGAAGACATGTTGACTCTCCTTTCTCTAAAGAAAGGTTGAGATGCGGTCCTTTGTCATAGCTGTGCCAGTCACCGAGCTACACGTCAGTGTCTAAAAATACAGATTACACTGTGCTATAGAAGTAAACATTTTGCCGTACTGCCTTGAATAGGTTTTCTTTCAATGAATTTCGTCCTCCTTCCTGCTCACATCCCACGTTGCTGGGTAGCCCTTCCTTTAGGGTTGCTGGCTGTGATCATGAGATCATCTTAGTTGGCTTTGCCTTTTTGGTGTCAGTAAATTGTTAGGCGAGAACATAGTCGCTGGGAGTTTCCACGTGGGAGTGGTTAACTTCTACTTCTGAAAGGTAGCTAGTAAGGCTGGGTTTTCAGGAATCCAGTATGTCTCAGTTGTAAGTCTGTGAAATTAAGTTCACTTCCATGATGGTAAATTTCGAAGGATTTTTTTGGAGCTGGTAGCTTTGTGACCACCCAGAAGATTCTCACCGAAGTTCTTTAACCCAAGGCAGTTTTTTGTCTAGATAGGCTGACCCCTTTAACATACAACCCCAGATTTCAGTGGCTTCGTATACTCGGAGGTTTATGATTGCCCTCGTCAATCTATTGCAGGTTCTCTTTCTTCACAAGGTCATTCAGGGACCCAAGGCTGCTCCACCTGCTTGGCTTCTGGCTTCTCTGCATTTGATGTGTAGGAAAGAGAAGAGGCACCACCCGGAGGGTCTCAGGGGAGGTGTCAGGGCTAGATTCTGGAAGTGGCCAACATCATATGAGTTTGTATTCCATTGGCCGTGACACAGGCACGTGGCCCCCGCATAGGTTTTTTGGTCTGGGCTGGGAAGCTACATTTCCTCACTTCCCAGGTGAAAAAGGAATAAATTTAACGTCACAATTTCACGTTATAAACTTAATCTTAAGCGTTTCTGAAGGTGAGGTGTGTCTATTAGGAAGACCTTGACAGGGGATTGACTTGGTAGCTCGTTATTTGATCTGAATTCCGGATTTATTTTTACCTTAGGTGTTCATGAGCTTCCCGCGAATGGGGAAGAAGGGAATTTTTTTTTTTTTTTTAAGTGCTGCACTGGGGACTTTGCTTTTTTGCCTGATGATGTATTTATAACCTGTGTAAAGATCCAGAATTAACGTCTGGTCATGCATGATGCATTCTAGTTATAATCAGATTTGGGTTTTTCAGATGGTTCCTCTGTGGATCTGTGCTAACTTCAGAGATTATTCCCTGATGTCTGTTTTTGTACCTCACCTTGCCCTGAGTTTCAGGGTTAGAAGGCCACGTCATCGAGTTTCGTCGTTTGAGCAGCAGCTCTCTTGACTTTCAGGAGGATCCCAGCCAGACTTTCCTATCCAGGAGTGTGGAATTCCAGCCGTGTGATTTTTTTCCACCTAAGACATGTTTTCCCCTATAAATTCCAAAGCTTTTCATCTTTAATAATAATTTTGGAAGCATTTAAAACATTTCATACTTTCTCAGTCATCTTCAACAGAGTATGTGGAGCATAATTTAATCTGTAGTCAGTTTTTTCTTTCTTTCTTTTTTCTTTTCTCTCCAGCTGAGATTTGGTCAAGTAGAAGTTATTGAGGTTGGAAGGCCCGGAAAGGTGAGGCCATGAAGCTAATTGCACTGTTCTTCTCATGTGGCTTCATTTCCTCCTGTCACATCTGGTGTGGTATTCTGTCCCTTCTTCCTCCTTCCCATCAGCCACTGGTCCCTGGAACTCTCTGCCTTTGGTTTACTGTTGGCTGTCACACCAGATAACTCAGTGTGTTAAATCGAGAATCGATAGGTTCTAAATGAGGACTTACAGCAGAGAGACTCCCGCTACGGACAGAGTCAAGTTCACACTCCTCATCTCGTGGGCTACAGCCTTTGGCAGCTGGCTAGTCTGGTCCTGGCTGGTTGCACAAATTGCAGCCACCCCACGCTCATCACACACACACTGCCCCCTCTTTCTGAGCCACACCAAGTTATAATCCTCATAAACCATATCATTGTAATAAATATCAATGAATGTTAATTGAGTATTTACTATGTGCCAGGGTCTTTTGTAGAATATATTGAAGCATGAAACCTTCCCAGAGACCAAGGCATTTAGACTATATTGAATGTAGATCAAATTCTCAAATATTTAAAATAGTTAAATATTATGTTATTAATATATACTATTACATATCACATATTTATAATTTAATAATTAAGTATAGATTAAATGTTACCTATATAGGTGCGTGTGGAATACGTTAAAGCGTTTAACCATATCAAGGACGGGCTGGGTAACGTTATTCTCTCCCTTTTACAAACGGAGAAAGGAAATGCAGAGGTTACATAACTTACCCAAGGTCACACGGCTAGGGGGCGCCAGAGCAACCCATTGTGTAGTGCTGACTGCCTGAAGTAACTAGACTCCCATGGGTGAATTTTCCTCCCCAGCCCTTTATTCTACTTGGGGGAGCCCCTTATTTCTATGCTCAAAATTCAGTGGAGACTCAACATCTTCCTGTAACTTCCCCCTCTTCTCATGCTGTCTCTTTCCTGAACAGAATCAAATCTGTGCTCAGAAATGAGATCATTACACATTCCATCTATCTGCAAGCCCCCGTCTCTGCTGACTGGAGCTCCTCGAGGACAGGGCCGGGGCTGGGGAGGCCTTTGTTCGATGCTGGTGGAATTGATCAGCATGAGAGATTATCATGCCAGCTTCCCATTTTCCAGATGACAAAACCGAGGCTCAGTGTGGTTGCATCGCAGAGCTGTCTGGGAGGATCTGGGACTACTACCATTGTTTTCCGAGTCTGTGGCAATTGGACTTTGAAAGCAGAACACTCGGCAGTTATTTTGGTCTGGTTCCTTAGTTCCTGGCAGTGTTCTGGCTGGCGGGAGGTGTTGCTGAGTGTACCATGCACTTAACATGCACTTGGAGTGATAACAACAGTTGTAGGAGTGGCTTGGCATGAAAAGACAGAGCAGGGCCCTGAGTTTACACCAACCTGCTGACTGAGGGTTCAGATATTCTGGTGAGGACAGAAGGGCACATGAACACGTGTGGCTGAAGGGATTTTGTTTGATTTTTTCCTAAGATGAAACTAGCGAATTTTATACATCCTTTCATTCCTCCTCATATGTAATGTAGCAAATCACTTGCTAAATTATGTCTCCTTGTACAAATGATCCATAACTGTTCTGTCCCTGTGTATGTAACTTAGAATAAATAAACAATCAGGCTTCAAATTTTGTTTTTAATTTGAGATTGTCACAGACTTTGGGAAAAGTTGGCACTATCGTATAAAGAATGTTGTTTTCTCTCAGTCATTTGGGAGTACATTGCTATTACCCCCAGGCATGAGTGTTTTTTTCCTATAAGCAAGGGCACTCTACTACACAACCACCCTACAGGGCTCAAAATCATGAAATGAGCTGATACATTACCGTCAGCTCCACATCACACCCTCTTCCACTCTTGTCATTTGTCCCCAGCGCCATTTCAAGTAACAGGTGTTTCCAGTTAGCAGCATGTGATGCCTTGAGTTGTCATGTGTCTTCAGATGCCTTCAGTCGGGAACAGCTCCCCCGTCTTGGTGCTCATGACTTTGACTCTGTTGAAGAGCCCAGGCCAGTTATTTTGTTGCATGTCTGTCAGTTTGGCTTTGCTTGAGGCTTTCTCGAGATCAGATCCACATTCCACACCATTGGCAGACACACTAAATGGTGATGGTGTGTCCTTCCCACTGTGTCTTCCCTGGGAACTCCCAATGTGGACCCACCCCATTTCGGATGATAGTCACTCACCGTAGTCTCTTGGTTAAGATGGCATCTGCCAGCCTTCCCTGCTAGGAAGTTATTCTTTTCCCCTTTGTTAGTAAACTTTTTTTTTTTTTTTTTTTTCCTGCGGTATACGGGCCTCTCACTGTTGCGGACTCTCCCGCTGCGGAGCACAGGCTCCAGACGCGCAGGCTCAGCGGCCATGGCTCACGGGCCCAGCCGCTCCGCGGCATGTGGGATCTTCCTGGACCGGGGCACGAACCCGTGTCCCCTGCATCGGCAGGCGGACTCTCAACCACTGCGCCACCAGGGAAGCCCAGTAAACGTTTTATAGAGAGACTTTGAAACGGTGTCGAACCCCTATTTCTCAACAAACTTCGAGTTTACTTATTTATAGCTATATGGACTCATGGTTTCCTATTTTAGTCAATGGTTATACTGTGTTAGTGGTAGTATTTATTTTGATAACTCAGGTCCTCCCTGATTGGACCTGTGGGAGTCCCTTCAGGAGGGCTCCTCTGTGCTCTTCTGTCCACCATTCCTCACTCTGGCTGGACTCTGATTAACCCTGGATCCTTCCCTTTGTGGGTGCCACCCCTACCCTGCTTGGGCTCTGACACGCCTGTGCCAGGCCACTCCTGTGAGTGGATACCCTCCCCACTGTAGTTTTTAAAAAACTCATGTTTTTTTTTTTTTTAAATGCATACTTCTGGAGAGGGTGTGGAGAAAAGGGAACCCTCCTACACTGTTGGTGGGAATGTAAATTGGTACAGCCACTATGGAGAACAGTATGGAGGTTCCTCAAAAACCTAAAAATAAAGTTGCCAGATGATCCAGCAATCCCACTCCTGGGCATATACCCAGACACAACTATAATTCAAAAAGATACATGCACCCCTATGTTCATAGCAGCACTATTCACAATAGCCAAGACACGGAAATGATCTAAATGCCCATCAATAGATGAATGGATAAAGAAGATGTGGTAATATATATATATACACACACACATAGATATACAATGGAATATTAGTCATTAAGAAGAATGAAATAATGCCATCTGCAGCAACGTGGATGGACCTAGAGATTATCGTACTAATTGTAGTAAGTCAGAAAGAGAAAGACATATATGATACTGCTTATATATGGAATCTAAAAAAAGGGTACAAATGAACTTATCTACAAAACAGAAACAGACTCACAGACATAGAGAATAGACTTGTGATTGCCAAGGGGGTGGGGGTTAGGGATGGATTGGGAGTTTGGGGTTAGCAGGTGCAAACTATGATGTAGAGGGTGGATAAACAACAAGGTCCTGCTGTACAACACAGGGAACTATATTCGATATTCTGTGATAAACCATAATGGAAAAGAATATGAAAAAGACTGTATATGTATATATGTATAACTGAGTCACTCTGCTTTACAGCAGAAATTAACGCAACATTGTAAATCAACTATACTTCAATAAAATTTAAAAGAAAGTATATTTCACATTATCTTGGGGTCAGTATACTATAGACATATTAATGAAGGTTTTAAGATTGCCAATAAACACTTGAAAGAATGCTCAACATCATTAATCATTAGAGAAATGCAAATCAAAACTACAATGACATATCATCTCACACCGGTCAGAATGGCCATCATGAAAAAATCTACAAACAATAAATGCTGGAGAGGGTGTGGAGAAAAGGGAACCCTCTTGCACTGCTGGTGGGAATGTGAATTCGTACAGCCACTATGGAGAACAGTATGGAGGTTCCTCAAAAAGCTACAAGTAGAACTACCATATGACCCAGCAATCCCACTACAGGGCATATACCCTGAGAAAACCAAAATTCAAAAAGAGTCATGTACCAAAATGTTCATTGCAGTTCTATTTACAATAGCCAGGAGATGGAAACAAGCTAAGTGTCCATCATCGGATGAATGGATAAAGAAGATGTGGCACATATATACGATGGAATATTACTCAGTCATAAAAAGAAACGAAATTGAGTTATTTGTAGTGAGGTGGATGGACCTAGAGTCTGTCATACAGAGTGAAGGAAGTCAGAAAGAGAAAGACAAATACAGTACGCTAACACATATATATGGAATCTAAGAAAAAAAAAATGTCATGAAGAACCTAGGGGTAAGACAGGAATAAAGACACAGACCTACTAGAGAATGGACTTGAGGATATGGGGAGGGGGAAGGGTAAGCTGGGACAAAGTGAGAGAGTGGCATGGACATTATATATACACTACCAAATGTAAAACCAATAGCTAGTGGGAGGCAGCCACATAGCACAGGGAGATCAGCTCAGTGCTTTGTGACTGCAGGGAGATCAGCTCAGTGCTTTGTGACGGCCTAGAGGGTGGGAGGGAGGGAGATGCAAGAGGGTCGAGATATGGGGATATATGTATATGTATGGCTGATTCACTTCGTTATATAGCAGAAACTAACACACCATTGTAAAGCAATTATACTCCAATAAAGATGTTTAAAAAAAAAAATGAAGGTTTTAGGGGAGAACTGGTTTTGTTCCTCAACTGAAAAAACCCCAACGAAGCCTGTTTAGAATTTGTAGCTGGTATGGAGGGGAGCTTCTGTGCTCCAGGCACATTGTTTGTTTTTTTTTTTTGCGGTACCCGGGCCTCTCACTGTTGTGGCCTCTCCCGTTGCGGAGCACAGGCTCCGGAAGCGCAGGCTCAGCGGCCATGGCTCACGGGCCCAGCCGCTCCGCGGCATGTGGGATCTTCCCGGACCGGGGCACGAACTAGCGTCCCCTGCATCGGCAGGCGGACTCTCAACCACTGCGCCACCAGGGAAGCCCCCAGGGAAGCCCCCAGGCACATTCTTAAACAAATTACTGAAAGACTTAGGAGAAGTTCAGTCATGTTAAAAACCCAAGGATTGAAATTGCTGTCATCACTTTCTTCTCCGCAACTGGGTTGTGGAGAAAAAAAGGATTAGCAAGGTGATAGAAGGGCATCTTCTCAAGGAGAGTTGGGTTGGGAGGAAGGGCGGCTCACAGGAACCTTCGAGGATTACTTTTTAACTGTACCCAGTGGTTCTGGAAGGGAGGGGAAAAGGTGAGAACCACTTTTATTTATTTATTTATTTTTAATTGTCTGTGCTTATCTCTTCTTCCTCCCCTTTCCTCTCTCTCCCGTCCTTATCCATGCTGCCCAATCTTGTGCCCCAAACGCTCATTCATCACCACTTACATTTCTATATGACTAACTCAGATTTGCCGCTCTCAAAATCATCAACTACAATTCTTGGCCCCAAATTTAATTTTTAAAAATTGTTTATAGATAGATTTTTTTTTTAAAGAAAGATTTTAGTGAAACAATGATCATAGTGAACACGTTCAGTGGCACATCCTTGTTAAGAAAAAAATATAAAATGTATACTGTTGGGACTTCCCTGGCGGTCCAGTGGTTAAGACTCCCTGCGCCCAGTGCACGGGGCATGGGTTGGATCCCTGGTCTGGGAACTGAGATCCGGCATGCCACGTGGCCAAAAAAATAAATAAAGGAAAACCCTTCTCAACAACTGATCAGTCTATTAGAAGAAACATTAAGAGGGAAAAAGAAAACTGTGTTTAAAAATAAATAATTAAAAAAATAAAATTTATACTATTTACTTTATAAATATGTCTTCTCTGCCCCCTTCTCTCTCTCTCCCTCCCCCTCCCTCCCTCCCTCCCTCTCTCTCTCTGTCTCTCTCTGTCTCTCTCTGTCTCTTTCTCTCTCTCTCTCTCTCTCTCTCTCTCTCTCTCTCTCTCTCTCTCTCTCGCCAGGCAGTTTCTTTTTTTTCTTTTTTTCTTTTTTTTTACATCTTTATTGGAGTATAATTGCTTCACAATGGTGTGTTAGTTTCTGCTTTATAACAAAGTGAATCAGTTATACATATACGTATGTTCCCACATCTCTTCTCTCTTGTGTCTCCCTCCCTCCCACCCTCCCTATCCCACACCTCTAGGTGGTCACAAAGCACCGAGCTGATCTCCCTGTGCTATGCGGCTGCTTCCCACTAGCTATCTATTTTACATTTGGTAGTGTATATATGTCCATGCCACTCTCTCACTTTGTCACAGCTTACCCTTCCCCCTCCCCATATCCTCAAGTCCATTCTCTAGTAGGTCTGTGTCTTTATTCCTGTCTTACCCCTAGGTTCTTCATGACATTTTTTAAGATTGGGATTTAGTCGGTATACACCTGATTCCTTTTGGACCCTAAGCTTCCAAGATTTCCTTTCTTTTTTCCCGTCCTCTCTGTTTTTCTTCACTCCACAGGCTGCTGTTATTTCTGTGGTTGCTGTTTTTCATTTTTCATACCTCTGGTACCAACTTAGGAAACCTTTAGGTTGGCTTGGAGTTTCTGAGGAAATTGAAAAAAAGGACCTTTTCTTTGCTTTAGGAGTAAATAGAATATATGAATGTATCTGTAGCTTTCACAGCCAAATAGAGGCCAAAACTCTCAGGAACCCCACCAAGCGAGTGTCTTACATTTTATTGCTTTTGGTGAGCCATACCTTGGGATAGAGTTTCATACATATTCACTATATCATTTGCTTTTGGCTTTATCTTAGTCATTCTTCCCCAAAGAGTGTTTTTTTTTAAGGTCTTTTTTGTTGTAACAATTATAAATCATTTTGATGCTGATAACTGGGAAGGCAGTGCCATGCTGCTCTATAATCCAGAAGTTACTTAAAATTGACTGTGGATAGTATTGGGGGAGAGTTTTGCAAGATATTTGACATCTCAACTATATGTTGAATAACACTGTTTTTATTCTCTGAGTCTTATATCCCACCTGGATAGCAGGGGCAGGTCAACGGCATATGTCTGGCATACTTTGATGAACTTACCTAGAGGATAATTCCTATCTGAGCTTCCTCTTTATGCTTCTCAGTTCTAACTGTGTCCTGATTTAATGCCCTTGTCTGTATTCCATAGTTATAAGGGTTGTATAATAAGAGTCTAGAGAAGAATAAGAAATGGAACCCAGGGTTTTTATTGTATAGTTTTAAATTCCACTCTATTAATCTAGCTCTTGAGGCCCTGTAGGAACAGGCCACTCGTCTCCAGGCCTGGGCTTGTGGGGTCAGAGTTGATGGGCCACCTCGACCTCTTCCCAACCTTAAGCACTAAGCACCGTGTCTCAGCTGTAATAGCTGTTGTTTACGCTTGATAACAAAAAGTGATCACGTCATGTAATCGCACTCTGTAGAGGAACTCTGCCCTAAAATTCACAATTCAGATCTGACCTTTCTGTCTCTTCCATCCGTAACTGGGGGTTTCTACTCAAACATATGAGTCATATTTTTGGTGCTGGCTTTTCTGAGTCAGTTTAACAGCCAACACATTTTATTCTTGGCACCTCCTACCATGAGATAGCAGGTATTTGGGTTTTATCCCTCAAAACTGTGACCTTTTAAACCTAAATAGTGTATCTATATTTTATTTTTAGTTTATTTATATTTAGTAAGTCTGATTTGCTTTGTGCATTCCTGAAAAGTCCTGGGGCAAAAAATAAATAATGTTTTGCCATTGGCAATATTCTTTCCAAGACACTGAAATTTTTGTCTCTGGTTATCTTCAATCAGCATGGTTACTTATATTTAGAAGATGCATGTGCTGTGACTTTAATTTGGGTAGCAATAATCTTTTCAAAAAGCTTGCAAAGGCATACAAGAGCGAGAGGATGGGTGTATCATTTTACAAGGCGGTGGTCTTTTGGGTTGTCACTTCTCATCTTTATGCTTCATCATTGAAGAGGGATACCAGATACCCCTAGTGACTATTGTTATGTGCCGTGCCTTACTACTCCATTTGAAGGCTTCATGTGTTTTGTTTTCACTGTAATCAGTAAGGAAAAAGATTTCATACATTCAGGCACTGATTTCACTAATTTTATTTTTCTTACTTGCTTTTTTGGGAAAGCTTCTAATTGTGGTGCAAGAGCCTGGAGATTATGGTTACTAATCAATATTTAGATGTAATGAAAGATTGCATATTCCCCCCCCCCCCACCCAGGGTATCATTTATGGTGTCATGTCTTATGTTTAAGTCTTTAAGCCATTTTGAGTGTATTTTTGTGTATGGTGTGAGGGAGTGTTCTAACTTCATTGATTTACATGTGGCTGTCCAGCTTTCCCAACACCACTTGCCAAAGCGACTGTCTTTTCTCCATTGTGTATTCTTGCTTCCTTTGTTGAAGATTATTTGACTGTAGATTGTGGGTTTATTTCTGGGCTCTCTATTCCATTGATCCATATTTCTGTTTTTGTGCCAATACCGTGCTGTTTTGATTACTGTAGCTTTGTAGTATAGTCTGAAGTCTGTCCTCCAGGATATCATTTATTGATTACTTCCATGGCTCAGACAGTGGCCTGGGTGATTTCCAATGGATTGTCCTGTTTACCCATATTATTCTCATTCTACCAGTGAGGAAACTGAGTCTTCATGATGTGAAGTAACGGTCCCGGTGATTTGGGTATTAAGTAGCTTCAAAATTTCCACCCAATTCTGTCTGTCTCCACCATCCATCCTCTGAGCACTAATCTCTTAGTCCTGACCACTTGATGGCTAGTGACATAATGAAATGCAGCTGAGTTTGAGATGACTGTGGTCTGGGAACAGCCCTTATTTTGGCTGATGCTGTTGGGTGTCTTTCACAGTTGCTCAAGCCCTGTTCATTATCTGTTTCAGATTTCATTTTGAGATTAATTAATTAACCCTTAAGGGCTTTTCCCATTGTGTCAAGTTCAATAAAAAGAAGCTGACAAACTCCCATTAGAAATTGAACATATGTAACAAACAAACAGCACAAGCCTCAACAAGAACTAACAGTTGGCAGGGTTAGTGTTTGCTCCACTGAAGCCTGGGCCAATGTCAGCAGTTAATTGCATTCTCAGAAATATCATGGAAGCAGGGGAGGGTGGTGGGGTAGTCACATGGCCAGGTTTACTCCTGGAAAGCCAGGGCTGTGTTTTCCTTCATTCTGAAAGGCATGGAGAAGATTTAGTTTTGATTACATCCCAGAGGGAGATATCGAGGTCTTTCTGAGAATTAAATATGCATAACGTATTACAAGTTAATTTTGAATAGTTCATTTCTGTGTCTTAAAGGTTTGGGGATACACTGTATTAAAAACACAATATAAAAACAACAAACCTATGATTAGAAATGTCATTTCATGGCTGTTGATGTTTTTGTTTTAATGAGTGGGAAGAAGCCATTAATGGGATACATTAAACTCCAAATTGAAGTATTGTTGCTGTATAAAATCACCTGTAAAACCTGTATTCCTTTTCACCCTGCACTTCCTTCTTCTGATATATTTGTTTAATACAGAGTAAAATATTTGTTTCTTTCTCTGACTCATTTATACCAGAATTTATAAAAAAGGTTTCGGGGGCATGTATACCATTATGCTTTTTATTTTTTTTAAAGCTTGTATTCCAGTAGTCACGTATACACGTAGATATGTATGCATATACACACCACCCCTCACACACATATACATGAGCCCTAAGTGGATCAGATTTGATCCATGTCCAGTGAGTAAGAATTCTAAGAGCCAAGGATGATGCCAGGTTAGTCATTATTATCTTTCTCATGGCCTGTGTTGTACTTTTGTGGTTGATGGAAAGATATGGATGAGTGAAGATCTAGGAAATTGGAGAGGGAAGATTACCAGATGAGGATAGTGCTGGTCATGATGTTGATACTTGGAGTTGCCAATTAATTAAACAGCTTGATTACTTGGCTCTTTCTTCTGCAAGGAGAGGCTGAATCTATATAAATGAGTACCTTTCATTAGATGAGTTCGTACAGTAGTAACCCATCAAATACTTTCTCACAGGCTGTTCACAGATATTCTGCAAAATAAAGTTGCACATTTAAGAAAGTTTGGAAAACACTGGATTAAATAAAGTGAAATCCATTTCTTGACTGCAAGCGTTGGAATTCCCAACTCTGATCACAGAATGCATATTCCTTAAAGTATTTATAAACATGCCCTGTATATCTCCAGAATGTGTACAAATGTTGGAAGAGAGTGTGGGGTTGAGAATTGAGTACATGTATGAGTACACTCTTCCACCCACTCAACAATAGACATGTCACTTAGAAAGAAACAAGTGTGAGAGTTTATACATATGCCTTTCCTCCAAGTTGCTGAGATCATTAAATGATCTAATGTATATAGAAATGCTTTTCAAATTTTGAAGCACTCTGAAAACATTAGTTATTAATAAATCCTCTACTTTTTAAATTGTGGTATTATATACATAACATAAAATTTACCATTTTAACCATTTTTAGGTGTACAGTTCAATGGCATTAAGTATATTCACATTGTTTTGCAACCATTGCCACCATCCATCTCCAGAACTTCTTTCTTCCCAACCTGAAACTCTATGCCCATTAAACACTGACTCCCCCTTTCCCCCACCCCCTGGCAACCACCATGCTACTTTCTCTCTCAATGACTATTCTAGGTACCTCATATAAGTGGAATTGTACAGTATTTGTCCTATTTCACTCGGAATAATATCTTCAAGTATATCCTATGATTTTTTATGATGTGGGATTTTAATTTATTTTCTTAATTCACTCACCCCTGGTGCCATTCTTTTTTTTTTTTTTTTTTTTTTTTTTTT
>NW_020837945.1:13500706-13503534 GCF_003676395.1 Aethalodelphis obliquidens
CATTTTTTTTTTTTTTTTTTTTTTTTTTTTTTTGCCATAACGCGGGCCTCTCACTGTTGTGGCCTCTCCCGTTGCGGAGTCCGGACGCGCAGGCTCAGCGGCCATGGCTCACCGGCCCAGCCACTCTGCGGCATGTGGGATCTTCCCGGACTGGGGCACGAACCCGTGTCCCCTGCATTGGCAGGCGGACTCTCAACCACTGCGCCACCAGGGAAGCCCCCCCCCCCGGTGCCGTTCTTTTAACACATAGCACAGTGACAGAGAATGCACGTATTCCTAGTGTTCTTCTAGAATAGCCCTGAATAGGCAGTACCCACAATTTTAGGAGAGGAGCTTTTATGGACGTGCCTTTGAGAAAAGCTGATCAAGAATCTAGTCCATCCTTGAAGGAATCAAAAGGTACAAATTTCCAGTTATAAGATAAGTACTAAGGAAATAATGTATTCCATGATGTATATATTTATCTCTGCTGCACATTATATAGGAAAGTTGTTAAGAGGGTAAATCCTCAGAGTTCTCATCACAAGGAAACATTTTTTCTATTTCTTTAATTTTGTACCTGTACGAGATGATGGATGGTCACTAAACTTACTGTGATCGTTTCATGATGTATGTAAGTCAAATCATTTTGCTGTACACCTGGAACTTACACGGTGCTCTATGTCAATTATATCTTAATAAAACTGGAAGAAAAATGCATTTTAAAAAATTAAAAAAAAAAAGAATCTAGTCCATCCTCAAATTAGAACTAAAGTGACCCAGAGCTCTCCCTGACAAGCAGACATACTTCGTTTCTTCTTGAATCAGTGTTTGAAATAGTAGAGACCTGAGTTTCAACCCCTAAGTATTCGTTATTATCTAGATGCTTTATGCACAAGATTTTTTAAATTTTATATTTCATCATTTTTACCTGTCTTAAAATGGTGGCTCTTGATATGGGGCTCTTTTGGGGAAATCCTCTGTAACTTTCAGGATGAAAAAAATCATCCATTTCAAAATTAAATAGCCTAAAATTTGAAATGACCTGTTCTTATTTATTAAAGCCTTTGGAGTGTGTGTGTGTGTGTGTTTTAGAATGAATATTCTCCTCTATACCATGATTTTATAGCAAAATTATTTTCAAATACCCATTATTAATCCCCATTATTAGAAATGTTTCCTTTTCTAAGGATTTTCAATATTCTGATTATAGATGAAATGGTGCCAAAATGATCATATTTTTTTCCTAAGTAATCATAACACATCGCTTAAAAAAATCACAGTCAAATTAAACTGGCATCTTGTCCTATTGTGCATATTCTTGTCATCAAATGTATGTTTTTACCTTTGCCCTCTTTAGAGCATATTTTTTCATTGTAAATAGAATTAGTGGCATCAGCGTGCTTTAGCATTAAAATTTTCATTAAAATACTAAAATGGTAAATTTTAGTATTCATTTTTCATAGCACTCTGAGCTCATCATAGACAACCTGATTGCTCTTAGGTCTTTTACTGCATTTTTGGGGTCCTTGTCTCATCTTACCTCCCCACCCCCGAGATCCTTAAGACGCTTTAAGGTGCCTTGAGCCTTCTCTATCTTAGCATCCCCAGGGAATCTTGGACTGCGCCAGCCACAGAGAAGATTCTCAGCACACATTGAAATTGAATTGGGTTGAGTTGAATTGAGATTTAGGTCTGGAAGCAAAAATTGAAGGGATTTTCTTTTTTTTAGATGAAAAACGTCAGGATCTTATTTACCTTTATGGAGAACCACGCCGAGCTGGTACAGCACAGATGGCAGCCTGTTCCTGTGAGTGTGGGGATGGAGTGAGAGAAACAGAACAAAACAGGTGGCTTTAGAGCTGGCATCCTGGTGCCAACATTAGCTTGGGCCGCACTTCCCTGTGCTTGTGTGAGTGAGGCATCGGCAGAACCAGAAGGCTGATGTTATTTTGATCACGAGCTTTATTTAGTGAATACACTTGATTAGTCCCCCTCCTTCTTCTTCTGGATGCTATTTTGAATGGAAAATCACTACTGGAAAAACAAATCCCTACACTGATGATGTACACAGTACCTTTTTTCTCCCTGTCACATACCACACCCAGCTTTGGGCTCCTTATTCTACGTTTCGAAAGTGCTTACTACATGCTGGATTTTACTGAGGAAGCATCCGAAGCCATAGAGAAATGAAATGATTTGTCCCAAGTTAACAAGTTTTCCTGGTGCTCAAAGAGGAATACCTATGGCCCCCCCCACTGGGTGTGTTCTTTGGTTTGGTCCTTGAAAATTCAAGTTCCCTGCCCTGGAGAGAAGCAGAATTAGAACTCCTGAGCCAAATCTCTCTGCTTGTTTTCTGTCAAGGTGAATATTTTCAGAAAGGGGTACACTTAGGGCTTGGGAGGGCTGTGCTCATACCCAAGGCTTCCAAGGGGTGGTTTGGTTTAACTGTGGGCTTGTTGGTTCCAGCCAGCTGGGAGGAATTGCTTCCCCAGTGTGATGCATTAGTCACGAGCAGAGTGTAGGAGGTGGTGAACCATCAGACACCCCGACACCCTGCCCCCCCTGCTGGGGGGTCAATTTTAAGGTCAATTTTAAGCCCAGCTGCATCAGAATTGAGGACTTGCTGGGGATACCCCTACCCACACCCTGCTGTGTGCTTGAAATCTTGGCTCAGGTGGGAGAGGGTGGTGGTTTCAGATCCAAGGCTAGGGCAGAAATGGCGTCACAGGGAAGCTTATGTACCTAGGATGCATAATTTGTTCATGTGTGTGAGGGGTGGGGGCAGATTAAGCGGCAGGGCGGGAGTTGGTGTACCTGTGTTTTCCCATCTGCGCATATATATATAT
>NW_020837945.1:13503934-13560508 GCF_003676395.1 Aethalodelphis obliquidens
CTCCGGCCACGCAGGCTCAGCGGCCATGGCTCACGGGTCCAGCCGCTCCGCGGCATGTGGGATCTTCCCGGACCGGGGCACGAACCCGTGTCCCCTGCATCGGCAGGCGGACTCTCAACCACTGCGCCACCAGGGAAGCCCTGCAAATATATTTTGATGCTGTTCTCCATGTTGAAGTAAAAGAGAGCCACAACTCTGAATGTTGTTGGCTACTAGGAGACTTAAGCTTGGAGGGATGCTTTTGTCTAGAAATATATGGCAAAGTTGACATCATGAAAGTCAGGCCACTCTCTCAGTGACCCCTTCATGACCTGAAGCCTGGGGTGACCAGGGACACCCCAAGTAGACCTTTCTTCAGAGCTCAAGTCAGGTGGACTTGTGGGCTGGTATTCAGTCTAGAACACCTGCTGGCTATTCAGTTGTAAACATTCTAGATGGGATACTTTTTTTTTTTTTTTTTGGTACGCAGGCCTCTCACTCTTGTGGCCTCTCCCGTTGCGGAGCACAGGCTCCGGACGTCCAGGCTCAGCGGCCATGGCTCACATGGCCCAGCCGCTCCGTGGCACGTGGGATCTTCCCGGACTGGGGCACGAACCCGTGTCCCCTGCATCGGCAGGCGGACTCTCAACCACTGCGCCACCAGGGAAGCCCTGTATGGGAATACATTTTATTCTCTTTGTTCCTTTGGCTGATATTGACACCATTACTAGGTACTGGAGAAAAAGTCTACTGGGACATGGGATGGTTAATATTATATGTTAACTTGACTAGGCTGTGGTGCCCAGTAATTTGGTTAGATACTAGTCTAGAGGTGGCTGTGGGGTTTTCCTGTTTTGTTTTGTTTTTCGTATGTCAGGCACTCTTCATGTACTTTTGTTTTTTTATAATTTTTATTGGAGTATGGTTGATTTACTTTCTGCTGTACAGCAAAGTGAATTAGTTATACATATACATGTATCCACTCTTTTTTAGATTCTTTTCCCATATAAGCCATTACAGAGTACTGAGTAGAGTTGAGTTCCCTGTGCCTGCTATACAGTAGGTCCTTATTAGTTATCTATTTTAGGTATAGTAGTGTGTATATGTCAATCCCAATCTCCCAATCTATCCCTCCCCCGCTTTGCCCCCGGTAACCATAGTTTTATTTTCTACATCTGTGACTCTATTTCTGTTTTGTAAATGAGTTCATTTGTACTTTTTTCTTTTTAGATTCCACATATAAGTGATATCATATGATTATTTGTCTTTCTCTGACTTACGTCACTCAGTCTGACAGTCTCTAGTTGCATCCATGTTGCTGCAAATGGCATTATTTTGTTCTTTTTTATGACTGAGTAATATTCCATTGTATATATGTACGACATCTTCTTTATCCACTCCTCTGTTGATGGACACTTAGGTTGCTTCCATGTCTTGGTTATTGTAAATAGTGCTGCAGTGAACACTGGGGTGATGGTATCTTTTCGAATCATGGTTTTCTTCGGATATATGCCCAGGAGTGGGATTGCTGGATCATATGGTAGTCCGTCCGTCCTTCCTTCCTCCCTCCCTCCCTCCCTATATTTTTTAGATGTGATTTAGCATTTAAATCAGACATTGAGTAAAGCAGATTATCCCCCCATAATGTGAATGGGCCTCATTCAATCACTTGAAGGCCTTAAAAGTAGACTAAGGTCCTCTAGAAGGAAGCGATTCTACTCCAAATGACTTTGAACTCAAGACAGCAACATCAACTCTTCCCTGGGTCTCCAGTCTGCTGGTTTGCCCTGCAGATTATGGATTTGCCAGACCTTGCAATCTCATGAGCCAGTGCCTTGACATACTTATCCATCCATCCATCCGTCCATCCATGCATCCGTATCCTGTTGGTTTAGTTTCTCTGGAGAACCTTGACTAATACAGGGGCCATGTGCCGTGGAACCATGTGATAAAAAGTAATGAGCTGTGGTCCCTTCTTTCATGGAACTTGTGATCCTACAAGAGGAGATGGATTAAGACAGGTATTCAAATAACTGATAACTGCGGGGATTCAGAAGAGAAAAGTGATGAAGAATATCTTGGAAGAACAGAGCTTTGTAAAATTTTTCAATAAAACACTCCATAAAAAGGGAATTAATCTCTAACCACTCCATGTGCCGTTTTATTTTGGGGGGAAGATGGGTATTTCATCTTAGAAAATCATATACATTTAAAATTTTATTCCGTTATCAATCTGCACCAACACCCCTGCTCTCCTTAACCTTCTGAGTAAATCTTTGAGTAAAACTGACTCTTCTGAAAGTTGTTCCTTTAGTCCTGTGGCTCTTGTCTCTGCTGGGTGTGCCAGGGGTGTTTGTACATCATCTAGCAGTGCAGGGGTTGACGTGGCGGCATTCTTGAAGGACACTGAATGTATCTTGAATGTGCATTAGTTTGGTTTTGCAGTGATGTATAACATTGAGTGGTTTGGGCAGAAAAGATGGATATTAGTGATGGGGATTAAAGGCAAAAAGACTTGCATTAAAAGGATTAAGAATAGGGGGACAGCGTAGATATAGAAGATACTTTAGGGACCTTGGAGAAAGAAAAGGGGAAGAAGAGGAAAATTTGGAAAGAAAGAAATGAACATGAAGAAACCCTAACTAAATACCAATGAAGGATGTCTTCACACACGCTGCCTCACTTCATCTCCAGCACAGATCTACAAGGGGGATTTCCTATTTTGCAGTTGGAGAAAGTGGTCCCTAGGGATGGTAAGTGACTCACTCAAGGTCATGGGGACATTGAATGGCAGATGAAGACTAGCTCTGACTGCATCCAGACTCCCTGTTGCATTTATAAATCTGGCTGCCTTCTGGGAGGGATCGTAAGTGTGGAAGGTTTTGAGCCAGAATGGTGTGTCAAATTTGAGCAATCAGTGGGGTAGCCATATGTAGGCGTCCAGAGCAGCTTAGAAAGAGGGATTTGTGCTGAAGACCGAGATTTAGGTAGATGACAGTGTGGAAGGAAGGAAGGAAGTTTGTTAAAGAGAAAAGTACTCCATCTGGAGAGCTAGATAGAAGGTTGTGGCGGAAACTACATTTGGGGTGAGAGATGCAGTTGAGAAGTATAAGGTCATGGATGGAATCCAAGGGGAGGGAGCATTTTTTTTGGAGTGGGGGCAGATCAGCAGGGTCAGATGCTGATGGGAGGCCTCCAGTGAGAGGTCCTTTTGTCACCTGGATTGGAAGCTGGGGGGGGGGGGGAGAGGGAGAGAAAGAGAGAGAGAGGATTCCTTCCAGAAGAGGAAACCGTGTTTACCCACCTATGAGGATCAAAATTTTGTTCAAAGATCTTTTGTTAAATGATTTTTCTCTATGTGTTACTGTTAGCCTTTATTCTTCCAGACTATGTAATTGAAATTTCTTGACTATTTATCCTGGCTGTGTCTGAGATAATCCCCACTGAACAGTGCAGCGATGTTTGGAAACGTGTTTTTGTTTACTGCTGCTTTTTTTTTTTTTTCGGTACGCGGGCCTCTCACTGCTGTGGCCTCTCCCGTTGCGGAGCGCAGGCTCCGGACGCGCAGGCTCAGCGGCCATGGCTCACGGGACCAGCCGCTCCGCGGCATGTGGGATCTTCCCGGACTGGGGCACGAACCCGTGTCCCCTGCATCGGCAGGCAGACTCTCAACCACTGCGCCACCAGGGAAGCCCTGCTTACTGCTTCTTGGCCAGTCATTGTATTGTCTTCCAGGGGTTGGGGATGAGGAAGTTGCAATGAGTCCTTCCTTTGTGTATCATTTTCTTTTTCTGCATATGGCATGGTTTTATTAACGACTGGTGAAGGGGTATTGATTACTGCCTTGATTGCAAAAACACAATTTAATGGCCCCTCTAGAGCTAGTGCTGTCAGCAGATAATTTCAGAGCAGCCTAAGGTTTTCAGCATGTGTCTACCGACCTGGTCTTCTGAATGGTGATATTCCCTTCTTGAAGATTCTGGGAGATTTTGACAGTGCTGTTATGTTGCTTCACAGTAAGCCCGAGATGTAGGTAAAGTTACAGAGGCATTCCTATGAGTTTTCCATTAACTGTCTTTCCTTATTTTTTCTTAGTTTCCAGACTGGTTTTCTCTGTCCTAGAACAGTGGTCTTCAATATTGGATATATGTGCAAGATGATTTCATTAGGGTGTGGGAAGGACATTTCAGAATTTGTATTTCTCTCTCTGTTATGCATTTAAATTTCTGTGTACTTCTGTTCAGTTCAAATAAATTACGCACATTATAAACAGATACAGAAATTGAAAATGTACATAATTTATTTGAACAATAGCCCAGATATGTAATTTATACATTGATTAAATAAGTGAGAGCACACACTCATTCTGTTTCGGGTGAGCATGCTTGGAACGATTTTATTGAATGGGGATTCCCATAAAGCCATTTGCACACTAGTGCCCTGGACAGGAGTGTCCTCATTAATTCTTAGCAGGCAGGGCCTGGTGTCTTTCGCTCGCCTTGTGCGTGGCCTCATAGATATTACTTGGCAATGAATGTCAAGCTTTTAAAGCTAGTTGCTATCATACAAGGAACAGATTTGCTTTGTGATTGCGTGTATCGGTTTTTCTGCTCTGGGACTTTGATGTACTCCTGTTGTAGAAATGTTCCCGTAACCTCCCAGGAGCTGTCTTTGTGTTGAAGAGGTTGATTATCCTCTTATGACGTCAGGGAGGTGCGTGTGTGCTTTGTTTGAGTTTTTTTTTTTCCTTCTGCTTTTAAAAATCCAGTGTGCAATCACTTTGGCTGCTTTTTATTTTTCTCCCAATTTGTTACTTGTCTAGGATGAATGTTAGTTGTTATTTAGCCAAAAAGATCTTGTACCAGTCTTTAAAGTAAGAATTTGTTTTCCATCTCGCATTTCTGGGGTTAATCTCAGTGGCACTTTTTGCCTTAATCACGTCACCTGTTTACTGTAAAAAGAATGCCCAGCAGAGAGAATCTCATGGTGGTTTCCATTATAATACTTACAGGTTTTGACTTAAGCAAGTTAAAAAAATGTGGAGTTCTTTTCAAGTATAGGGACCATAGAAAGTTCTCGACCATCCTCTTAATTTTATTTTATTTATTTATTTTTAATAAATTTATTTTATTTATTTATTTTTGGCTGCGTTGAGTCTTTGTTGCTGCGCACAGGCTTTCTCTAGTTGCGGCGAGCGGGGGCTACTCTTCGTTGTGGTGTGCAGGCTTCTCATTACAGTGGCTTCTCTTGTTGTGGAGCACGGGCTCGAGGTGTGCTGGCTTGGCTCAGTAGTTGTGATGCACGGGCCCAGTTGCTCCATGGCATGTGGATCTTCCCTGAGCAGGGATCAAACCCGTGTCCCTTGCATTGGTAGGTGGATTCTTAACCACTGCGCCACAAGGGAAGTCCCCATCCTCTTAATTTTAAAGGGGATGGATGGTCAGAAAGGTTGGATTGAGTTCCTTGTGGCCCCATAGTTAGTGCGTGTCTTTCCTGCCATCCCTCTGTCCCCATTGCCGTGTGCCCCACTCCTACCGTCCCTATCGTGGTCACTAGCAGACCATAACTAACTCAGAGCATTGCCTGAAATCTGCCTGGTGTTGCACAGCTGTCAACTTCTCATCTCACCCGCTCACAGAAAGGTGAAGTGAGTGCCCTTAACTGCTACCTTTCTTTGAAGTGATGCTCAGGCACAGTTATTTATACATTGCAGGTGCATTCCACTGTGCTTGGCACAGCTTTGGAACATCAGCCTTGCAGCCAGTGATCTTATTTAATTTATTACCCCCATCCCAAGGTGTGAGCAAGGGCCATAGTGGGTGTTCCTGTGGCCCTAGGGAGTTTGGGGCGCTGAACTCAAAGCTGATTTACATTTTAACTTCGTGGCACCAAACTTGAGGCATCAAGCTTTTCTTTTTGTGTTAACTTGTCAATGCTGTTTAATCCGTTTATTATTATAGGTCTTGGCTTAGTCAGTAAAAGTGTAGTTGAGATAGCGTTTTTAACTTGTGGCCTCTCGCAGGTTATCAGATGTGTGGGTTTTGTTGTTGTTGTTAAGTTCTTTGATTATACAATTGGCCAATATTTGTGTCTCCATTTTGATATCCTTCCTGATCTAAGCATTTTGGGAGGGTATCCTTCCTTCCTTCCTTCCTTCCCTCCTTCCTTCCTTCCTTCCTTCCTTCCCTCCTTCCTTCCTTCCTTCCTTCCTTCGTTCCTTCCCTCCTTCGTTCGTTCGTTCGTTCCTTCCTTCCCTCCTTCCTTCCTTCCTTCCTTCCTTCCTTCCTTCCCTCCCTCCTTCCCTCCTTCCCTCCTTCCCTCCTTCCCTCCTTCCCTCCTTCCTTCCTTCCCTCCTTCCCTCCTTCCCTCCTTCCCTCCTTCCCTCCTTCCCTCCTTCCCTCCTTCCTTCCTTCCTTCCTTCCTTCCTCCCTCCCTCCCTCCCTCCCTCCCTTCCTTCCTTCCTTCCTTCCTTCCACCTTGAGTGGAATGGACACCAAATTTCCAGTAGGATCGCTGCTGCCTGTGAATTTTGGCCTCTCAGGCACAAGACTTTTGAATTGGGTGCCTCATTTGCCATCACAGTGGAAGGTGTTATTATCACCTTCTGTTTTGTCAGTTACCAAACTGCAAATACCGGAGGTGTCTCTCCCTTCTTTTTCTCGTCTCCTCCTTATTTCTCACAGGTGTATGTGTGGCCACCAAGTTCTGGGGACTCTACCTGCTCACTCATAGCACAGAATGACGGAACAGGGGGACGTAGGACAGCCTCATTACCCCAGGGCTCTCACTGTCCAAGTGAAGGCCACCTTACCTCCTCCAGGCACTGCCTGATGGGTTGGTTGCAACAGACCTCCACCTTCTCTTTCACGTTACCCCAGGGGATGTGGAGGGATGGGGGAGAGAAAATGTTCGATCGTGTAACTCCCCTCATCAAATCCCATCACAGACTCCATTGCACATAATCACGTCTAATTTCTCTGTGTAGCATCCGTAACCCCAACCCATCTTTTTAAAGGCCTCATCACTTCCAGCTCTTTTCCATGCACTTACTTCTCTACAACGTTGGACTGATGCTTTCATTCCTCAGAGCCTTTGCTCTTTTCCTGGAACGCTCTGCCCTTCTTTTTTGCAAACTCCCTCTTATCCCTGTTCATTTCCTCCCATCCTCACAAGCCAGGCCAAATCTGATGAACCCTTCACGACCAGATTTGACTGATAGTTTCCCCTGGCAGAATTAGTCTGTTTTTTTCCCATCACCCACTATTTTTAAAAAATTATTTAAGTTTTTAATTGAAGTATAGTTGATTTACCATGTTTCAGGTATATAGCGAAGTGAGTCAGTTATACATATATGTATAATTTTTATCAGATTCTTTCCCATTTTTGGTTATTACAAGATAGTGAATATATTTCCCTGTACTATACAGTAGATCCTTGTTGTTTATTTTATATATAGTAATGTATATCTGTTCATCCCAAATTCCCAGGTTATCCCTCCCTGTCCCCCCATCATTCACTATTAATAAGGCCAGATTAGCCTTTACAGCCGTGTCTCAGAGTGGACAAGTGTCTATCATTTTCTTAGGCTGCGGGCACCGTAAGGAAACGGTCTATTTTCTCGTCGCAGACATAATGTAGGTGCTCAATAAATATCGGTTGAGTTGAACTGAATTGGTAACAATCAGTAAAGTTCCTATGTAGACAATCTGCTTTACCCAAATAATTCACAAGCAGTTTTTAGATAGTTATAACTATTTAAAAATCTATTCTTATATCCCCTCTTTCATAACATGCTAACCATTGTAAGACACACCCCTCTTTTATGTACCACCAAGCAAGGAAGAAAATGGTGCCGATTTTTATCACACCATTGTGATTGTGAGATAGTATATTCAACTTCAGAGACCTTCAACATGAAAAATCTGTTTCTTAGAGTCAGTGAAATAAGGAATTGTCTTTTACCTGTTAGAGCTTGTAGTCTTAAATATATAACTGCAAAACAATTTGAATTGATTTGCAAGTACAAAATTTAAGTCATTTTAAAAGGTTTTCCCATTTTAAAATGAGGAGAGAGTAAAGGAGCATTTTAGGCTAAGTACCCAGGGGTTGACTTGGGAAATAGTGTTCTGTCACTCTGTCTTATGACTGAGTCTTAGTCTTTTTCTTTGAAAAGATGAAGACTTGCAGGTAAAGAATCACTGCTATTTTGAAAATCCTTGGAAGGAATTCCTTTAAAATTTTTGTAAAAATTATTTTATTTGACTTTGAAGGTTCTTTGCTGCACTGAAATTTGATTAAAATCCTATCTTCTCACCTAAATACATATCAAGATTAATGTCCCCCTAGCAATGGTGTTACATGGGACCCCATGACAGCTTCACTTTTTAGGTTGGGCAGCTGTGTTTTCCACCTTTCATGTTTGCTTATTGACTTGCGGTTATTAAATCAACTTGCTAATCAGATATTCACATGCAGGTAGAAACTTAACATTTCTAGCTTTTCTTAATGATTGGTTCAGTAATCTATACTTTAAAAAAATAATGGTCTTTTATTTTTCACTATCTAATACATTCCTATATAGCATACTATTTCAATTTAAGATTTTTTTCCCGTTTTACTGAGAAATAATTGACAAACATCACTGTATAAGTGTAAGGCATACAGCATGATGGTTTGACTTACGTATACTGTGACATGATTAAGATTTAATTTAAATTGACACAATGAGGATACTTAATAAGTTTTCAAATGGATGTATGGTCAACTTTTCAAATTTTTAGTATATGCACCTGTATTTCTTAACAACATTTCTAGCTTTTCTTCCTTCCTCTTCACCCTTGGTATCTGGATTACCCAGTTCTCTCTTAAACCATTTTCTCCTAGAGAAGTTTGCCATCTTGTACACACCTTCCACCAACACAAGTACCACAGTGGTGGGAACAGAACCAAGGAGGATGTACCAGGTGCCCAGGGGGAGCGATTCCTTCTGATGGGCCCTTTAGCCTCAGAGCATAAAGGACCAACAGCGTGGATTCAGTGCACCCCCGCCTGGTGGCCCCTCAGAGGGACTTGTGATATCTCCTCTGTCCTCTATGACAAAGGCAGTCCCAGCCCTCCTTGCTGGCAGGCAAAGTTGCCACACCGGCCACCTGCATGCCTGGCCTCACTCCAGGGAGCTCTTGTCTGATTCACAGAGTGACCCTCCCTTTCTGAGTGGGAAAGGCAGCTCCGGGCCAGGGAGCTGTGCCTCGGGTGGTGGCGAAGGAATGAAATTGCCAGGATGACCAAGTCGTGCTCTGCTTTACGGTGAGGGAAAAGGACTCCTTGACATCCTGACTGTATTTTAGGCTGAAGGACTTCCTTCTTGGCTGCATGATGAGAGAACAGGTGAAGGGAAAGACCAGGTTGCAGGGGCTGGAGACCATCATGGAAATTGCAAGCTGCCGTTTCCTACTTTTGGGTCACATGGGTGAGCCCGGAGAAAGTCTTAGAGGCAGGCAGCGGCTGCCGGGTCTGAGTATCCCGTCTTTTATGGTATACCTTCCTCTCCAGGGCTCACACAAGGCCAAGGCTGTGTCCTTTAGAATGGAGACTCCCCTATCTGCCTTCCAGGTTCAGCCTCAGCCTTGGATAGCCAGAGGAAATGAGAACCAAATTCCTCTCCTTGAGCTTCAGTCTTTGACAGTGAAAGAGGAGCTGCCCTCCTCCACTCTGTGTGGTGTCTCAGGAAATGAGGCCCTTCCTGAGCTCAGTGAGGCTCCTGCAGCTGATGTGGGGATGGGAAGCAGGTCTGCTGAAGGGAAGACTCCTGGGCGACTCGAGTCTGGAAAAGATGCTGTTGGGTAATGTGATCATGTTTTGAAATCTCTTCTAAACTAAGACATTGTTATATTTTCGAGAAGATTATTCTGAAGTGCAGTTGAAAGATTATACACTCTCTTGTGTTTCACAGGAGTTATGGAAGCAGCTGCAGCAGAGTACCATCCCCTCCCACTGTCCTCTGTGGGCACCTGGATACCCTAGTTCTCTCACTAGGAACTCTGTTAACTTAAGCCACAACAGACATCAGCATCAGAAGTTAACTGCAGTCAGCTCCATTTCCATTTTCTTTTGAGATCAGTTGTTCCATTCTCTCTTACAATGCCATGGGCGTGCGTTTTCGACGTGACTCAGACTTGAAATTGATCCAGGAGCCCAGAGCTGAACTCTCACATCGTATGGTCACTACGCTTGGAATGGTGGGTGGAATTCTCAAGAGTTCAGTAGCTTCATGGCTTCTGAGTAGGAGTGATGCTGCTTAGAATTTTGAAAAATTATGTGATTCTCGTGGTCTGTCCTGAAAAACACCCCATTAAATCCATTTCAGTAAGCTGGGGCCTCCTTTGAGCCCTTTTTAGAGCCAAGCAGCGGGGGCTGTTTGGGAGATCTGATGGCAGCTCTGTAACACTGCCCTTTGTGACTGGTGGTTTCCAAACACTTTGTAGTGAATGATGCAATGCTGGAGTTGAGTTGTATGCATTGGCATTTGTCAGTGTCCAAGTATAGTTGCAAGACAATAAACACCAAGAACCTGGGGAAACTAAAGAGTAGTATTTTGGTCTAAAGCCACTTACATGATGCCAGTCAGATAGTAAGCATTCCTTAAATGGTACATCTCCCTGAGTGGGGGGAAGAATATATTACTTCACTTTGAAATGCACTGACTTGACTCCTATGAAATACAGTCGTGTCTGTTCCAGATGAACCTGTTGGTTAAGTATTGCCAAAGATTCACTGTTCTAAAATTAAAGTTATCATTTTAGTAGAAATTTCTCGACTTACTTAGCTAGCTTAAGAATATCGATTCTATGAATGTTTCCTCACTTAGTTACCTTGGGATGCATTTGGATATGCTGAGAAGTTGCATTGCTCAAAATCAGGGCAGTCTTTGGATAGGGGAACTTTCAGGAATTTTGTTTGGCTGATTTGGGCGTCTGTTTTTACTTGCCTTGGAAAACATGGTTGGGCTAAAACCATTTCATCCATGCTTTAGGGAATAGGAATTTGGAAGCCCTGTCTAGCTCATTCATCTGTGTTGAGGGATCATCTTTTTTTTTATGCGTTACGCGGGCCTCTCACTGTTGTGGCCTCTCCCATGGCGGAGCACAGGCTCCGGACGCGCAGGCTTAGCAGCCATGGCTCACGGGCCCAGCCGCTCCACGGCATGTGGGATCCTCCCAGACCGGGGTACAAACCCATGTCCCCTGCATTGGCAGGCGGACTCTCAACCACTGCACCACCAGGGAAGCCCACAGTCTCAGTTTTTACACAAACCAGACAAGCTCACCCCTGATGGAACTGTCCCTTTATGCCAGGTGAGGTATGGCCGTCTGGTAGCACAAGCCAGCTACCCTTGGGCATCGAGCCAGAGAGCTCCATCTCCCTCATGCTTACCACCCCTCAGCCCAGCACTCTTTGGAGAGCAAGCAGGTATTTAAAGAGATTTTCCTGGAGGGTAAGCAGCCTCTCTACCACTCAGGATCATACCTTTTCAGACCTTCTGTCCCTGAACTGTGATTTTTTTCCTTTAATCCATTATGAAGACAAGAATCAGCCATATGAAACTTGTCGCTGAGCCCATGTGAAAGGATGTGGTTCAAAAAACGTGGCTCGTTGTATCACAGTGGCCTCAAAGGACCACTGGTGGAAATGCCTGTCTGATCTTGGTACCTAGAACATTTGTCCTTCTTCTGAGCAATTGATTAGGACATTGTGAATTTTACAACTGCCCTGTTTTCCCTGTATGAGTTGGCTGTAACAAAAGCTTGCTGTCAAACTGAGCCAGCTGGGTAGAATGATAGGGTCTGCGTTGTTACCTTGATTCTGCCCTCCTTCACTTTGTCTTAACCTTTGTATTCCTTTTATTATTCCAGTAATAATTTCTCCTATTCTATTTTAGATAATGTATCTTTGGAAGTCACTCCTGAGTCCTTTTTTTTTTTTTTTTTGGTTGCATTGGGTCTTCATTGCTGCACGCGGGCTTTCGCTAGTTGTGGTGAACAGGGGCTACTCTTTGTTGCAGTGCACGGGCTTCTCATTGCATTGGCTTCTCTTGTTGCAGAGCATGGGCTCTAGGTGTGCGGGCTTCAGTAGTTGCAGCATGTGGGCTTCAGTAGTTGTGGCATGCAGGCCCTAGGACGCACGGGCTTCAGTAGTTGTGGCACACGGACTTAGTTGCTCAGCGGCATGTGGGATCTTCCCAGACCAGGGATTGAACCCGTTTCCCCTGCATTGGCAGGCAGATTCCCAACCGCTCTGCCACCAGGGACGTCCCCTGACTCCTTTATTGAATATAATAATGGTTAAAATCATAAGTAAAGAAAATGACTGATGAATTTTTCTTTAACCTTAATTTCTGAACCATTAAAAAATTTCCAGTGTCCTAGATTAATCCATCTGTCTGTTCATCCAAGGCTGATTTTTGGACTAAATATGAATACTAAAATCTAAATTCTTCTGGTGCTTATTGCATATAAAAATATTAAGGATTTCTGACGTGTTTAGGATTTAGATCCAACACTACTGCTCCCAGACCACTTTAAGTTTCAGGGTAAGGGGAAAACTTTCTGATTCTCATTAATTCAGTAATATGAAACACTTTTGGGCACTAAATCATCATGAACAGCGTAAGAATTAACATACTTTTGTAGTCCTATATAGTTTATAGTGTTTTGTTTTGATTCTCTAATTTCCGTCTTATAACAACCTTTTCAGGTAGGTGTTAAGTAGAGTAGATAATATTACACATCGTTATTTTTCCTGCTAAGTGTCAGAATGGGTAGTTTACTTACCCAAGGTCACCTAAGTTAGTAAGTAATAGAGCCTGGTATATGAACTTAGGTATTTTGAGGGCAAGTACAATATCCTTTTCTCTATACACTTTTTTTTTTTTTTTTTTTTTTGCTGTACGTGGGCCTCTCACTGTTGTGGCCTCTCCTGTTTCGGAGCACAAGCTCCAGATGCGCAGGCTCAGCGGCCATGGCTCACGGGTCCAGCCCCTCCGCGGCGTGTGGGATCTTCCCGGACCGGGGCACGAACCCGTGTCCCCTGCATCGGCAGGCGGACTCTCAACCACTGCGCCACCAGGGAAGCCCTCTCTATACACTTTGATTCCTGGAACTTGCAAACACTTAAAAGTCACAGGATGCCTCTTATGACTGTTTCCTAAAGGTGAAAAAGAAAGTTCTGGTGTGGCAGACATTGTAGGAAAAGCCATGGATTAACTGCCGTGGACACCGCATTTCTGACAGTTGTCATATTTTCATCTCACATGAGACTGTCAGGTTGGAGTGATGGGACTTCTGAGCCCTGTCTATTTTTGAGGTATCTGAAGTCTGGGATTAGTTTTGGTAATTCCTTCCCCTCCTCCAGCTCACACACTTCGCTGTGAAAACTGGTAATTTGACACCTGACACAGAAATGGACTCTCCGGGTTGAGACGAATCTGAGTGAGACTGTGAAACGCGGCACATTTATCGTTCACTTCACTAGGGGTCATCTTAATGTAATGCAGGCCATCCTGGTCCTGCCAGATTTTGTCAGGTTTGTGCCTGTGCGGGGGCTGTGGCTAATTGAGTCAATCACATCTTCCAGCTGGATTAATGAATTCCCCTATTGTCTCACAACACATTTAAGGCGACCAGTTTCAACTTAGAACATAGACCCAGTTTCAGTGAGTTAGGTACCATGTTTTAAGGAAGCCCCCATGATAGTGGCCCTTCTGTAGCATCCTCCTTACCATTTACAAATGTTGAATAATAGTGGAAATAATCGCCGATATTTATTGAGAACTGACCAAGGGGTAGGCGCTAAGCTAATTAGGTAACCTAGATGATCTCATTTAATGCTTCTATCAACAGAATGGCTTAGGAACTCTTATCCCCATTTGTAGAGGAATAAATTGACATTTAGACTTTGCCTCAAATCACCTTGCAAGTAAGTGGCAAGGCTGTGATTTGACGCCTGTAGTGGGACTCCAGGCTTGAACTCCCAACACTGAGTTTGGTGCTTAGCTGCCTCCTGATGAAGTTGAATTCTTTGCAGCTCTTAAAGAAAACCTGGAGTCCTGGTGGCTCTCGGGTTGCCATGGTATATACCTTCACAAGGCCATGGAGGACTTAACCCACTGTGAGTGCTCGATACGTACTGAGTGCTTGATGACACCCTGCAACCTTAGCATATTTGCTGATTGCAAAGAACCACTATGTGTCTCTTCATCCATCTGTATCGGGGGTCAGTTCCACAGCCAGGCTCACAGGTAAAAATTTTTTTCCCACCAAAATCAGAAAAAAAAATCATAGCAAATAAAGAGTTTTGTTTTCCTGCATGTTTTATAAACCATGCCTGGTAACTTTCACTTTCTTCCCCATGTAGTTTTTCTGCTCAGGGGTTAGAAGAATATAACAGAGAAACATTTTAATTCTGGTAGTAGAATATGGACTTTTTTTTTTTGTTTAAGTATAAAAAAAATGCATTTTCAGCCTCCGTTGTGCAGGTGGAGGACAGCCGCCTGCAAGGCCCGGTTTGCCAGCAAGAAACCAGCCTTGCAAATTATTGGCAGCTGGTACTGTAATGAGTCCATTTCAATATAAATGGGCTGTTGCTTATTAATTTCTGCCAGTTCCTAAGCAATTCAGGAACCGCTTTGAAAATTTAAAACTTTGCAGAGATCAGCTTAAGGAGGATGCCTGGGAAAGAGAGGGAACAGGACAGCAGTGGGAGAATTATGGGAAGGACATGTATTGTAGGGTAATAATGGGGTATTGCTGAGAGCTCTGCTCCTCTCCTGGCAAGCGTGAGTCACCAAGTTTACGGCGAAATAGCACGTTTTCCAAGATAGAGAGAACTGTAACTTCACTTATTGTGCTGTTCTCTATGGATGTATATATTTATTTATTTACTGTCTTGGTGTGGCAGCCTTCTACACCAGGAGGCAGTTTTCTCCGTGGTCCTGTGCAAGCTGTTTGTCATCTTGGGTTCCCACCTTTATTTCTTTATTTATTTTTGGCTGCGTTGGGTCTTCCTTGCTGACCGTGGGCTCTCTCTAGTTGCGGCGAGCGGGGGCTGCTCTTTGTTGCAATTGCGGTGGCTTCTCTTGTTGCGGAGCACGGGCTCTAGGCTCACGGGCTTCAGTAGTTGTGGCACGTGGGTTCAGTAGTTGTGGCTCGCGGGCTCTAGAGTGCAGGCTCAGTAATTGTGGCGCACGGGCTTATTAGTTGCTCCGCGGCATGTGGGATGTTCCCGGACCAGGGCTCGAACCCGTGTCCCCCTCATTAGCAGGCGGATTCTTTTTTTTTTTTTTGCGGTACTTGGGCCTCTCACTGTTGTGGCCTCTCCCGTTGCGGAGCACAGGCTCCGGACGCGCAGGCTCAGCGGCCATGGCTCACGGGCCCAGCCGCTCCGCGGCATGTGGGATCTTCCCAGACCGGGGCACGAACCCACGTCCCCTGCATCGGCAGGCGGACTCTCAACCACTGCGCCACCAGGGAAGCCCAGCAGTCGGATTCTTAACCTCTGCGTCACCAGGAAAGTCCTCGGGTTCCCACCTTGATGAAGCCACCAGCAATAGGTGCCACCTGTGGGCAGCCCCACAGAGGAATGGTCGTAGGAGAGGAATGAGGGCAGCCACCCCAAGGAAGCCCTCGGGGCTTTCTCCTTTCTTTAGTATCTGCAGTCTCACCTCAGAAGGCAGGCTTTAGAAAAAAAAGACCATTAATACTGCTTGTTTGTGGAACTTATTTTGAAAATATGTATATGATGAGAAGGTCTATGTACTGAATTTGGTCTTTTGTTTAACTGTCTTTTAGCATTTTCTTCAACTTCTCTGGTAAATATAGCTCTACTTTGAGAATAACTGAGATGCCCTTGTTTCCTTTCATTCATCTCTGTTGTGACTTTTTAAACTTTAAGAGGGAACCATGGACACCATTTCCCAGTAACCTGTTTCTGTTATGCGATACCTTCATCTTTAGAGTTAGGTGAAAATGATAAAATAACTGAGTTTGTCAGGCTCTTTATTACCGTGACTGTAAATATGCTTGTGTTTATTGATTTATCTGATTATGTCTGTTATTTTATACCTGTAGCTAAATGTGGCATTGTTCAATTTGGTATTTGTGTGGTATTTCACACAAAATGGATGTTGGAGACTTGACGTAAATGGGCTCGATGGAAAATTCCTATCTCCTGTGTTCTGGCTAACCATTTGCTTCTCTTTTTCTGTCCTCTCCAGGTTTTGGGGACATTCTCATAGACTCAGATGAGACTGTGATGGCCACCCCGAGGGGCCAGTGCTAATACGTTTCCCAGCCCCAGTCATTGTTCATCCTGACATCATTTCCAATCTCAATATCTAAATGCCACAGTGCTCTTGGGGCAAGTTGGGCTGGGAACCACTGTTGCCTTGTAAGGTAAGTTTGTGTATGTGTATTTGAGCCTGTGTATATCCCCATGAATTAATGGTGATGCGTCAGAGGTGGTGAGACAGATACATTTTAGCAGAATTGCCATTGCTGTGTTGTATGTAGCTTATGGAAGAAAGAATTTGGAGTCACTTTTTTTGGATTAAGGTTACACCCATCTAACAAGTCCAAAGTATTAGCATTAAAACTAAAAAAAAAAGAAAAAAGCAAAAGCAGGTACCTGTCTTTTTCCCCCTGTGAATTTCCCTCAGGGTCTTCTACATTTATTCCCGAGCTTTGCCATCTTTAGATGGGATTGTGTTTGAAAAAGGCAATCCCAGCTTCAAAATCCTACTTCAAAACAATGATATAGTTTGTTTCTAGTTTGGATAATCTTTTAAAAAGCAAAATAAATACAGTCAAAATAATAATCTTTCTAAATCAAAGATCATCTTTTATTTGTTGCAAAACTTTCCTGTTTAGTCTCCTGTGTTAGGGGTATTTGTGTGTGACTTGGCAAAACGCTTTTCATGGGTTTGTAAAGATTTAGCAAAAACTTTCAGAACTTTGTCTCAGTTTAATCTTAGCTCTTTTCCCCCAACCCCCCTATCCTGTCTTCAGGCTCAGCCTCCAGTAGGAAAAAAACAGGCTTGAAACCAAGCCCTCCCACTAGAATCTAATTTTAAATTTGCAATCTGTTGTCCTGTGATTTTTGCTTCAAATTTAACTTTGAAATAAATACATTTCATCCTTTCTTTTGCAGTTTTGGAGGTCTGTTTTCAAGTCATAGAAGGGTAATCATTACGTTTATTTTAATAAGTTTTTAAATACCTCGGGAGGGGTCAAAAATTTTATTAATAATAATCATAATTTATATACATCATTAGATGCCTTATGCTTGGATTTCACAGTGCCCTTATCAGCAAGAGAAACCTTGCTTTAATAGTTAACTTTTGACTTGAATATAAGTTGGGTCATCTTGCGCCCACTAATGGGCTCTAATATTTTATATTTTTGGAATACCCTTATTATAGGCAATCTGAGTGATGAGCATTTCCATTGAGAAGAGCTGTACGGAAACTTTAATTTATTTAAATGGCCAGTGTAATAACAAGTAAGGCATGGTCCCTGCCACCGGGAGATTATAATAAAATGCGAGGGGTCTACATACAAAGCCAGACAAGTGTGTCAGTGTACAAATAACCATGCCACAGACACGATGTGAGGAGGTCGAGCAAAGTGCCATTGGAACATAGAGAAAGAGTGATTAAATTCCAGCTCCATAGTATTTTCTTTATCTTAGGTAATTTTCTGGAGCCATCTGTTTTAAGTTTGGGTTTGGTGCTGTTTAATTGTAGCTGTCAGTGTGGTACCCCCATCCTTACTCTCTTCAATTATCCAAGAAACCTAGGAACTTAAAGCATTTATTTATTTTTTTTCTTTCCTTAAAATGAATTGCAGGTTTAGTGTAACTTTGGAAAATACAATAAACAAAGTATAATTTTGAAAATTAAAATTGCCCATAATCACTCTATCGAGGATAGTAACTTAAAAATATTTTATACGTCTGTATATTCCTTCTCTCTCTCTCACTCTTTCTCTTTTTTTCCTCTCCCTTTCCCTCCGTCTTCCTGTGTGTGTGGTGGCGGGGCGAGGGAGAGAGAGAAAGTAAAATATTGTTAACATTCTTAAATTTTTAATCTCCTCAAAGCCAATATCTTGGATGTGCATCTCAAATGTAAGTTTTGACTTGCTGAGAATAAGAAGAGTTTTGCTCCAGAGATGTTTGACCCTAATAGTAGAATTATCTTTTTGATGATCTACTCCTGAACAGGGCAAGCCCTGGCAGGCTGACCCACAAGGCTGGGCTTTGATCATGTGGAACATTCCTGTTCTTCAGCTAAAGGGTGGGGCATTATGTCATCTGTTTGGAGTACTGCTTGAACTTCTGGTCTCATCTAGGGAATTAGACATCCTAAACCATAAAAATATTATTATAACCTCCTTAGATCTCAAGGTGATGAGGTTATTTCTCGTTTCCCTTGTGTCTTCTTCTTTCTCTCCCTCTTTTTTCCCTCTGACTAAAACTAGTAGAGTATTTTTCTTTGTTCTCTCTGCCCAGAGACTTTGACCATGGGTGGCTTTCTATTAACTGGAATGTTTTCTCATGCAGTACTAAGAAAACCTCACATTGGCATGATTGAAAAATTCAGCTTATGTTATAGCTTGGATCATACAGGTTTTTCCTTTCTTTTTAATTTGTGTTGTACTTCTCCACTCATGTATAATAATTGATGTTCACGGTGATCTTGCATAGATGTTGCAAGCAATTAAAATTTTCATTTATTTCAAGAGTGTTTACCTTTACTCAGAGAACACAGTTATACAAGTTGCTTTAAAAGTTTGATAATTCCAACCTCTGGGTCACCTTGGGGTTGGCATCTATTGACTGTCCTTTCCCCTGAGAACTGGTTAGATTTTCCTGGTTCTTTGGAATGCATTGTGGACATTTTGAGTATTATGTTGGGAGAATCTAGGTCCTGTGAAAATCATCTAGAGAACGTTGAATTTTCTTTTTTGCTTTTTTAGCGGGTAATCAACCTGGCTAGGTTCAGATGGCAAGTTCTGTCTGACCTCCTGTGGGTGGTGACTCTCATGTCAGTTCAGTTTTCAAAGCCTTTGCTCTGAGGCTGTAGGTTTATTCCACACAGGTGCCACTTGGGAGCTAGACTGGGAGGTGGGCTGTGGTTTATATCATAATTCAGTTCTCAAAGCCTTTGCTGTCTTGCTTTGGGTCAGTCCCAGGTATGTGCACTTGAGGGGTGAGCCTGGGACTTGTGTAGATGTACATAGCATTAGATGATTTGTTTCCTCCAGCTCTTTTTTCCTCTGAGATCCCGCTCACTCTTTGACTTGCAGGGATCATTATTCTTAGTTTCTTTGGCTAGAATGACAGGGTATGTCTCGGGAGTTTTTGCTGCCTGTGCCACAGCTGGACTGTGTGCTTACCCTCCATGCAAGGTTGGAAGAGTAAAGTAATAAAAACAAAAATGGGAAACTCACTCTTGTTAGAGTGGCTTCTTCAGGTTTTGACTCCCACCCCCAATCCTTCTGCTTTTGCTTACTCTTTGGAATTCCTCGGGTGGTTGGTTTTTCCTTTGGTCCAGAGTTTTTAGTATTTATCATTGGGAGAAAGATCAGCTGTGGTGTCTTAACTTCATCTTAGCTGGTACCAACATTAGCATTTCAGTTTTGTTCATACTGTGTTAGAGACAGAAGCCCAATCCCTAGTTAATCAACTCTACTTCTCTATTTAGTCTCACTATAGACCATTGTTTTGGTTTACTTTGTATTTCTTGATAGTGTTATACTAGATAATGCTCAATACATGCTTATTTTTTATTGCCTAACTTGTTGAAAAAGAGGATTCAAAAACATTTCATGTTGAAGACTCCTCACTTTTAAACAAAAATTTCATTTAACCAGAATATTCCAGTTAGTTAAGGCTTTAACTTTTTATTTTGAAATAATTATAGAAATCGTACACAATAAGTATACCCTTAACCTAGTTTCCCCTAATGGTTGCATCGTACATAATTGCAGTAAACTACCAAAGCCAGGAATGTGACATTTTTTCCAGTGTGTGTGAATAGTTCTATATTATTTTATCACATAAGGCTTAGTAGGCTAATAAATTTATAAAAGCTGTCCCTGAGAAAGGACCACCTACCAGATGTATGTATAAACCATTCTAATGACTGTACCTTTTTTTTTTTTTAAATTGAAGTATAGTTGATTTACAATGTTGTGTTAGTTTTGAGTGTACAGCACAGTGATTCAGTTATACATACATATATATATCTATTCTTTTTCACATTCTTTTCTGTTATAGGTTATTCCAAAATACTGAGTATATAGTTCCTTGTGCTTTACAGTTGGTCCTTGTTGGTTACCTATTTTATATATAGTAGCGTATATATGTTAATCCCAAACTCGTAATTTATCCCTCCCCCCTTTCCCTTTTGGTAACTGTAAGTTTGTTTTCTATGTCTGTGGGTCTATTTCTATTTTGTAAATAAGTTCATTTGTGTCTTTTTTTTTCAGATTCCTAAGTGATATCGTATGATATTTGTCTTTCTCTGTCTGATTTACTTCACTTAGTATGATAATCTCTAGGTCCATTCATGTTGCTGCAAGTGGCATTATTTCATTCTTTTTTATGGCTGAGTAATATTCCATATTGTGTATGTGTGTTTGTGTGTATAGATAGATAGATAGATAAAGATACATCTTCTTTATCCATTCACCTGTGAATGGACATTTAGGCTGCTTCTGTGTCTTGGCTATTGTATATAGTGCTGCCTGTACTTATTGATAAAGTTCCTTAAGATACCTTTTAACTATTTCAGTGAGTACAGTAAGCCCCTTACATACGAACGAGTTCCATTCTGAGAGCGCATTCGTAAGTCCAGTTTGTTTGTAAGTCCAACAAAGTTAGTCTAGGTACACAACTAACATAATCGGCTATATAGTAGTATTTAATTTGATGGGATTTAAAGGAAGTTTCTATGAGTACTTGAAAAATTTAACTCCTCACTTAAAGAGAAAGATCATGGTGTTGGGAAGAATGGGAAAGTCACACTCCCTCTAGTGTCCTTGGTCTCTGGCCCTGAGAATCTCTTGATTTTCTGATATCTACTTTCAGATGACCCCTTCCCATCATGTCACTATGTCTCCTTTGCCCCCATTTTCTCTGGATCATCTCAGGCTGAGCAGTTCTGCACTGTCTACCCTGACAACGAGGAGATGTATCCTCTCGATTCCAAACCCCTTTCCTAAACTTCTGAGGGAATAGCTGCAAAAAGAGGAAGAATGTGGGAATTAAGTGAAATGAGACAGGAGCAAGGCCTTAATTTGCTGCCCAGGTAATTGAAGTTTGGGGAGTACAGTGAAGCAGGGCAAGCTGAAGCCCTCAACTCAGTTCACAGATCAGGGTGATCCCAAACCCAGTGGCCTGGAGTGAGGGACCTGCACCAGTCTGCAGGTGGAAGGGACCCAGAGAACAGCACACAGCCTGGAAACTGGTGTGTTGTCTAGGCACTCTGATATAGAAGAGCTGGCATATTTAAGGCCAATGTGTGTTTTCCCTAGTTCACATTGTGCTAACATTCTCATCTGTTTTCTGTTGTAGTTGCATGAGTTTGAATTTTTACATTCTAGATTAAAGTTTATTTTGTCCTTCATTCATTCATTCATTCATGCAGTATTTTTCCACTGAGCACCTACTGTCTTTCAGGCAGTGTTCTAGGCACTGCAGATACAGCAATAAACAAGACAAGCAAACTTTCAGTCCTACCCCTGAGGCTTAGTTTCTAGTGGGGAAGGATAGAGAATAAAAAAGATAAGTATCTCTTTTCCTGCCCTGCAAATAGGTTCATCAGTATCATTTTTCTAGATTCTATATATATGTGTTAATATATGATATTTTTCTCTTTCTGACTTACGTCACTCTGTATGGCAGACTCTAGGTTCATCCACATCACTGCAAGTCACCCAATTTCATTCCTTTTTATGGCTGAGTAATTTTCCATTGTATATATGTACCACACGCAGATGAAGAGAATGGACTTGTGGACACAGAGGGGGAAGGGGAGGGTTTGACAAACTGAGAGAGTAGCATTGACATATATACACTACCATGTGTAAAATAGATAGCTAGTGGGAAGCTGCTGTATAGCACAGGGAGCTCAGCTTGGTGCTCTTTGATGACCTGGAGGGGTGGGAGGGAGGCTGAAGAGGGGATATATATATAACATACAGCTGATTCACTTTGTTGTACAGCAGAAACTAAGACAACATTGTAAAGCAAATATACTCCAAAAAAAAAAAAAGGTAAGTAAGTGAAACACATTTTTTGTTACAATTATGATAAATGCTAAGGAGGGGGAAAAAATCAAAGAAGAGGGATAAGAAATGTTGAGTTCTGAGGGTTGTCCTTTTGATAGGGACGCCAGGAAAGGCCTTTCTGAGAAGGTGATATTTGAGTCAAGATCGGAACAAACTGGAAAGAGTGAGCCAGATGTAGATTTGTGAAAACTGGAGGGTTGCAGGCAGAGGATGGAGCATGAGCAAAGGCCCTGGGGCAGGCCAGGAAGCCAGACCCTAGACCATTGGAAAGAAAGTGTAAGACTTGAGGTTTGAATTCGGAGAACTGTTCCTATGTTACAGTCTTGCGCACTACTTCCTGCTTAATATCCCTCCCACTAACTACCCCCAGAAAGTGCAAGCTATTTGGGGCCACTAACATTCTACATAAGGAAATCAGTAACGAGTGTAGTGGGTTAAAAAATGGTAACATTTTCCAGCTTGCAGTCGAGCACCTTCATTCTGACGCTCTGCTTTTCTGTTTCTAGCCCAGTTTTTGCATTTCAACCTGTTCTCCTCCCCCTTAATCCTTCCCCTCTTACCTAGTGACTGTGTGATGATTATGTTGGTAAAGTGCTGATGACTACTTTTTGCTTTTGTTACTAAAATGCATGAACGTTTATTGACTCATCACACATAGAACACTTGTAGTCTCTCTAGAGGCTACAGAAAAAGTGAAAGCCACTTTCTGCCCAGAGTTGCTTCCAGACTCACAGGAACAAACAAAGCCTGTGCAACTGTAAAATATAAACCAAGTTTTTTGTTTGTAATAAAAGTAAATGATAGGGGTTAAGTAGGAGAGAGCAGGAAGAAATGAAGATGCTGAAAGTAGCTGGCATTTTACATTTGTGTGTGAAAAGGGTTAGGATTTTCAATTCACCCATGTTCTGGGGGTTGCCCGTGGGATGGGGGTTGTCCCTGAAAGAGGAGATTGTGTTTGTTGTATGCAGTAAGCAGTTTTAATTTTTCATGCTTATGTTATTTCAGGGTCCCCCACGTGGGCCTTCGTGGTTCTCACTGACCTTTCAGGAAAAGCTTTTAAATGAAGGGGTGTTTCAGCAGTCCCTAGAAACATTTTTCTGCTAAGTTGAGTTGCTTCAGACTTCCTGCTGACTCTGCTTAGATCATCCCCTGAGAATTCCTTCTCTGTAGGATTTAAGAGATTTGGCATTCATCTCTAAACTCTAGTTCTAAAGATAAAAATGGCTTCTTTCCTACCTTGGCTGGCTGAAAAGAATCTTGCTACTAAAAATGCTATTAATATAACAGACCCGTCAGAGCAATGCAGGGAGTGCTGTAATTCTTGAAGGTTGGGGCCATTTCCTTTAGGAAACCTCTCCTGAGGCTTTTAACTTGATTAGTTTTCTGTTGGCAGAAACAAGCCTAACCAGAAATTTGTTGTTGAGAATATGCCTGTGAATTTATATTTGCAAACTTTTGATGTGTACAGTAGAGGAGGGTACCTCCTAGCACATTTGAGGTGACAGTTTTGCCTTTCTATACCTCAGTTTCTGTCACCATCATTCTTTCCTTCTTTTAACTGTAAATCTGTGTGATTCTTAAAATGAGACTGTGGCTAACACCTGTTCTAAGCTTTTAATTACTTATTGGCAAAACAGATAGATACATAGACACATCCAGGTATCTTAATGTACGCTTAAAAACAAAAATCAAGAACCCTGAGAAATTGGTCATGGCCTTTAGAATTACTTTAGATGCTTATTTATTTTACTTGCAAAAATGTAGTACATGATATTCTTAGGAATGTAGATAACACAAGTTATGCATGGACAGTGCATCTTTTCATTTTCCCTACACCAAGTTGAGTTTCTGTGTTTTTTCTTGGCTTCTTAAAGACGTCAGCCAGGGAGGCGTGAACTTATTGCTTTGAAGTATGCTTGCTACTAGTAAAAGGAAGATTCTCTTTCTTGGAAACTTCGCTCTCAGAATCATACGACGTGTGACCTGGTAGGGAATATTCCAGTATGGGAATAGCTTCACATCTGGTGTCTGTATGAATTACCTCTGAACTCATCGGAAGATTCAATGGAGGAGGTTTTTCCCTTCCTGTTGCCACAAATTTCATTTCAGTGAAGATGTGCTTATAGGAGTTTAAGCCACCTTTGAGACTGAACAGTGGGATTATAGAGTGGTTCTGGATCAATGTGAATGTATATTATGTTTCAGGGTGTTTCAAACTGTAATGGTTACAATAAATTTGTTCCTGTTTTCCTCTGGTACCTTTCACTTTTTTGTTTATTGTATCCCTTCCCTGGCTAGAATATAAGTTTCATGAGCATGGGGAATGTGTGTCTTTTGTTGTCTGCTGTATCTCTGGCTTCTAGAATGTGGTAGGTGCTCAGTATATATTTTCTGAATGAACGACTATGTAGATGATTGGAAGAATCAGCTCAGGGATGTGCCCAGCTACTCTATTTTTCTTCTTTCCTTTCTGGCCATTTTCATGTGTGTATCTTAAGTGTGTACCACTTAACTAGTCTAGAGAAACCTCATTGCTGAGCAAGGAGAATAAGGCTAAATAGAGTCACACATGTTGAACTTTGAGGATTTTTCTATTTTCTGCTCTGGGTAACAGTCCTCAGACCAATGAGAGAGACTGGAAAAATATTAAGGAAGGAGTTGAATTAACCTGGGTAGCCCCAAAAGGCTGAATGATATTTAGTGATTTCATCATGTGAATTTCTGTTTGCAGGGCACTCTGTACCAGATTAATGTTCTCAGGTTGGATTTGCTCCCAGAAATAAACCCATTAGTTTAGCTGCTAAGCAGAGAGTGGGGTTCCTATTTCATTTTGCCCATCTCCCTCTCCCTATCCACTTCACAGCCCCTACCCGAACCTCCCAATCAGGGTTTTCAGAATGCTGTGGAATTAAGGTAAAAACCCTTTTCCTTCTTGAGTTCGATTTATTAGGAAGAGTTGATTGGACTTACATCTTGAGCTTTTCCATTTTTGATTGATTTTGAAGTGTAGATGGAGTCAGAATGAAACAAAACCATTGGGAGAGAGGGAGGTTATCCAATGCACCTCTGAGTTTTGCTTGGTTTTTTGAAATGTGTAATTTGAAACAGAAAGTTACTCATTTGGCAGACACCTTGGTTTGTACTTTTCAGAGTTTTTAGTTTATGGATAGGCATAGAGCTTTAAATATACACCTGTAGAGTTTAAGTAGAAGAAGACAACGGTTGCCAGCTCAATGAAAGCAGCCCTGTGCTGTGCCAGGTGGGCAGCTACCCTCCGGGCAGAGACAAGTGTAATTCTCTAATGATTTTATTTATGTTCTTATTTCATATCTCCGCAGGAGTAATCTCAGTAGATGATGTTAGTTCTCACCTGCTACCACGTAAAAGTCCAAGTACCTGCCAGGTGCACATAGGTGCGCTGTTATCTGCCAAGCTGGCTGCCGTCCCTGTGTGCTGAACTCTTCCTGTTAACTGCCTATACCCATTGGATGACTCAATGATCCCCTCTTTTTTTTTTTTCTTTGCTACAGACCATAAAGCCATGGGAAACGCAGAAAGTCAAAATGTAGTGCATGAGTTTTATGGAGAAAAGCATGCGAGCCTGGGGCGCAAACACACGTCGCGCTCCCTGCGCCTGTCGCACAAGGTGCGGCGGACCAGGCACGCCTCCTCGGGGAAGGTGATCCACAGGACCTCCGAAGTGACCACCCGATCCAGCAGCACTCCCAGTATCCCCCAGTCCCTGGCTGAAAATGGCTTGGAGCCCTTCTCCCAAGAAGGCACCCTGGAGGACTTCGGGAGCCCCATTTGGGTGGACCGAGTGGATATGGGCTTGAGACCCGTGTCTTACACGGATTCTTCTGTCAGTCCCAGTGTAGGCAGCAGCATTGTCCTCGCAGCAGCCTCTGTGCAGAGCATGCCAGACTCGGAGGAGAGCCGGCTTTACGGGGATGACGCTACGTACTTGGCGGAGGGAGGCAGGAGGCAGCATCCCTATACATCCGATGGGCCCACTTTCACGGAGACGGCGAGCTTTAAGAAGAAACGCTCCAAATCTGCAGACATCTGGCGGGAGGACAGCCTGGAATTCTCACTCTCTGATCTGAGCCAAGAACATTTAACAAGCAACGAAGAGATCTTGGGTTCTGCCGAAGAGAAAGATTGCGAGGAGACTCGGGGGATGGAAGCCCCGGCGAGTCCGCGGCAGCTCAGTACCTGTCAACGTGCCAATTCACTGGGGGATTTGTATGCTCCCCAGAAAACCTCCGGGGTGACGGCAGACGGGGGGCGGAGGGGCAAATTTGCAGGCTACTGTCGGAATTTGGTGTCTGATATTCCTGATCTTGGGAACCATAAGATGCCACCAGCTGCTGCCGAAGAGGCTCTTCCGTACAGTAATTATAACACACTTCCCTGTAGGAAATCTCACTGTCTTTCTGAAGGTGCCACCAACCCACAAATGAGCCATAACAACAGCATGCAAGGCAGAAGAGCAAAAACAACTCAGGTAAAGTGACTGGAATCTGTTTCAGTATTTTGGAGATGATGCATGACTTTAAGTGCATGAGTTTGCTCTCACACGATTCCCATCTTTTAGCCGGGTTTTACCACGTTTGCCTGGTGGGTGCTGCAGCCGATGCCGTTTCTCTGGAGATGCAGTGCTCTTCTGCTTCGCCCCTCTTGCAGTTCTGTGGTGAAGGGGTGGGGATTAAGGAGTAAGCGTAGATGTGTGTCGGGGATGTGATGAGAGTGGGAATAAAGCTGATGAGTTCACATTGGGAAGCTGCCTCTCCAACTCAGCTCTTCAGCGGCATCTCACTCCTTCTGAGCTTCCTTCCTAACGTGGTTCTATCCGTGGACAGATGGGGATGGTGGGGGGTGGACTCTGGGAACTTATTTCTTCAGCGCCGCAGGTGGGAAGAGGTTAGTCGGCCGCTCGTTGGAGGAGGTGTTTTTGATTCAGGGCGGGCTCTGGTCATTTGTCAGCTTCTCTCAGAGGTTGGCAGGCTGACTGCCTTACCAGGAGCCATTTCAATTTCCTGTTCCTTGCAAGGCCGGCCAGCCCTCTCTCTGGAGGGAGGTGTTGCGGAAGGAATAACATGGGTGGGTTCCAGTTCTACGCTGCAGCCAGCTAGTTTTTGACCTTGGACAAACCCTGACTTCTAGTTGCTCTTCTGAACAGTGGGGTAAAGATGCTCGACTCACCTGCTTCGGGGTCCAGGGCATGAAAGAGTGGGTGTGAAAACATTTTTCAAAGATTTAAAACATATCTTACTTATGAAAGGAAGACCCGTTACCTTCATTAGTAATGGTAATTAACGTGGAGATAATAACGTGTCAAGTAATCCTGCATGCCTCCATCCTTTTCTGGTCCTGCAGTTCCCTTAACGTGGAGATAATAACGTGTCAAGTAATCCTGCATATGCCTCCGTCCTTTTCTGGTCCTGCAGTTCCCTGTAGTGGAGTTCTGGGAGTCCTGGCTTGTGTTGAGGATGGGTTGGTAGTTTGCAAGGTGGTGCTTCAGATCCGGAATCCAGATTGGGCCCATTTGCCTTGAAAGGTGTATTGGCCACCAGGGTGTCCAGCGAATACCACTGAGGTCAGCTGGAAAACGGCAGGTGTGCTCTGACCTGGCCAGCAGTGCATGGTGTTCACCTTCTGGTCTTGTTTCGGTGCAAGTCAAAGTTATTCGAGGGTTATTTTGAGGCTCAATTCTCTTGGGAAGGGTGTCTAAATATAATGGGCAGATGGGATGGTGGGGAACCTGGGGAGGAGGGCAAAGGAAATTGGCACTAGATTGTCTGTGTTCCTGCCCAAGAGCAAGTTGTTTTGTTTTGTTTTGTTTTTAAGTATTCAAAATCTCAGGTCTCTAATTTTATTTTGGAATTTTAAATCCCCGTATACAAGTCGTCTGGGGACACAGATTTTTCTTTTTTTCTTTTTTTTGTACCACTGTAGATTTCTATATTAGAATAATTGAAATTTACTATATATTCCTCTGGGTTGATATAGGTTAAAGGAGTCTGTGTTTGACCTTTTCCTCTTCTTTTTTAAAGGATATTTTAAACTGTGGTAAAAGTACACATGACATTTACCATCTTGGCATTTTTAAGTGTATGGTTGAGGGGTATCAAGTACATTCACACTGTTGTGTACCCTTCCTCTTCAGAACTCTTTTCATCTCGTAGAACTGAAATTCTGTCCCCATTAAACAAAAGTTCTCTGTTTCCCCCTTTCCCCAGCCCCTGGCAACCACCGTTCTACTTTCTGTCTCAGTGAATTTGGCTCTAGAGACCTTGTAAGAGTGGAATCATGTAGTATTTGTCTTTTTGTGACAGGCTTATTTCATTTAGGTTGATATCCTCAAGGTTCACACGTTGTACCATGTGTCAGAAGCGCCCTCCTTTTTAAGGCTGAATAATATTCCACTGTATGTATATAACACTCCCCCCACAGCCCCCATTCATCCACTGAAGGACAAGTTTTGCTGATGGTGTCCAAGCCAGGTATCCTGGCTCCACGTCTTCTTGCCTGAGTAACTTTGGGTACAGTTTTTTTTAATTAATTTATGTATGGCTGTGTTGGGTCTTCGTCTCTGTGCGAGGGCTTTCTCTAGTTGTGGCAAGCGGGGGCCACTCTTCATCACGGTGTGCGGGCCTCTCACTGTCGAGGCCTCTGTTGTTGCGGAGCACAGGGTCCAGACGCGCAGGCTCAGCAGTTGTGGTGCACGGGCCTAGTTGCTCCGCGGCATGTGGGATCTTCCCAGACCAGGGCTCGAACCCGTGTCCCCTGCATTGGCAGGCGGATTCTCAACCACTGCACCACCAGGGAAGCCCTGGGCACAATTTTTAAGTCTCTGGAAGCCTTAATTTCTTCATCTGTCAAATGGGAATAATAACAAAGTTTCTGAGAACATGGAACGTGAAGGCCAGCGCTTGGTACTTGAGAAGCTGCCCATAAGGGACAATGTGTAAGTTGATGTAATTTTCATTATTATTAGTGTTGTATGAGTTGAGGACTCAAGGTAGTTTTGTGTTTATATCAAACTTTGTGTTAGAAACAAAATTATTAAAAAGGCTGATTCTGAGGTTTGAGAAGGTGAGTGTGCATGTTGCCTCTAGATGCACTCCTTGAATTTTTCTCCATTTCTCTTCTGAAGCAAGATTATGATGATAGAAACGACCGAATTACCCCGCTGTGGTCCCTCTGCCTACCCTGGCCGGGCTCTTCCTACACTGGCAACTTGACAGGTTGGGACGCAGGTGAGATAGGTGCCCTATTAAAGGGTCACCTGAAAGGCACTGCAGGCTCTGTCCTGAAGACATTGCCAGATGGGCACTGCAGACCTGATTGGAAGAAATGGTCTCCTGGCCCTCAGCAGTTAAAAGGAACCTCACCTGGGACTGTCACTTTTACCTGGAACGATGCTAAGTTAGCGCACATTCTGTGTAAGATTTGACGGGGTGCCAGGTGGTATTCTGGCTCCCTAGCTCCAGGTCTCCAACACTGGGGGACAGCTGGACCTCTGCTTCCCCCCACTCCCCACTGATGGGGCTGTGAGCCTTTGAGTCATGGCCACCCCCGGAAGAGGGGCAGAGCCGGTATCACTGAAAGTTCTCATGTGTAATTGTTGTACGACATTTCCATTCTTTGGCGTGTCGCCTTCTAAAATTGTTAATATATGAAAGTGAGATCGTCCAACGGGGTGTCTCATGAAGCACTGTGGTAGCTTAATGTAACGCAAAGTGTAACAGGACTAGGAATCCCAAGAAGTACATTTGTATCCCGGCTCACCCCTTGCTAAACGGTGACCTTGGGCAAGTCACTCCATCACGGGCCCCTTCTCTGACCAGGGTGAGTGACACCAGCCTCTGACAGGGCCATTAGGAGAACCAAGTGGGATTCCATGCATGGAAGCCTTTTGCAGAGTGTATAAAGTGAACGGAAGTCTTATTTCTCTATCGACTTTACGTGTTGAGTGAAGATCTTTAATGACTTGAAACAAACCCCAGAATTATTCACAACACTGTCCATCCACCCACACTTCCTAGTCTAAGTTTGGTGTGATCATCCAGCGCAATTTCTTGAGAACCCACTATGTTCCCAACAGTGTATTTTAAGAGGCAGTGGGTGTGGAGACTTCCTTGAAAAGAATTCTTTTTTTCTTTTTTTTGTGTTGGTAAAAGTTTCTGACCCAGGGGCCCTCTCCGGCAAGTTTGGATCGTAGATATTAAGGCCTCCTCATCTGCCCCGGTGATGTGGTTGAATCTGTAATCGTCTTGTCAGCAGTTTTACTCCCCAGAAAAGAGCTCCTGGCGGGCATTTCGCCAAGGTCATGGCCTCTGAGCCTGAGAGACAATATGTTTTATCTGAACTACCATGAACAACATCTTTTTATTTGAAAATGATCAAAACTGTGTCTGCCACACACTAAGTGCTGAGAAATTATATTTGTCCAATTCAGTCTACTTGAGTATGTGTCGTGTACCTCCTGCATAAAAGTTTTCTCTTGTCAGTCAGTCTGCTACTCATTTGTTGGGAGGATTTACCCAGACTACTGAAAGCAGAGTTTATTTGTACTGACTTCTGTAAAATTGCCCCTTGATGCAATGAATGCCTCATTGGTATTTTGGCCTGAACTTTACTCTCAGTGTTCCCATGGTTAACGGACAGAGGAAGGGGCAGCCTGGTGTCAGGCAAAGAAGAGGTTCTGGAGTCCAGCAGGTCTGAGCTTGTGAGTTTGAACCCTGTTACCTATGTAACCTAGAAGGATCTCAGTGCCTCCTGAGTGAGGGTTCCACACAGGAATGAATGTAACACTCCTGGCACAATGTCTTGCATGTATTAGATGCTCCGTAAATAACGGTTATGAGTTACGATGGTAAAGTTTGGTTTCATTGTGTAGAGTTCAGCTCTCCTGTGTTTCTAAGGCTATCAGCGGGTGAGGGGGAGCGAGGAAACTGCCATTCGATGGAGTGTCCTTGAGCCACGTTCTGTGCTTGAAGGGGAAGCTTTGGCTTGGAGCTGTCCTGCATAACGCCTGAGGAGGGCTTCATTCATCCACTTGGGAGATGAAAGAATGTGAACAGCCGTGCTGAGGATGTCTCAGGGGGCCGCCACCTTGGGAGGGAGCAGGGGGGCCCCCCCAGAGCTCCTCGCGGGGACGTGGAGCTGGTGCTAAGGTTTGTGTGCTGGTCCAGCTTCTGACACCCTCTTCACGCCGTGGTATATGGAGTGGGATTGACAGAAGACAGAGCTCCTGGCCCCTGAGCACCTCTGCGGGGGTTCATTTCAGCCTGATGGCGAGTTGCCAACTCTCCCATCACTTTTCAGGGGAGGAAGTCAACCTAAGGAGATTAGGTGACAGGGTCTCACGACTGGATTGAAGTCCAGGTCTTCTGACCCACAGACCAGGGTCCTTTCTTCAGAAGCAAACCCACACCACACTGCCTCCCCATGTTCAAACAGGTTTCAGCTCACGTGCTCTCAGATTTTAACATCAAAACCCCCCAGTTCTGTTACAGAAGCCAAACGGGGTGGTGGGCTGAAAAGAAAACAGTAACTGTCCACTACCGTGGCCCGAATCAGCAGTCCCTCAGAGAGATGACCAAAGGCGACTTTATTTTTTATTTGTATGTTTTTAAATTGAAGTATAGTTGATTTACAATGTTGTGTTAACTTCTGCTGCCGTACAGCAAACTGATTCAGTTATACATATATATACCTTCTTTTTCATGTTCTTTTCCATTACGGTTTATCACAGGATATCGAATATAGTTCCCTATGCTATACAGTAGGACCTTGTTTTTTATTCATTCTATGTATAATAATTTGCATCTGCTAATCCCAACCTCCCACTCCATCTCCCCGCCACCTTCCCCTTGGCAACAAGTCTGTTCTCTACGTCTGAGTCTATTTCTGTTTCGTAGGTAAGTTCATTTGTGTCATATTTTAGATTCCACATGTAAGTGATATCGTATGGTATTGTCTTTATCTGACTTACTTCACTTAGTATGATAATCTCTAGTTCTATCTATGTTGCTGCAAACGGCATTATTATTATTTTTTTATGGCTGAGTAGTATTCCATTGTATATATGTACCACATCTTCCTTATCCATTCATCTGTCGATGGACATTTAGGTTGTTTCCATATCTTGGCTATTGTGAATAGTGCTGCTGTGAACATAGGGGTGCATGTATCTTTTTGAATTATAGTTTTGTCTGCATATATATGCCCAGGAGTGGGATTGCTGGATCATATGGTAGCTCTGTTTGTAGTTTTTTGAGGAACTTTCATACTGTTTTCCACAGTGGCTGCACCAACTTACATTCCCACCAACTGTGTATTAGCGTTCCCTTTTCGCCACACCCTCTCCGGCTTTCGTTACTTGTAGACATTTTAATGATGGCCATTCTGACTGGTGTGAGGTGATATACCTCATCGCAGTTTTGATTTGCATTTCTCTAATAATTAGCGATGTTGAGCATCTTTTCATGTGCCTGTTGGCCATCTGTATGTCTTTTTTGGAGACATGCCAAAGATGACTTTAGAAGGCTGTATCCCTGAGGACCTTCTTGCTTGGATAAGCAAGTTAATAGGATTGGTGATTTCAGCAAGATAAAGGGTGCAGCACGATCAGAAGAAGATCTTGAGTTCCTATAAAAGTTGTGTTGATTTTTAAAATTTTGTTTCGTTTTACACTTAGTTTAAATGGTTCAGGGATAATAAATATGTTCCCTGAGCTGAGAACTGACATTAGCATCCAGAGATTCCTAACCTTTGGTCACAGATTCCTTTGCGAATCAGATGAAACATTTGGATCTTTTGGGATCAGCACAAGAGACCACCCTTTTGCATATCATTTCAGGGGATCCACGGGTCCTCCAGGGTCCATCGAGAAGCTTCTGGTTAAGAACCTCAGGTTCATTATTTTCTTTAATTAATTTTTATTGGAGTATAGTTGCTTTACAATGTTGTGTTAGCTTCTACTGCACAGCAAAATGAATCAAACATACGTATACATAACACCCCCTCCCTTCTGGATTTCCCATCCGTTTAGGACAACACAGTGCATTAAGTGCATTAACTCCACTTAATGCACTGTGGTGTCCTAAACCGGAGGGAAATCCAAAAGGGAGGGGATGTTATGTGTGTTTCCCTCAGTTGTCTATTTCATACATAGTATCAATAGTGTATATGTAGCAATCCCAATCTCCCAGTTCCTCCCACCCCACTCCCTTCCCCCTTGGTACCCATACATTTGAAGACCCTTAGGTTAATTCTTCGTGAAACAAGATATTTTCATATAAAATCCATTTAAAAAACCTCTCTTCTTTCGCGGCTCCTGTTTGATGCTTCTTTTTTGCCTTCCTTTTGATTTTTCTTTTTCTGCCACGTAAGTTAAGCAATGAGGTATTTATTTTGGAAAACAGCCCATCCATTTCAACAAGAATATCCCTCTTCTTTGCCAAGATCTTCTTTTGAGGAGTGGGAGGGTGAGAAGGTAGCTGAGACATGGCTTGTATCAGAAGTTCTCAGACTCCTTTATACTCTTAAAAAGTGTTACAGACTCCAAAGGGCTTCTGTCCGTGTGGGTTATATCTATAAATATTTATCACATTAGAAATTGAAACAGAAATGTAAAAACAACTTGTTAATTCATCTTAAAATAGCAGCAATAAACCACTACATGTTCACATAAATAACTTTATTTTTTAAATTTTATTTTCTAAAATTAAAAAAAAAAAGCCAGAAGAAGGGCATTGTTTTGTATTTTTGCAAATCTCTACAATTTCTGGCTTATCAGAAGACACTAGAGTCTCATATCTGCTTCCGCATTCACTCTCTTGCGACATGCTGTTTTGGTTGGACCATATGAGGAAAGCCTGGCTTCGAACAGATAGTTGGTAAAGGGAGGACCTTAGGGACCCCCTGAAATTATTTAAGGACCCCTGGTCCTCACTTGGAGAGCTGTTTATTTATGCTAATATAGTCTGGGGAGGCCCAAGCCTTTGAAAATCACATTCTTAGTTTAGTCGGTGAGGAGAGGAGCCTCTGTGTCCCTCAGTGTAAGTCGTGTCCCACAGTAACGTGCCATTGCTGGTTTCCCAGCATAACTGAGGAGGATAAAGGGCTGGGACCAGGAGCTTGGAGGCCTCCCAGCCAGCCTGCTGTGCAGCCCTGGGAGCATCTCCACGGATCCGCAGGGCAGAACTTAGGAAACGCCCACCAGCTTTTCTCTCTGTGTTGGGGCCCAGTGTGCTTTGAACTTCCTGTTGACAGAATATCTAGTTTGGGCCATAAAACAGCCCAATATGTCTTTCTCACTTTCTCTCCTTTTAAAAAGATGAAAGAAAAAACATGTAAGTGAGCTCTGGTTGTCTCCATAAAAGACGTAATAAACGCGGATGGCTGGAAGATGTGGAAGTCAAGCTTTCCAGTTGGGGCTCAGTTGTGACTTCAACTGGAGTTGAGCGTGAGTTGAGCCTGGAAATGACTACACCGTTAAATCAAACTAAAATGTGTTCCATGAGAAACGCTTTTCTTGGTTGGAGAGGAGGGTGGAAGATGAACAGCAGTTAAATTGTTCAACAGTGTTTGTGGGTTTTTTTTGGAAGTGCCTACGCCATGCCAGACACTATTCTTGGTGCCTTGGAATGCATCAAGCAGAGATCCCTGAGCTCAGGAAGTTAGTTGGGGTGAAGTGGAGGTGTGTCTGCAGCAAACAGTCAGCATAACAAGTACATGGCATGCTATGGGGAAAAGAGAGCAAGGCAACGAAGACCAGGCAGCGGGGAATGCGCGGCAATTCCGGATCAGGTGGTTGGGTCGGGCCCCGCCCCTCGGGATGGGCAGACTTGGGTAGGGATTTGGAAGGGAGATGGGAATTGGCCATTGATTTGAAAGGTGGGAGTGTGCCCTGCACCTTTGAGGAAGAACAAAGAGGCCAACGTGGCTGGAGCAGAGTTGGGCAGGGGGAGGGGAGGCGGGGGGGAAGGGGATGCTGCAGAGAAGCGGCACGGGGATTGGAGGAGGGAAAGAGAAGGCTTCCAGCTGTGGGAAGAGGGACTTTGAGCTGAACCTTGAAGGATCAGTGTTCCTGGAATTCCTGGACGCAGGAAAAGTTGGGAGCATACGCCGGCATGAGTTCTTCAGTTTCACTGGTGGCTGCGTGCATCCAAAGGTCCAGTGCTAAGGCTGGACGTTGGTGGAGGGCCTGGATGGACAGCCTTGGGGGCCCTCACCTTGCTCCTGGGAGACTTACCCAGCCATGGCATGCAGGATGGATTGATGGGCAGAAGGTAGTTAGAACAGAGAGTCTGTGGCTGAACCAGGGATGTGGCACTAGGAAAAGAAGAAGAGGGACTAGGGATGTGATATATCCTGAGGTCCTGAGGAGGGGAAGGGTGACGACAGGGTTTGAGACATGCACATAGAAAAACAGAGGAAAGGAGAGAAGATGATTCACTGACTTAGACATGGAGCTATCTCCAATCTGGAGTTACCTGAGGCAACATTTCAAGCATTTGCCAACTTACTTCTGAGACTCTTCTGGGCAGCAGTAAGAACTTCAGCAGTTGTAATTGAGAGAAATTTTGAGTCACTCCGTTGTGAATCATTAGAGAGGATGGGACTGAGTGCTGGAAACTTTAAAGGGCATGGAGATTTTGCCTGAGGAAGGAAAGAGGAAGGAAATAGAAACAGGGTTTTAGAAATGTCTCAAAGGGAGCTGGGACACATGTAAAGAGGCTAAGAGTGGGAGGTCAAGAGGTACAGTTTACAAACTTCGGAATCAAAAATTCAAAATGGGGGCTTCCCTGGTGACGCAGTGGTTGAGAGTCCGCCTGCCGATGCGGGGGACGCGGGTTCGTGGCCCGGTCCGGGAGGATCCCACGTGCCGCGGAGCGGCTGGGCCCGTGAGCCATGGCCGCTGAGCCTGCGCGTCCGGAGCCTATGCTCCGTGGCGGGAGCGGCCGCAGCAGTGAGAGGCCCGCGTACCGCAAAAAAAAAAAAAAAAAAAAAAAAAAAATTCAAAATGGCACTGGCTCTTTGTGTAGAGAGAGGAAAGAAGAAAACCTTACAGTGATGGCAAATGGATGCTGCAGTATTTCTGTAAATCAAGAGTGGCAATTGTTAGTAGCAGAGCCTAGCAGTTACTTACAGCGTAGGAAACATCATTTTCTTAGTTTATTGTGCAGTTTTGCGAAGGTGAAAATAATTCAAGGGGATTACATTGGCTCGCACCAGCCTTGGTGGGCCTGTGTATTTTTCCCATGAGACCTTGTTTTTCCCAAGTTCCTCAGCAACACCCATTCTTTCATGTTAGTGCAGGAAGCTAGTAAGTGAGGTCAGGCAGCGTCTTCTCTCCTTGGGCTGAGATGTAAGTAAGGCTGAGGATGGACATGACAGTAATTAGAGTTAACACTCTTGTGCAGGTACTGTGTGCTGGGCACCATTCTAGAGACTTGTGTTACCTCAATCTCACATCTCACAAAGTGTCTTACGAAGTAAATATTGTTGCTATTCCCATTACACAGGTGAGGAGACTGAGGCATGGATTGGTTCAAAATAACTTGCCCAGACATGACATTTGCTGTGTTGAGATTACCATGGGAGGGCATACGAAGAGTATAGTAGAGTGTAGTACTGAGCGTACCAAGGAGAGAATGTTGGAAACCAAAGACAGTGCTTATGTGTGTGCATGTGTGGCGGAGGGGCATCCTTAGATTTGGGGGATAAGATGAAGATGATAAGCCAGAGGGGGAATATTTTAGAATTTAACGAGGCAGAAATTGTTCTAATTCAAGGCTTCTGAAGGTCAAAATCTCCTCCCCCAGGGACATCCCTGGTGGCCCAGTGGTTAAGAATCCATACGTCCACTGCAGGGGGCGCGGGTTCTATCCCTGGTTGGGGAATTAAGATCCCGCGTGCCTCGTGGCATGGCCAAAAAAAAAAAAAAAAAAATCTCCTCCCCCCATTGAAATTCTGTGAACTCTTTTCTTCTGTATTTACCTTCTCTCTACAGGTGTATTGAAGCAAAGCTGGATTCAACGGGGAAATTAAACAAAGTGACCAACATACCAGTTTCTAACTGCATTCGACTTGTAACTACAAGTTGCCAATTGACCCTCCTGGTCCCTGACTTGTCCCAGGGCCCTTGAACTTTGTGGCTAATTAGCTCTTCAAATTGTGTCCACACATCTTTAGCACAGCAAACCTGTCCCTCAGAGTCTTTCTGAATTCCCTGGTGGAAACAACTTGAGCCTTTGCCACAATGTGTCTTTAGCCTATGTTCATGCTGGGTGACCCTCCTCCAGTTTTCAAGGCAGTGAAAACAGGCTTTGAATTTACCTCTTGCTGCCTCCACTTTAGCACCAGAGCTCATTTCAGCATTTGCTGTCTGGCTAAAATGACAAAGAAAACTCTTGCCTGGCAGCTGTCGAATGTTTGGGGCAACAGCTGGCCACTTGTGCATCCAATGGGAAAGTGCATGCATTCATGCTGGGAGACTGCCAGTGGAATGGAAATCGGTGAGTGCTCGAAGAATCTGGCTTGGGAGGACTTGTCCAGGAAGAGCAGGATTTAAGAGCCTCTGTATTCCGTGAATGTTGTTTATAATTGGAAGCCTCTTCTGTGGAGTGGTTCTAACATGGGGAGTTTATTTTGAGCTATTTTTAGGAAATCTTTGGCTGGATCACCAAAGCACCATGTTGGGAGTTACTTCTGTGTCTAGCTAGGGTCTTACCATTTCCCTTCATCTCCTCTGACTTTTGCTTTAAGTTTCAGTATTTGGTTAAATATTCTAGGACTGATCGTATGCTAAGACATCTAACTAGAGAAGAAGGAACATGCCTCGCATTTGCAATAAAGACTGCTGGGCTTCCGTGGGAATTTTCCCTGGGGTTGATCATCTGGATTTCTTGCCTTTGGAAGAGTGGGGTGGTTGACAGGGGCTTTTTTTTTTTTTTTTTTGCGGTACGCGGGCCTCTCACTGTTGTGGCCTCTCCAGTTGCGGAGCACAGGCTCCAGACGCACAGGCTCAGCACCCGTGGCTCACGGGCCCAGCCGCTCCGCGGCATGTGGGATCCTCCTGGACCGGGGCATGAACCCGCGTCCCCTGCATCGGCAGGCGGACTCTCAACCACTGCATCACCAGGGAAGCCCTACAGGGGCTTTTAAGTGTGGGGAGAGTCAGGTTTCTCCTGTGTGAAGTGTCCTTGAGATGGAGGTCGGTAGGAGGAGGAACCCTTGGGAAAGATGCACCAGGAATGTTTGCATCACAGTGATGCTGTCTTTCTTCTGAGCTGTTGGAAGCTGTATCACAGTGGTATGCATCCTGCCATTTGAGAAGGATGGGCCTTTAGGATGCAGCCTTGGAGCGCTCTTTCAGTGTGTGAACCTAGTGCCTCTACATCAGTGTATCTGTCTTTGGTTTGTTCTAGAGATTCTGAGACCTGTTAACTTGTAATTCTCGTGTGGCACTTAGGCATCTGGAGCCCTGCTGTAGATGACTGTCTCCCACACTCAAGGTGTAGGGGGATGTGGAGTCCCGTTGACCATTCAGGTGTGGAGCAATGCCTCTGGCTGGGTGGACATCATTTCCCACAATGCTGGAGCAAGGGTTTCTGGGTATTTGGCACATCCCAAGCTTCATGATCAAATAGAGGCTGGAGCTGGGCAGCCACCATCTGTTTCTGGACAGGCTGGGTCACATATCAGTGGGAGGATGTGTACCACTTAGCCTGCTTAACCACTGTGGAAGCCAGATGGAGCTGGCTTGGATCACAGATCCGGGAGCATTCTCCAGTGGCTACGCTCCCAAAGTGTGCCAGCTCCGCTGGGGCCAGCAGGCCTCTTAACCTGGAGTAATCACTTCTTTGCTCGATTTAATGGTCGTCCCAGAGTTGAATACACACAGCCTGGGCCATTGCAGGGTTGCAGTGTCAGTTGGCATGAGCACGTGTTCAAGCCTGACAAAGAGGTGAGTGTCTATTGAGGCCTCAACTCTTAGTTGCAGTAGAGACATCAAGGCATTCTGTAGGAGTTCATGGTTTGTGGGCATGTAGTAGACTGTTAAGAGACGTGCCTGTCCAGTGTCTGCCTCTGTTTCCCTCATCTTCTTTTTCATCTTCTCCTTCTCCTTCCGTCCACTTTTGAGTCTGAGCTCTTTGCTGGGAAACTCAAGGCATATAGATGCACAGTCACTCAGTTGTGCTGGGAAAACCTAGAAGGGGCACTGTTGAGAAACAGAAGGGAAGGCATGGAGTTGACTATTGAGACAGGATCCAGTCAGGTGCTCCCTGCGGCTGAGCCATGGGGCCATCTTGTCCAGTGGAAAAGGTCGTCGGAGGCATGGGCTCCAACCTCCAATCCGCCACCTGCCAGACGTGTGACTTTCTAAACCTCAGCATCTCCATGCATTCACCAAGGGGATGGTTTGGCAAGGTTCCTTCCTGTTCCAGAGCTCTGGGAATTACAAGATGCCTGGAATTAATTTCTCCTTTTTGTTCTGAAGTCTTTCTCTTATGACCTAGAAAGGATACCTGTGTAGCTGATCTTACAGAGGAGCAGCTCATCTCTTTTCATTTTTGAGGCGAGTTTATAGCTGGTTTTGTCACTTCTTCCAGAGAAGGACTGAGGCATGTGAAAATGAATCCAGATGTTGGTGAGAATCCCACAAACTCCGCATCTCCCACCACCCATGGTTATCTTGAATAATCACTGATGGCCAAATTTACTTATTAGATCAAAAGGGATATGTATGGTAAATGTCCTTGCCAGAGAGAAATGTGGGTTGGCAACAGCACTCTCCTGTTTGTATTAGAGGACTTTGACCTACTAGATCTGAGTCCTTGATGACCATTGGTGGAGGGTAACAGGCAGGACAGCAGATGGCCAAGTGACAGAACCAGTAATCACAGGGTCTGCGTCTGAGCCGCATCCATGGTTTCTTTGACACTCTTGAGTCCCTCTACATCCCAGGGACCTAAACTGCATCGCAAATGTCGTTGGTCCTTAGAAACTCGCTTAACCACTTCCTGCTACTATGTCCCTTCTTACCTCCTCCTTGTTTTTTCTTTTCTTTTTTCAAATTTTTTTTTTACTGTTCTTTTAAAATTAATTAATTAATTAATTTATTTTTGGCTGTGTTGGGTCTTCGTTTCTGTGCGAGGGCTTTCTCTAGTTGCGGCAAGTGGAGGGCCACTCTTCATCGCGGTGCACGGGCCTCTCACTGTTGCGGCCTCTCTTGTTGTGGAGCACAGGCTCCAGACGCGCAGGCTCAGTAGTTGTGGCTCACGGGCCCAGTTGCTCCACGGCATGTGGGATCTTCCCAGACCAGGGCTCGAACCCGTGTCCCCTGCATTGGCAGGCAGATTCTCAACCACTGTGCCACCAAGGAAGCCCTTCTTTTTTTTTTTTTAAATAAACTTTTTATTTTAGAACAGCTTTAGAATTACATAAACATTGCAAAGATAGTAGAAAGGGTTCCCATATACCACACACCCAGTTAACCTTGAGCTCTTGGCCGAGGTGGTATTTGCCAGGTTTTTCCACTGTCAGATTTCTACCCTTTGCACACTGTACTCCTTGTTGTGTGTTTTTGTGTTTTTTGAAGGTGTACGATGTGATGATTTAATATATGTATATAGTGTGAAATGATTACCAAAATCAAATTAATTAACATATCCATCACTCCCATAATTACCCCTTCCTCCCTCCCTCCCTTCCTTCCTTTATCTCTCTCTCTCTTTCTTTCTTTTGTGGTGAGAACACTTACGATCTACTTTCCTAGCAAATTTCAAGGATACAACATGGTATCATTAACTAGAGTCATCAGGCTATATATCAGATCCGCAGAACTTGTTATAATAACTAAAAGTTTGTAACCTTAACCAATGTCTCCCCATTTCTCCGGGCCCTCACCCTCTGGCAACCACCATTCTACCCTCTGGTTCTGTGAGTTTTACATTTTTACGTTCCACATAGAAGTCAGTCATACAGTATTTGTCTTTCTGTGTCTCCTTTGCTTGTTTTCATGTCTGGCTATGCCCATTTTAAGTTGCTCACTTAGGACCTATTCATGACGCAAGTGAACTCTGAGGGCCCTAATTTAGAATTGACCAGGTGAGATGTGCGGAGACATGGGCACAGCACCTGTCTGGGCCTCGTGCAGGGTGATATTAGTATGTGGCTTGTCTCGTTCTGCCTACCCTGCCACTGCCTCTCATCAAAGATTTGAACGCAAAGCATTGATTTATATGGCAATCGGAATAGCCCGTTAGTTTTTACATTTTCAAGCCATAATTAACTACGTATGAGACTAAAGGCTTAACAAGTGGTTAAGCCCCCAAACCACATATTACTTTGCTATCTCTTCCTATGTCAGACTCACATTCCGATTCTCTCCCTTTGAGAAAAACCAGTCTAATTTCTTATCCATGAGACTGTCGAGCTGTGCTGTCCAGTCCTGCTGTCATTTTCCTCCCTTGATGACTACCATTATTTAATCATTGTTTATGGAAATGCCTTTAGCACTTCAGAGCAATTAAGATTCTGATTTAAGAACAGATCTTCCTGTCCCGGAAATGTTCAATACGCAAGCAGGCGCAGTGCTTTGGAAGTTCCAAATGTTTTTAAACTGGGAATTGATACCCGCCACATCCTGGCAGTGCCCCAAGCTGTCCCTTGGCCCAGGGGCGGTGAGTGGCTTGCTTCGGGCTCCTAGCATCCCAGCTTTGAAAGGGCAAGGTAATTGGAGAGCCTGCATGGGAGCTGTGAGCCCCACAGACTTTTTTAGCTCAATGTGAGAAGTGAGAAGCTGCTTGTTTTCAAGAAGCAAAGCTGATTGGAGCCTGAGGACTCTTCCCTGCTCCTGGGCTGTGGGTCCTTGCTGGGTGAGTGGGTGAGGTAGCACCCTAGTTTTCTTTTTAGTCACCAGATTATAGAATAGACCCCTAACTAGGCCCTTCGTTAAAAAAAAAAAAAAAGTTATCAGTAAAGACTTCATTATCCCTTGGAACCCCCTACTTCTGGAATAACTCATCAGTCAGCAGAATATCCTAGAGCTCCAGGCAGGCTGACGAGGGTGAGGGTGCAGAGCTCACTCAGCAGGGCAGTGGGAGCATCTCAGTAGCTGATTTGCCAATTACCTGAAAGTCAGATAATTGATAAGTTTTCTGAAATCTTGCTTGCTTTCTGAAAAATGTTTCTTGAACATTCCAAATTGTTGGCATTCATACCGGGGCAGCTTCATGGTTTTCCTGAGCTGCTCTGCGGGCACGTTGGGTTTGTGCGGGTCAGGGGGGTGAGGAGTAATTGGTCCAGGAGAGGCTGGGAGCAGTGATGCCCTGTGGGTTGCCTGCAGCTACACAGCCCCTGGCTGGACCGACAGAAGCCCCTGGGTTACTTCCCTGCATGATGCATGTCTTCTTTTTTCTCCCTTTTGGCTCCCAAGGATGTTAATGCGGGCGAGGGTAGCGAGTTTGCCGACAGTGGGATCGAAGGGGCCACCACCGACACGGACCTCCTGTCCAGGCGATCCAATGCCACCAACTCCAGCTACTCACCCCCCACCGGCCGCGCCTTTGTGGGCAGCGACAGCGGCAGCAGCTCCACCGGGGACGCAGCCCGCCAGGGGGTGTACGAGAATTTCCGACGGGAGCTGGAGATGAGCACCACCAACAGTGAGAGCCTGGAGGAGGCCGGCTCGGCGCACAGCGACGAGCAGAGCAGCGGTACCCTGAGCTCCCCGGGCCAGTCCGATATCCTGCTCACGGCCGCTCAGGGCACGGTGCGTAAGGCCGGAGCCCTGGCAGTCAAGAACTTCCTGGTGCACAAGAAGAACAAGAAGGTGGAGTCGGCCACCCGGAGGAAGTGGAAGCACTACTGGGTGTCCTTGAAAGGTGAGAGAGGGAGCATCCTTCCTGCAGTGCTGGGTACATCCTGTGCTCTGTGGTGCACCTGTGCAAATGATGTTTTTCAATTACATGGAACTTCTATTTCATGCTAATTTCAAAACTTATTTTGTGGTGGTAAGAATACTTAACGTGAGATCTACCTTCTTAGCATAGTTTTGGGTGTACGTTATGGTATTGTTGACTAAGGCACGCAGTCGTACAGCACACCTAGAACATAATCATCTTATCTAGCTGCAACTTTGTCCCTTGATTAGTCACTCCCCATTTTCCTTCTCCACCAATGTTTTATTTTCTTTACTGTTTCACAGTTAAGCTATTGGAGCCTCTCGTCTAGTTTTCTCATATATACAGCTGGTTCTCCTGACAGTTTGAAAGGCTTGAGTTCTAAAAGAATATTTTTTTGGAATCATTCCAAAACAAGTGCCTCCCGAAGTGACTGTTTTGGAGGGAAAAATCACTGGTTTGAAGCTTATGAAATTGTCATTTGGGGGGTAAAAAATGATGGAATATTGCTAATTTCATGGAGCTCAACCCAGTGCTTAATGGAATGTCTGAGCCATCTATGTTTGTGAAAAAGTCACTGTTTTATGGTCAGACTTTGAATATTTGAGTGTGTGTGTGTATATATAGAGAGATATATCTATATCATGTATATATATCTATATACAATGGTATATCTGTATACCATCGTCTTTCTTTTCATTAGTAAGCATAATACATTTATGTCTTGCTATTCACTATCACTTTACACACACTTTAGAAGTATGTATATGTATTTTTGCACATCTGCATATATCTTGGTAGTGTAGAAATTGTAACACATTTGTGAGCTCTGTGTCTTAAAAAGAAAAACACTTCTCAAGACCGCTTAGAATCTTTGACACAAGATGGATTTGAAGCAGGGTTAGTACATGGCAGGATAGGTTAGACAGGTTAAGAAGCATGAAGGATGGGTCCAGGAGGAAGAAGCCTGGGCTCAGCTGGTGTGGTGCACCCATGACTCCATCTGACACTGGATTTCACCAACTGTGGCTGGTGCAGAACAGCCAATCCTAGAGGCATGGAACAGCCTAGAGCTCTGTGCAGTGGTGTAAACCCCCCAGGGACATGCAGGGTTTGGGTGGGCCCCATTACTAATGCTGCCAGCTGTTGCTTCAGTACCTGGTGAAACAGAAAGGGAGCATGTTAATTAGACTGTAGGTCTTGCTGCATGTCACTGAGACCCACAAGGACAGTGCCCCAAGCCAGACAGAACTTTATTTCCCTTCCACCTAGCACAGGTGGAGCGTCTGAGAGTGATGGGCTGACTCTTTGCTGTTAAGTCATCCAGAAGCCAGAATTCCTTTTGTCGTTGCTTAACTGTCCCTAGAGCATTTTGTCAGTCTGAATGATTAGGATAGCTCACCAGCGGGTCCAGGTTCCAGCAGAAAAATGGGGGAAGTGGAGGGTGTATCCCTCTGCACTGAGGGTACAACCTGGAAATTGCCTGCATCTCTTCTGCTTCCATCGCATTGGGCACAAATGAGTCCAGCCTAGCTGCAAGGGAGGCAGGGATGGGCCCAGCTGAGCACTGGGGTTTCTATTACTGCAGAAGAAAGGGGGTTGTGTGTTTTAGGGAACAACCAACTGTCCCATAGAGGAGTCTTTCCTCTTAACAGCCAGTGCAGGGTAGCTTCCCCTACTGCCAAGAGCCTGTGTGTCTAATGTTGCTGCATGTTTAGGGTGGGATGCTGTCTTTCTCTTCATGTCTAGCTTTTAAGACTTGCTGGGTTATTTCATCTTGTTGCTCCACTTCCAAGGATGTCTCAGGAAGAGTCAGGTTCTTTCTCATGTCCTTTTCTCATTTGAAAAGTCTACCTTAGTGGTTTCAAAGTTTGAATAGATGTGGAGTTCTGGCAGCCATAGTATCTTCTGTGGAAAGATCACAGGAATTACTGATATTAAGCTTTAAATTTTATTTTCTATACTAAATCAGATACCATAATATAGTCTATATAAAGTGTATATGAAATTTTGAACACACATGTGAAATAAGAATATTGAATTTGAGCAAATTCTATCAGTTTACACATACGCACAGCACGCTTTGCTTTTAGTTTTCCATCGTGAATTGGGAAACGTGTATTTGATGTCATGGTCCTGCTTGTGAAACACAGATGTTCATTCTGTGGGAGCATTTTGGAGAACTGCTACTGTTTTTTTTCACACGGGACCTGCCTTGGCTTAATTTAGAGGCACTACAGGGTCATGTCTGAGGGACCCTGCTCTCTGCTCCTCCCCTACATGTCCACACCACTGGACGCTGCAACCTATGTTCCCTTCAGCAGCCCATCTTATTGTTCACTTTGTTAACTAATGCTGAGTTGTTAACAACATGATTAGAAGACCACCTGCAGTCACGGTCACCTGAGATGCTTCCTGGGTTATATCCATACCTGCTGAATCTCACAGTTTGGAGGTGGGGCCCTGTATTAGTCCCTGTACTAGAGCTGCTATAACAGAGTACCACAGACTGGGTGGCTTAAACCAAAGAACTTTATTTTCTCACAGTCTTGGAGCCTAGAAGTCTCAGATCAAGGTGTCATCAGGTTTGGTGTTTTCTGAGGCCTCGCTCCTGGGCTTGCAAATGGCCGTCTTCTTCTAGTATCTTCACGTCCTCCCTCTGTACCTGTCTATGTCCAAATCCCCTCTTCTTATAAGGACAGCGGTCATATTGGATTAGGGCCCACCCTTACGACCTCGTTTAATTTGAATTACCTCTGTAAAGACCTTATCTCCAAATACAGCCGTATTCGGAGGCCCTGGGTTAGGACTTCGGCATAGGAACTTGGGGGGATATAATTCAGCCCATGACAGGCCCGGAATTTGTGGTTTAAACAGGCTTCCCAGGTGATTCTTACACTAAAGATGAGAATAACACCGTTAGTGGCGTAGAATAAAAGTAATTAGGTGATTTTTTACTTGGGACGTGGAAGCGGGGGCTGTTTTGTTTCTGCTGTTCCTTTAGAGAATAAATGATCAAGGAAGGCAAGGTGTGGGTGCTCAGCTCACACACCCATTAGAGGAGGGAGGCTTCACTTTCTTGGTGACCCAGATCTGAGTGACACATTCTGTCAGGATCCAGGCCCAGAGCACAGAGCTGCCGAGTCCTTTGCTTCTTGCTCTTGACAGGTCCCATTATACATTGACAGACCTGGGGCTTGTCCTTGCCACTCAGAGGCAGGGCTTGCTGCTGACTTGGGCTTGGATATGGAGAAATAAAAAGCAGAGTACCTGGGAACTGTAGGCTAGAAAATTCTCCTAAGTTTCTTTCACTTTTGACAGAATAATTAATTTTACGAAAAAAGGTTTTATTTAGAATTAATCTCTGGAGTGTCTCCATCCACAACTGAAAAGCATACAGATTATGTTCAAGTGAAGATGAAGGTAAATGGACCTGTTACCAGGGACCACGTGGTTCCCAGATTTGCTGCTTCTCATTAATCTTAAAATTGGAACATGGAGGACTTCTCTGGTAGCGCAGTGGTTGGGAGTCCGCCTGCCGATGTGGGGGATGTGGGTTCGTGTCCCAGTCCGGGAGGATCCCACGTGGCGCGGAGTGGCTGGGCCCGTGAGCCATGGCCGCTGAGCCTGCATGTCTGGAGCCTGTGCTCCGCAACGGGAGAGGCCACAACAGTGAGAGCCCCGCGTACAGCAAAAAAAAAAAAAAAAAAGAACATGTAGATAATTGAGTACGAGCTGATTTTTAACCACCCACTGTCACGGGTGATTGTAAACCAACTTTGAAAAATTATGAAAACATCAATTTGGGAAGACATAAGATGTTCAATGTGATGTGTGGATGCCCCGTATCCATTATCTATAGGCTTCAGTCTCTGTTCTCAAACTATGGTAAAGCTGTGTTGCTCTTTTTCTGTTACGGGTTTGTTCATCATTAGCGTAATATTAGTCCTAAGGATTATTTAGAGCAGGGTTTCTCAACAGAAGGCCTATTGACATTTTCTGGATAATTCTTTGTCATGAGGCCTGTCCTGGGCATTGTAGGATGTTTAGCAATATCCCTGTCCGCTACTCGCCTCCTTCTGTTCCCCACCCCCAAGTTGTGACAGCCAAAAATGTCTCCCGACTTCACCAAATGTCCCTCATTCAGCAAGATTGCCCCACCTGAGGAACCTCGGATTTGGAGGAAAAGGGCCTCCCCTTTCCATTTCTTTTCTTTTTGTGCCTCTGAATCTATGTTAGCTTAAGACATGGAAAGAGGAGGTATAGATGATTCCGAACGTGACCTCTATGTTCCTGTAAAAACTTGAGATCTTCAAAATAACAGGAATTATAAGAAAAACAGGGTTGGGGCAGAACACTCCGTAAGTATATAATTAAATTATATGTAAGCAACTTATTACTACAAAACTTAAAGAAATAGAAAACAAAACCCTACTAAAATTACTCTCATAACTTTCCTAATTTCCAACAAGAAATATCACAGAAAACGTACAACCTTAAGAAAAAAATGTGAATATAACTTGAATGGATTAGAGGAAGAATTGAAACTCCTGAATTATGGAGACAAGGACAATAGTTGTAAAACCATGAAATTCAGGAACACCGTGCAATAGACTTTTAGGCAGAGCTCACGGTCAGGCTGTACCAAGGCAAACACTGTGAAACGAGTGGGCCTCGCGTGCCTGCGTGCTGCGTGCGTCTGTGCTGGGGGACCTTAAATCCAGCAGCTGTTACATGCTCCTGTGAAATATTACGGGCTGGGAAAAATCGCCTTTGCACTCATGTGACTTCCATTGATCCCCATCGTTCTACGATGTCAGTTACAAATTTGCTTTACAGAAGTTCATACTGCAGGCGAGTAGATTGTACTTGGAAGTCTTTGTGATTCACATAAACGGTGGCCCTTGCTTGTGGTAAGGAAGATGTTGAAGACAGACCAGGTGGCTTATGTTGAAGTTAAACAGTCAGAAAGCTGGGCCCAGGTTTCCCCTGAAATGATGACTTGAGAGCAAGTGCTCAGTGAGTAATTACTAATAAAGTGCGCCTCACATGTAGGCCATGACGGAGGGTATCTATTGAACCCACCTTGCCACAAATGTAGGAAAGGTTTCTATTGCTCCTGTCTCATTTAGTTTCACAGTATAATTAAGTGTGGACCAGGCCTCTGGCCTCCCCCAGGCCTTCATATGTGTGCCATGTGTTTCCTCTTCCAGGAGGAGCAAGGACATGGCTGATCTCTAGCAAAACATTTTATAGAAAAGATCTGAGACTAAAAGTCTGTCATTTCGTTCCTTATCCTGAAAGCACCTAAAGCCAGTGTTATATTTTGTTTTCTCCAAGGTGCATAGACAAAAAACCCAATAAATTGTGTTCTCTGGTTGCATATCCTGTGAGACATATTGGGAGGGACTCCAGTGGGACAGAACTGGTGCCGGTCCTCACTCAGCAGTGCTTGCTGTTCAGGCCCAAGGAGCTGAATTTACAGCCACCACTGGCCAGAGGAGCCATCAGACCCCCGTATGCCTGTGAGGATATCTGTCACATTCTAAAACAGGAAGTAAGATCTTAAAGAACTTGAGGGCATGAATGACGAAACTGTGATTTAAGAGTCTTAACATTGTAAATCAACTATACTTCAATTAAAAAAAAAAAGTCTCTGTCCAAGCCCATCCAAGACTTAGTACAAGCATGGCCCCATTCTCTTTACTTCCTAGGTTTCACACTCATTTCCAGCCCTTTCCTGGTAACAGGGCACAAGCAACAGTTTCCACTACAGACTTTTTTGTTGCATGAGCACCAGATACTCACACGGACCCCCATTCTGTTTCCTCAGGGTGCACACTCTTTTTCTACGAGAGCGATGGTAGGTCTGGAATAGACCACAACAGCATCCCCAAGCATGCCGTCTGGGTGGAGAACAGCATCGTGCAGGCCGTGCCTGAGCACCCCAAGAAGGACTTTGTCTTCTGCCTCAGCAATTCCCTGGGTGATGCCTTCCTTTTTCAGGTTTGTTGGGCTCCTCCTTTGCAGAGCATTTCAAATCTCTTACAGATACCTCCGTCTCCTGCCCATGTACCTCACCCTGTTTTCCTTTGAGTGGTGGGTTCTATCTTTTGCACATTATAGAAACAAAAACGATGAATGACAAAATAAATGTCTATACTGAGTTCCAGGAACGATTGAAATCACCCAGAGGCCTCCACAGTGAAGCCCGAGGAGGGGTGTGGGTTGAAGGATTTTTCACTGTAGTCTTGATATCATTTGTGTAGCACTTTAGAGAAAGGATCATGAATTCCTTAATTTAGACATGATTTGCACTGTCAAAATTTTTCATCATAATATGTTCTCTTCTAATATTACTCATAAAGTAAAATCATGACATCCCAGAGATGACTAGCTATACCCAACCAGTTTTTCTTCCTCATCTTTTCAGAACTTCAGAATGAAAGTTCTTGAAGTTTGATGGTTAATTGTATTAAAAAATACCAACCTGCTTATCGCTTCAGGGTTAACATTTGCTTCTATAGGGAATCCTTTGAGTTTGGTCAGTTGTGATACACTTTTTGTGGTGTTAATTAGGCTTTCTTCATTTATTCCCACAATACAGGAATTCCTCAAGCCTTTATTCCATGCTTCCTATGTGCCATGCACAGTGATATTGAGAATACCAAGAAGATATTTTGATACAGTTTCTACACTTAAAAGTGTTCACATGTAATATGGGAGACAGACATTGGAATGAATTGATCTTTATGATGTGGTAAACCTTGACAGTGAATGGTAGAGTAGGGATGAACTGAATGAAATTGACAGTGAGGATATTCCATGCCACAGAGAGAGTTGCAATAAAGGCATGGCAGAGAGTAATAGGTTATTTCACCATGTTTCTGGGTTTGTCCCCTATAGTATTTCCATTTGGGCAATTAAAGTAAGGAATATAAAGTAGTAACTTTGTGAACAATCAAAAAGCATGTATTTTTTCTCTTTTAATCTATGATGTAAAACACACATAACGAAGAGTGCACAAACATAAATTTATTGCTCAATGAAGTGTCACAAAGTAACCACCACCCAGGCCAAGAAACAGAAGGTTCTGGCATCCTACAACCTTACATGAATCCATTCAGCTTACTGGTTGAATAGAGTGAACATGTATTATATTATCTAAGCCAGAACTCTTTTGTTCATCTGGGAATGTCTTCATTTCTCCTTCATTTTTGAAGATAGTTTTGCTGGATATAGAATTCTTGATTGACAGTCTTATTTCAGTGCTTTGAAAATGTCACTGTATTGCCATCTGGCCCTCATAGATTCTAATGAGAAATCACCTGTTAATCTTAAGAGGATCCCTTTTATAGATAAGTTGCTTTGTTCTTGCTCCTTTGGGGGTTTTATATTTGTCTTTAAACAGTTTGATTATGATATGTTTAAATATTGATTTCTTTCAGTTTATTATACCTGGAATTCATTGAGTTTCTTGGATGTACTGATGTATATATGTGTTTGAATCACATTTGGAAAATTTTCAGCTGTTACTTTTTCAAATAGTCTTCCTGCTCATGTCTCTTCTCTCTTCTCCTTCTGGGACACCTATTATGTTTAAGTTAGTATGCTTGATTGTGTCTCATAGATCTCTGAGACTCTGTTCATCTTTCTGTATTCTGTTTTTGTTTTGTTTCTTAGACTGAATAGTCTCAGTTGACCTACTTCAAGTTCACTGATTCTTTTTTTTTTGCCAGTTCAAATCTGCTCTTGAGCCCCTCTGTTGAATTTTTCACTTCATTTATTCTACATTTTAACTTTAGAATTTGTATTTGGTTCTTTTTAAAAGAGAATAATTTTTATTTCACTACTGATATTCTCTAATGATTGGAGAGATTACCTTAAGTGCCCAGAAGTAATAAATGTCTTACTCTTTCCCAAGGACCTCTGTATGTACCTCTTTAACACTTAGGCAGTTAGTTTACAGCTCTGCCGTAGTCTTCACCTCTGCTTGCACAGAGCCTCAAGATCAGCCTGAGGGGTGAGCACAGGGCCTTCTCAGGGTTTTCTGAGCATGTGTACAGTTCTGTGCATGTATGTGACCTTGCAAATTCTGAGGACTATGGATATCTTACTCCCCAGCTTTTCCTAAAGTTTCTCAGTCAACTCTTTTTTGCCCCAGCTGTTACCACAACCTCAGGCAACTGTGATATTAAACAGTTGTCACTGATTGCTTTTTACAGACAGGCCTGGAGTAAAGGGTTGTGTACATGAATGAGTTCTGAGTCAAGTCCAATAGCTACAAGCCCTGTGAATGGGGATTTCTTATGCAGTATTAAACAGGTCAGATAATGACTTTTCTGAGAATGGTGTTTTGGGGGAGCTCCAAACCCATTCTGCCCCCTTCAGTGGCTGTGTTTTTTTTTGTTTGTTTCTTTCTTTTGCGGTACGCGGGCTTCTCACCGTTGTGGCCTCTCCCATTGCGGAGCACAGGCTCCAGATGCGCAGGCTCAGCGGCCATGGCTCACGGGCCCAGCCGCTCCACGGCATGTGGGATCTTCCCAGACCGGGGCACGAACCCATGTCCCCTGCATCGGCAGGCGGACTCTCAACCACTGCGCCACCAGGGAAGCCCCTTCAGTGGCTGTTTGACTGCTGGTTTTCAACATGAATGTGGAGATAGAGAGATGATGATGAGAATAGTGCATTAGGATACGCTTATACTTAATATTGTTACTGAGATTCAGCCTTTTTTTTTTCCAATAAATGCACCTCAAGTCACAAGACTTAATTTCCAGAGTTCTGAAAAAGTCCATCTTGACAATTTTTGCCAGTGTTGTTATTGCTTTTACGGAGGATCATCTTTTTGAGGTTCTTATTCTCCCATTGCTTCTGATGGACTCATGAGGGCACTTTAGAGACTAGACAATTTTAAGAGTTATAGCAGCACTATTAACAATTACGCCAGGATAATAGGCATAAGTTTCAATAGTCCTAGGCTAACTGGGATGTATGACAACCTTTCCATATGTACATTTGAGTTGACCCCAGTTTGTAGGGATCCTGAGCTGTATTGTTATGAGTATTCATTCTTCTGTCTATGTTCAGGATACATTTGTCCACATTTCTTTTCATACATACCTAGGACTGGCATTGCTGGGTCATGGGATATATGCACACATTCGAGTCTGCTAGATACTGTCAGTTTCCAAAATTACTGAAATAGTTTATGCTCCCATCAGCAGCCTAGGAGAATTCCAGTTCTTCCTCATCCTTGTCCACACGTGTTACTGTCAGATCTTTTTTAAAAAACTCTTAGTGTGAAGTTGAGCACATTTTTATGGGTTTAATGACTATTTCAATATCATCTTCTGTGAAGTTTTTATTTCAGTCTCCTGCCTCTTTTTCCATTTAGTCGTCTTTCTTCTCTTGATGATTCATAGCAGTTTTTTACATATTTTGTATCTCATCTCTTTGTTGATTATATGCATTGCAGATATCCTTTTCCATTAGGTGGCTAGCCTTCTACTCTCTTCAAGTTATTCTTTGTTATACCAACACTTTTAGATTTTAATGTAGTCTCATTTCTCAAGTCTTCCCTAATGGGTAGCGCTTTGTGTATCCTATTAAAAAAATCTACATGCTCTGTCTCCCGAAAATATTCCTCTATATAACTTATAAACCATTGTGTTTCCAAATCTAGCATACCTTTTTATTAATTAATGGGATATCTTGCAAATGAGGAAATGCCTAACTACTCTAACAATAATAACATTATTATGATATCAGCAGTTATCTTTTACTGCGCCCTTATTGTATGCCACCGCCTTGAAAGTGTTTTACAATGTGAATCCCCTTAATTCTTCCGGAAATCAGTGAGTTAGATTGTGTATCCGTATTTTGACTAATTGATGTGGCTTGTGTACCCCCTTCTGTGAAGCTAAGGCTTACAAAGGCTAATGATTGGATGTCAAGTCACAGTTACTGAGTGTTGGGGCTGGATTCAAACCAAGCCTCTCTTTCGCTGAAGCCCCTTATTGTCTAAGTATATTATTTATCCCAATACTGTTATTACTTAACCCTAAGAAGCACATGGGCAAGAATCAGTGATTACAGTGAAAAGTGACTTTTTCTCCTTCTTAGAATTAAGCCACTCATTGGGAATATTTCAAAACTGTACCTTGATTTTGGCCATTCTTGCCTCATTATACAGGTTAGATGATAATCTCATTGATTGCAGGATACTCTCTTTTTTACCTGGACACCCATGATGTGAATTCCTTTTGAAAGGGCTTTCCTGGCCATAAAACTGCTAATAGAATCTGAATACCCATTAGGTCACATTGAATAAAATTCTTCTGTGGCAACCTAGGACCTTATTCATGAAAACCTCTGTGTCCTCTTGTTCCGGTGAAATTTTTATGCTACTTACGTGGGATAGAGCACAAAATGAACCTTTTCAGAGGAAATTACTGCTCTTTGGGATCCATGAGGGCATTTTCTACCTTCTACTTATTGTAATCCACATGGCTCTGGAGGGGCTGAATTTGAAAGGAACCTGTGTGTGTAGGGGGTGAGGCTAAAGTGAGGGAGATCAAGCACGATTATGGAAATAATTTGTAGGTTATTGCAGCCCCAGGGCTCAGTTCAGTGCACACAGTTTCCAGAGCTCGTGTGCTTCTGATCTGATGCTGTTATTCAGATTCGCGCATGGAAAGGAGATTCATGTTACCAGCAGAAGTAGAAAAGGGGTTTTGTGTGCCGGATGGGGGTGGGAATGGGCATGAATGTTAGAGCAGCTTATATAGAAGAAGTGCTACCCTGTCCGCAAAGGGAGGCTATAGCTCCTGCATTTAAACTATTTTAATTAGCGTTCTTCCCTCCAACTGGAAGCCAGAAATAGCACCCATCACCTACAAAGTACCGTTTCCTCTCGGCCCTCTCTTCATCCATTACGGGAGGATGTTACATACAATTCCAAAAAGCTCAGTGACTTGTATGGTAACGTATCCTAATATGTTTTAAATTCCTATATTAAATGCCTTGGGAACATAGTTAGCAGGCAGAGTAAGAATGATGCCTGATTGGGTAGAAAATCATATGCAATTACATATCTAAAGAAGTGTAGAAAATATTGTCTCTAAGGGGTCATTGCCTTTCCATAGAATATTTCTTATCATTAGGAATGTCACTTGTATGAGGCTACAGTATGCATATATATATATATATATATATATATATATATATTTTTTTGCTGATCCCAAACTCCTTATTTTTATAGCATGCATATTTTAAAAAGACCCTTTTAAAAGAAGAATAGTATTTGTATCTTTATGTTGAGTTGGGGATTGGATGTGATAATGCAAGTCAGGTATCTGATAGCAAATGCTCAATAAATGTTATAGTTAGCATTTTAATTATATGAAAAAGAGACTAGTTCCCCAAGTATCTTTACAGAAGTTGAGTGTGGCTTCTCTGTGAAAAGTCTAAGGCTTTGAGTTTTATCATGCTCTGGGGAATTATCTTCAAGTGCCACATCTAGTTCTGTGTGTCAGACTCGATGAAGGTCATTGGCATATGCCCTGGACAAGGGCAGCCATATTAAGAAAAAATCTGGAAATCCTCTTTCACAAGGAGCATCAAGTGGACTTGGTAGAAAAGATTTTAGAAAGGATTTAGTATCTTGGACTTGAGTAGATTAACATCCAGCCTCCCTCGTAAGGTAGGCACCATCTCTGCAAGGCCCCCGCAGCTGGTCAGCCTGGACAGCTGGACAGCTGTCCATCCCTGGGAAGCTCTCAGCTCTTTAACCATCTGTTTTGTTAGTTGGCTCCAAGTTCTAGAAAGTTCTTCGCCATGTTGAGATAATACGTTCTTTCCGGTGACTTCTGCCATTTCCCTTTGCTTCCGTATTCTCCCCCAGAATTTAAAGTAAGCCTTTCCTGCTTATTCTTTCTCATAACCTTCTAAATACTTGAAAACAGCTCTCATTTCCCTCCACCATGTCTCCTGTTTAGGTCTCCCTGCTTGAGGTTTCCGAGCCAGTCTCCCTGTGATTCAGTTCCTCTCCTTGACGTTCTCTCTTGTAATCGTGTTCCAGAACCTGACACCCTGTCAGGTTCCGCCCTGTGCTGCCTGCATTTCAGTTCCTGTTCCTCTCATTTCGTCCATGATGCTGGTGTCAATTCCTTAATTTACTAGAAACCACAACAAACGGATGACTCATACCCGGCTTGTGGTCTATCCAGCCCTCAGCATCAAAGTCTTCTTCATCTTATTTTAATATATTTTTTGAAAAGTCCAAATGCAGAACTTAGATTTACCTCTTTGAAATTTTATCTTTGCGGTTTTCGTCTGTCTAATGAAATCATCTATGATCTTAATTTGATCTTCCCTGATGTTTATATCCCTCCTAACTTAGAGTTATCTACAGATATGACAGATTCAATGTTTGGTCTGTATTCTCATTGTTAAGTGTTGACTTGGTCTCTAGCTAAGTCCTGTTTTCTCATCACTGTAGATCGTTTCCCTGCCTCTCGCCAGCCACTTCAGAAATATTTACCTTTGGTTTTGGCATAAATTAGTTGTGAAGAAGGGTCACCAATGGCATGTGTGGAACTCCAGGCCAAATTTTTTAATCTCTGTAAAGAATTGGACTCAACCCAGATCATCTTGTCAGCACCATTCTGGTGGCTCAATCTCATACCATCTGGTGAAAGAAATAGCAGATATGACCCATGAGCCATAGACTCAAGTTCAGGAGCTCCTTAGGGCATCCTATTAATGCCCTATTTGGGACAGAGGATCAGAGAGCTCCCTGAAGGGGAGAAAGTGAATGGGGTCCCTCCTGGACCCTGCCCATTCCCAGTACCAGAGGGGGCCTTTTCAAAGGATGAGGTGCCATTGGCCCTGCTCTAAGGAGAGTATTATGGGAGAGTATGGATGTTGAAGTGCAAAACGATGCACAGGGCTGGTAATTGTTTGCAGTGCATGCCCTGCTATTAGCGTGTTCAGAGGTTTCTCCACATATGTTAAAAGTACAGTGCAGAGATATAATTGTGGCTGAGTTAGATTTTAGCATATAATTTGTATTCTCTTATGTATCATCCAAATAATGTTACTAACAGTATTCCTCTTCCTTTTTACAATATTTTAAATTTGTATTTAAGTCAATGTGAACAGATAGCTTCATTTATTTATTTATGTATGTAATTGAAGTTTAGTTGATTTACAATGTTGTATTTGTTTCAGGTGTACGGCAAAGTGATTCAGTTTTATATATATATATATATATATATACATATATATATATGTATATATATATATATATATATATATATATA
>NW_020837945.1:13560608-13614084 GCF_003676395.1 Aethalodelphis obliquidens
GTATATATATTCTTTTTCAGATTCTTTTCCATTATAGTTTATTACAAGATGTCGAATGTAGTTCCCTGTGTTACACAGTAGAACCGGGTTGTTTATCTAATTTATGTGTAATAGTTTGTATCTGCTAATCCCAAACTCCTAATTTATCCCCCTGCCCCCTGCTGCCTTTCCCCTTTGATAACCATGAGTTTGTTTTCTGTGTCTGTGAGTCTGTTTCTGTTTTGAACACATAGTTTTAAATAATTCAATTAACCTGAAAAGAATTAAAGTGAAATTCTCTTCCCATACTTCCTTACCCTCTCTTCCAATCATCACTCCCTTAAGCAACTGTACTCCACTCTTTTAACTGGTTGTTTTTTTTTTGTTGTTTTGTTTTGTTTGTTTGCTTTTTCTTGCGTTTACCCTCCTTTCTCATCAATATGCTTATACTGTTACTGACCAGGATTCTTGGACTCCTTAATCAATAGAAACTGGTAAGAGGCCAGATGAGACGTTCTGGCAAGGCTTTACTGGGACTGGAGCTGCAACATGAGGGAGAAAAACAAGTAACAGTTTCTCTTGCTCACTCTCTGAAGGGGGGCAAGCTTGACCCTTAAGTGGGGTGAGGGGGGGATGGATTGGTGGGTCGGGCAGGAGGGGTGGTTTGCCCACCCCCTTGGTGGTGCTATGCGCAGGGATCATGCTCAGTACCCTGCTTTTGCTCCTGACACCTCAAAAGTGGCAGTTGGGTTTTTGGTCTTTTTGTATCTTATTGTTCATAATTTGCTCCAGCTGCACATGTATGCAGTTATTTTTAGTCCCTTATAGTTACTTTGTATTCTGTTGCTGATGGAGATGTTTGTCCAGGTGCAAGTAATGCAGCAAAGGGTCCCAGGTCCCAGCCTGTCTCAATACTATTTCTTAACTGACCTTAGACATTAACTACTGATTTTCTGCTATGATAGATGAATATCTAGCTGCGTTATATACACATTCTCCTTTCCTCATCTTCTGTATGGTTACATGAAAATTTGGGGTTAAGTCTGTAGTCCCTGTTACGCTGTTTTGATGTCACCATGCTGTATGACCATATAAATAGTATTAGCTGCTGAGCCAAATGGTGTACTATCATTTTATTTCCTTTCTTGAACAACATTTTGTTTTTTGCCCGTAGTTAATGATTATCATTTTTTTTTCCTGTTTAATTTGCTTATTTCTGGTTACTTCACAATATTTTTTAAATCTCCAATTCATTAAATAGTTGATTAGGACTGTTTTCTTTCCCCTGGAGCCTGCCCTCCCCTGGCCCTCTATCCTCCTGCTTCAGTCTCGTCTCTCTCTAGGCCTCATGCATGACAGTCACCGTGTTAACTCATCCATGTGCTCTGGTGTCTGCCTTTTATGCTGGAGGCTTTTCGTCCCATGTCTGGTGATCCTTAGCTGTCTGACCACATTTAAGCCTGCGATACCAAAGAAGCGCTTGGTTCTCATCAGTGCCCATTGTCATCTACTGGGGGCTATGACAGCGTGAACAGATTGGGAGGCCTTTTGTGGAGGGGGTCCAGTTGATAATATTTGTTGGCCTTTTCTGGGGGCTACTCAGCTTTGCCACGGCCGCTCACGGGGTCAGGTTTCCATGTATTCCTTTGTTTGCAGTAAACAGTTCCTTCTTTTTTTGTGTCTGGCTTCCTGGAGTCTGGAGCCTCTCTTATTCTTGAAAGAGTTCACCTGGGGTGGGTGAGAGGTGGGGAGGTAAGGGTGGGAGTGGTGCCCAGTTACATGACTTTCTCCAGTGGATGAGAGGAGCCCCAGGTTACAATTATGGGGTCCTATCTGTCATTCTCTTTATAGGTATTAACACTGATGGTTTAATTAAATCTTGTATAAATAAAACTCTAAAATGTGTTAAGCAGAGAACCAATGAGAAAAAAAGACTTTTCAGGAACTCACACAGGAACTTCATTCCCACCTAGCCTCTTAAAATGAATGCATAACTTTATTCTTCTTTTTGTTTTTTTTAAAGTGGAAAAACGTTCAACCTACTTTACAATTATTCTTGTGCTTCTATAAACTCAAATTATCTGACATTTTAGTTTCCTAGATCTGGTACCACCTCTCTTGTTTAAAATGAATTTCCCTTTTCCTGCCACTCACGTAAACCATTGATCATCTGGAATCACGAAGTATCCTCCATCCATTTGGGTAATTGAAGCTGGATCTATTTAAATACATGATGAAGCCCTGTGCTTCATCTTAACTCTGTGCTCAAAGGGGCTCTTATGCAAAATGCACTTTTTGCTGATTCTATTCCTCTGTCAGCAAGAACTGTGCTTATTCCCTTCACTGAACTTGATACAGTATTTATGGCATCCCCAGCAGGCAGAAAGGAAGAAGTACACAGTTCACTCTCTCTGCCTGTCTGCTGCTGTTTGTTTAGTGGAAAGTGACGCATGTGGAAGAAGTTGAGAGGGGACCACTTGGTGGTCTCTCCTTCCTGCCTTTTTGACCACTAGATTCTGATGGAGGGCGCTGGAGTGGACCTGGTATCCGTAATTAAACTTGCCTGGTTCGTGAAGGTGATGCAAGGTTGGCAGCTTTGAAAAGCTTTTTCTAGCATGTCAGAGTTTAAATCCTGGCGTGGCCACACTGGAGAACACTGTATCCAGTTAGTGGTCTGCTGTGATCAGCTCAGAAGTTAAGTGTTAAGCCTGCAAACGGCTAGGAACTGTTTCAAGAGTTGTCTCTCCTTAACCTGCTGCTGACAGCAGTCAGCGCCGTCTTTGCCCACCCTCTCAGTCACACGTAGCCCGTGTATGCCGCTGCCAAAGGACAGACTCTGCTGAAAAGCTCATTTAGTGAATTGTCCTTCTTAGAAATTGATTTGTCCTAATGGTAGAGAATGGCAGAGACCGCTGTTTTATTTAGGCAGGACAGTAGGAGCAAAAATTCTCTCTAATGGAGCTGCCTTCAGCCTCTGACAGGTTTTAAAAGCAGTTGGAGACTTGAGCGTCCTTAATGGTTAAAAGGCTGATGGCTAAATTTTTCATAACGTTGTGATCATACTTTTCTAAACATCTTTCTCTGTGTTATGAGACTTGGTATGTTTTTTCCCCTTCTTTTTATTTTATCTTATTTAAAAATTTTTAAGTTGTGCTGAAATATACATGACATACCATCTTAACTGTGTCCAGGTGCACAGTTCAGCGGCATTAAGTGCATTCACATTGTTCTGCACCCATCACCACCATCCATCTCCAGAGCTCTTTTCATCTTGTAGAGCTGAAACTCTGTACCCATCAAACTCCCCATTTTCCTCTTCCCCTAACCACTGGCAACCACCATCTTCCTTTCCCTTAAATAAATAAATTCCAGGATAGCTACACCTTTCAAAGGATGTTTAGCTTCATCAACTAGTATCGGTTTCCTTCATTTCCACCTCTGAAGTGGGAGGCAAACATAAACTCTCTGACATGAGAATGGGGTGTGTTGCCCCTGGCTGAGTTTGAGGAGAATCTCACAGGCGGAAGGAAGAAGGGGCTCTCTTTACATTAAGTGAAGAGACCAAAAAGCTGTTGTTCTGCAGAACCTATCAGCTTGTGGCTCCTCTTGGAGGGTGACAGTGTATTATACAGACTCTTATTTTAAAAACATCACTTATTTTGAAATGGAATTCTTACTTTGCTAGTGTATCAGTCAGGATGGGTTAGATTATGCTGCAGTAAGGAACAACCCTCACATCTCCATGGCGTAACATACCTTTTCATTCTGGCCATGTGTCTGTAGGACATTGGCTATGAAGCTCTTCTCATCCTAGACACTTAGGGACCCAGGCTGACAGAAGCTCCATCTTGCCCCACAATTCCAGGACTGCAAGCAAAGGGACAAGAATTGGGTGAATCAGGCTTTTGTTAACTAGTAACACATAGTGCTTCTACTCAGATTCATTGGCCCCAGCCAAGTGGCATAGCCACACCTAACTTCACAGGGACCAGGAAAACTCCATCCCTCTGTGTCCCTAGGGAGAGCTCAAAAGGAGTGGGCAACACTAAAAACCCCACAGCTAGGTTTTTAGAGCAATTGGTGAGAGCTGGGGGGCGGGGCTCTGGAGTGGTGTGTGTAGCATATTAAAAAAATTTTTTTTTAAAGAATAGGATTGACGGAGATCAGGGTTTATAATAAATGACTGTGTCATCTCTAATTTTACCAGGCTTTAGTTTCTTCATCTGTAAAATCGTCACCTGGACCCCTTCTAGATGAATATATTTATTTAAAATGTTAAGTTTGTAACTTGTATTTAGCAGAGTTTGTATCAGGAGTTTTAAGCTCTTTCTAACTATTCCTCAGATATTATGTCAGGGTTGTAGGTATTTACTTTTCTTCCCCTGGGCTGGGGGTAGGGGAGGGGAGGGGAGGAAGAGATGAGTGAGGATGTCTTGAGGGAATACATACTGACCTCTCACTGAGCACTGATGCACCAGCTGTTTTTACTGGAGACCCATCCTCTCCTCATTAGTGACATGCTACCTCTGCATGGATTCCATCTGAAACACCCCCCAATATCCTTTTCACATGGGTGAAAACACCAGCTCCCTTCACATCTAAAAGCTCCTTGTTTCCATGGAGCTGTGCGTACAAAGGGGAAAAGCATATTTTGGCTCAGGGGACTAGCTGTTTATCAGATGCTGCCAGGCACTTTAGAGGACAAAGAAGTGATGCTGGAAAAGGTCATGCTGTTGGGAACTTCCATTACAACCTTGCAGTGACAATTTTTCCTGAAAAATAGACTCTGAAGGGTAATATTTTTTAAGATAGTTATAGAAAAATTATGCTTAAATATTAGGGTAATATATCTTGGAAGGATCTTTTAAAAACTGTCTATTAAAGGATACCATATACACAGAAAAGTACACATCTTGATGATGTTTCACAAGCTGGGCACACCCGTGACATAACACTCACATAACCAGCACCCAGATCCAGAAGCAGAATGTAGCCAGCACCCCGGAGACCTCTCTGTGCTTCCTTCCAGATGCTCCCCCTCTCCCCACAATTCCCATCAAACAACTCTTCTGACTTCTAACAGTGTACGTTAGTTTTTGCCTGTGTTTGTATTTTATATAAATAGAGTCTCATCGTCTATACTCTTCCGTGTCTGGCTTCTTTTCCTCGATGTTGTGTGTGTGAGATTTGTCCATGTTGTAGTGGGTAGTTACTGGTCTTTCATTCTCGTTGCTGTGTAGTATGGCACTGTGCGATTCTACATATTATTCACTCATTCTCCTGTAGACAGGTGTTGGGATAGTTTCTAGTTTTGTCCATTGCAAGTTGTACTGCTGTGAACATTTTGGGACATATATTTTCGTGAGCACAGGAATGCATTTCTGTTGAGAATAGACCCACGAGTGCATTTCGGGGGTCACAAGGTGTGCCTATATTCCACTTTAGGAGGTAGTACCAAATAGTTTTCCAAACCAGTTATACCAGTTTACTCTCTGGCAGCTCATAAGAACTCTGGTTGCTCCATATTTTCACCAGCACTTGGTGTTTTCTTCTTGCAAGTTTTTCTTTCAGAAAAGAATCCTTACTTGATCGTTTTCCCATCTGAACTGATTCCTTCTCTAATAAATTTTAGAAAGTGGGGGGAAGGGGGCAGTGAATAACCCCATCTGGGAAAATACCCACTGACGCGGAGGCACGGAGAGACAGCAAACGTTTTAGTTGCACCAGGCAGGAGGAAGCATGGTGGTTTTATATGTTGGGGGATCTTAAACTCTGGGTTTTTCTTGAATAACTTTAAAGTGATACACAAAGACAAAATGTAACGTAGTTACTTTCCAAGAGGAGATTAAATATTAAGAATTCGAAGTGGCGTTTTTAACTCTCAAAGAATTAAAGGAGGGAATGGGGGGTGAAATGGATAAAGGTAGTCCGTTCTAAGCTTAGTCAGTTCTAAGCTTCCAATTATAAGATGATTAAGTCCTAGGTGTGTAGTGGAAAAAAAGATGAATCTCATGTACACACATTGCCTTTTTTCCTAACTATCTCTACCTACAAGTGTTTACCTTTGACTTCCATTGTCTTTTTCTCTTCTTCTTTTCCCACACAGTCCTCACAAAATGATTCCATTTGCTTTATCAGGTGGTACTTCTGTTGTTTCTTTAGGAGAATTTCTAGCTATTGAAGTCTTCTTTAGATATAGGCAAATATTTTGTTGTAAACATAACAACTGACAGATTGTCTAGGTTTGTCCAGTGTGTGGTGTCTCTGCTGGCAGACACCATTTGTAACATTTGATGCAGTTTCTTTTGTGGAATATGATGAGATTCAGAAATAACATAGACACCTGCGGTGGTGCCTTCACTTACATTTCAGTCATGTGGGTGGGGTCCTGTTAATAGAATTTTGTTTGCAAACCATGGCTCAAATGAGTCAGGAAACTAAGAAGATGCATCAGAGGGGAAAAAAAAAACAAAACAACAGTGTTTTGTGCGTGAAAAATGATGCCATCAGCTACTTTAATATTGAAGTAGCCAAATAGACCCTTTGTTCAGATGAGCTAACTTCTGAGCATTTACTAAACTTCTCTAGGTTTGAGGCAATACTCATTGATTGAGTTCCTAAAGAATTAATCATGGCACATTGTTCCACATGAGCTATTCCCCCAGCTTTTGCCTTTCAGAACACTGTGAGTCACAAGCAAGCCCACTTTGAGGTTACCTGCCCATTGGTGAGTGTTACCCAGCGTTGTCTTTAAATCCCCTTTGACCTGGTCATTCTTAGTGGCTGGGATCCTGCTGAGTGGTTGCTATTCCTAGACACTTCCCCAAGACAGTATTGCTTCTCATTCCTTGAACTACCTTCCCAGCCCTAGTTTTGTCATGGCTGCTTGGCTCTGGCAGGGGACCTGTGGATTGGGGTCACTGTGGTTCACTGGGGGAAGGTTTGCTGCATCTTCCTTGGCCAATAATATCCCTCGGCCTCACTCTCACCATGGAACTGACCAGTCCTGTCTGGAGACTGACCTTTGCTTCATAGCAACCCACTTAACTGGAAACTAAGCTGTCTGTATAGGATTATCACATATACAAGTATTTTAGTGCAAACTACCGTAGCCTGGGTGGCTTAGAAACATTTTGGAGGCTGGAAGTCTGAGATCAGGGTGGAAGCATGGTTGGGTTCTGGTCAGGCCCATTCTGTGATTCATAGATGGCTGTCTTCTTGTTGTGTCCTCACATGGTAGAAGGGAGCTAGCTAGCTCTTTGGCCTCTTTCTTAGAAGGGCACTAATCCCCTGTATGAAGGCTCCACCCTTATGACCTAATTACCTCCCAAAGTCCCCACCTCCTAATACCATCACACTGGGGGTTATGATTTCAATGTTTGAATTGGGGAGTGGGGGACACAAATGTTTGGTCCACTGCAACAAGTGAGTTCAGTAATTACATTGGGTGAGCAGACATGGTGGCCTCATTCCCGTCAGCTGTTGGGGGCTGGGGGTGGGGTGGGGGGCTTGGTGTCTGACCTAAGACTAACTTCTTTTAGGTGTCCTCTGAAGGAGGAGTTCAGAAAGGTTAGCCTTCCTCATGGGCTGTCTAGACCTGCCTCCTTGACTCCCAACCATGGCTTGTCTGGAAATGCACTGGTTTGTCTATGATAACCTAAGAGGTGGCTGTTTCTTCTTGGCCCCCATCTCCCCCATCACAGACCACCAGCCAGACGGAGCTGGAGAACTGGATCACTGCCATCCATTCTGCCTGTGCAGCCGCTGTCGCAAGGCACCATCACAAAGAAGACACGCTCCAACTGCTGAAGTCGGAAATCAAAAAACTGGAACAGAAGATTGATATGGATGAAAAGATGAAGAAAATGGGCGAAATGCAGCTGTCTTCAGTCACTGATTCAAAGAAGAAGAAAACTATATTAGATCAGGTAATTGTTCTTCCGTGTTTAGACGTGGGCAAAATCCTTAGGTCTTGAAAGTTTTTCTGCTGCCTTGGAATCGAGAAACATTATTGGTTGTCTCACTGTCAGCCTGTCATCCTGACTGCTAAATTCTTTATTGTGACTGTCAGTTTTCCTCACCCATTGTTCACAGTTGATTATTATGAACTAAAGGGAACAATATTAAATTGAATGAAAGACAGAAATCTAATAGCAGAGCCCACCCGCTCCTACCAGTGGCATGCTGTTCTTGGGGATCTGTGTAACTGGAAAGTCTGCAATTTCATTCCCTACGTTATCAGGTTAACTTGGTGCTCAACTGTGATGGGGATTTATTCCTGACTCCTCAATAAATTTAGACTTCTAAATTTAGGGGAAAGGTAGAGTGTGTTTTAAAAATATATGTATACATTGCTGTATATGTGCACGAGCATATTTCATGCTGAAAAGGAAAGATTTCGTGAGATAAGAGAGGACATTTTTGCCTTCAATTTAGTTGTTTAAAAGTCAGTGATAGCCACCCAGTAACACTTTGAAACTTTGCCTAATATGTTGGGAAATAATTATGTGAATAAATACTATTTAAATAATTGACCAGCATGTGATCTTCCATATGTCTCTCTGTCTATTCTTTCCCTTTATGACCCGGTACTGTAGTTCTTTTAAACAGAGGTCAAATTTACATAACACAAAATTAACCACTTTAAAGCGTACGATTCAGTGACATTTAGTACATTTACAATGTTGAGTAACCACGACTTCTGTCTGGTTGCAAAACATTGTCATCTACCTCAGAAGGAAACCCATACCTTTTAAGCGGTTGTCCCCCTCTGCCCCGGCATTCTGTCTCTATGGATTTATCAATTTCGGATGTTTCATACAAATGCACTTGCATAATATGTGACGTTTTGTGTCTGACATCTTTTAGTTAGCATAATGTTTTGGAGATAGATCCTCATTTCAGTATGTATTCTTCATTCCTTTTGTGGCTGAATCTTATTCCATTCCATGTGGTATGTATACACCACAGTTTGTGTACCCGTTCATCTGTTGATAGACGTCTGGGCTGTTTCCATTATTTGACTTTTGTGAATAGCGCTGTGGATATATGTTTACACTAACACTGTATTTTAAGTTGAAGTAAAAAGGTAGATAGCAACCATTAATCAGTGTCCACATCATAGCTAACATCTCTGAGCCTCCACTATAAGCCAGACCCTGGTCCCACTCTTATTCTTGCATTATCTTATTCAACCATCACATCAGCCTCAGGAGGTAGGTATTATTTTGCCATTTTGAAAAATGTGGAAATACCTTGGATATATCCTCTGGTTGGAACTGTGTATTCCAGAGTCTGGGTCTACGCCATCTAGTTTTCCACTGTCCCACCCTGTACTCTCTACCACCCACCTCTTCCCAAAAGCTCTTGGCCTATTTGCCTCTGATTTTGAAATCACCTCGCTTTTCTTCTTCTCTGTCTTCCTATGAAAAGCCACCTCTTGGTAAGTCATATAATTCTCCAGTGCTGGAAATCCTCCATTTTTTTACGTCTTCTCCCTTGGGTTTGTGGTCCGGAGCCTGGAGCTGATGGACCTATCATGGCCGCAAATGTGACATCTATGATGGGAGGGAAGAGAGCAACTAAGGATATCTCTTCTATTTATCATACTGAATTTATGTCTATAGATGTTTGCAGAAAAGCATGTAAGCTATGGAAACAATAATACTTGACCTATTACCTAAGAAATTTAGGGTACCTGGTATTTACCCCTTAGGACTACAATTAATACTTTTATAACAGAAATTTGTACATTTGTGTGGGATAAAATTAACCTTTGTTTTCCCTCTCTCTCCCCACTCTTTTCCCATATTTTCCCCACTGTAGATCTTTGTTTGGGAGCAGAATCTTGAACAGTTCCAAATGGACCTGTTTCGCTACCGCTGTTACTTAGCCAGCCTCCAAGGTGGGGAGCTGCCCAACCCTAAAAGGCTACTTGCCTTTGCAAGCCGTCCAACGAAAGTGGCAATGGGCCGCCTTGGAATCTTTTCTGTATCATCTTTTCATGCGCTGGTGAGTAGAAGCTGATGTATTTTTGAAAAATATTCATCTTGACTGTTAATCCTGAGCCCGACTTGACAAGAGCCTCTGAAGTCGTTTTCTAGTTTACTGCTCTGTGTGCATTTCTGATATGTCCTCCCTTGGTCACGGATGCAAATCTTCACTTGAATCTATTCTGACATTTATTACTTAAGCCTCTCTTGATGGGCCCTTAATTATTGTGCAAAGAAAATATGAAAGGTATTACCTTAAGAGATCTTTGCATGTGGTGCTTGTGGATAACTCATGTCATTTTTAGGCAGTGTCATGTTTTTAACCCCAATACGTACTTTTTATATTTACCTCATGGAAATGCTAAGTGGAAAGCTTGTTCTCTCATACATAAATGTGTTTTTTCTCTCTCTCACTTGCCCACGTGAAAACACATACACCGTATATTGAACATAGATCTCTTTGGAAATCTTCCTTTTCACTTTATTTTTTACCATGGTTTTGGTGACCATAAATACCTGAGGCATTTGAAGAAGGCCATGACCTTCTGTGTTTATCAGCCCAACGTACGTAGTTGCTTGGGGAAGAGAATTTTCATCTGACCTCCAGAGCGGCAGGTTGTGTAGTTGTATGTTTGCAATCTGTAATTTCATGTACATGCTAAATTGCGAACAACTTTATGTACTTTGGGCCCCTTTCTTCTCAAAAATTGCTATGCGAGTAACATGGTTTTAGCCCATCCAAATCAACACCCACTTAAAATGTACTGCACCTTAGCACATTTGCTGTGAAATTAAATGTTAAGTCCTAGGTTCCAGAAACCGCCTTGAAGAACCTTAGCTGTGCTGCTCTTGGCTTGCCGTGTCAGCTGTACCCTGCAATTGAATTCAGAGCTGTAATTCAGTCAGAGCCGTTTGTATTCTTTATAAATAGATTAGCGTCATCATTCAGATAATTGGGGCAGATTTACATTTTTAAAGAAGTCTTAAACAAATTTCTGGAGTTATTAAAACTGGCATCCCGATTTGTTCTACTAATTACAGCTCAGCTCTTGGTCTCCCTGGCTACCACCTCTCCATATAGCTATTAAGTCCTGTTTTTTAGTAGGCATGGATCAAAGTGCTGTGATGAGTAAATCTGGCAGTTTTCAGTTTGTGGCTCTCGGTCTGTTTCTGTGAGACCTGGACACCACTTTGTAACTTAGCCAAATCTCAGTTTGCCTGCTCTGCAAAAATATTGGGATAAAAATTCTCGTTTACCACACTGAGAATGTCGTAAATTGAGGGAGCATTTTTATTTAGGAAGCTTATGATGCCCGTGATGTGGCATCAGTATTAATACTAAATCCCAAGCTATCCAGAAGGCTCTTTCCTTCTCCTGGGCTTGGTAGACTTCGGAGAAAATAATTTTGCTGTCTACCTAAAACTTCTATGCCTTTCTTATTTTCTTCAAAGCCATTGGAGCTAACCTCTCAGAGACGGGGAAGTAGAAGCCACTGAATTACCCTTCCATAATTTATCTCCAGACCTTCTAATTTCCCCTGTCTCAGTATCTGTGATTTGCATGTACTTTTCTTTTGATGGGCAGGCTATTAAAATCTGACCAGCAGAAGATGGGGGTGGGAGTGTTAGTAACTCTTTTAGGTTTATTTGGTCAGTGATTTTGAAGGAGAATATTTAATTCCATATGTGCCACTCTCTGTTCCTTTGTTCTTTTTTTTCTTTTTTTTTTGCTAGCTGCAGCAGTGACATGGTTCTGGGTGTGTATATGTCCTTGCAAACTTCTCTTTTCCGTGAGAGGTTTCAATCAGACAGAACAAGTTAAGCAAGCCTGTTGGGTATCTCTTCCTGTTTGTTGCTCTATCTCCTGTAGAAGATCCTGGGCAGGGAATTTTTACTGTCTGATTTATTGGATACTTATTTTTTCCTTCTTTTCTTGTCATTTGACCCCAGAGAATTTTTTTCTCCTTGGGGTTGAAACATTCTTCAATTTAGCCTTTGTCCAGACTTTTTTTTTTTTTTCTTCTATTAAGTGGGGAGCATGGGAGGAGGAGGTGTGAGGGCAACAGGGCTAGAGGAGGAGATCTGAGCTACACTTTAAGTACCGTTCACCAGGAGGGCTTCCCATCATGCTCAGTGATTTTTAGTAATTAACTGAAGGGTCCCCGCTGTACTCTTTGAAAGAAGGTTATCATTGTTCTTGTTTGCACAGATGAGCAGAATGATAGAGTAATCAGGTTCCGGCCACAAAGAGAGGCATTGTCTGGGCCAAGATCATTGAGAAACTCTTGAGCTCTTGTCCAGCAGTTCTTTTGCCAGCTTTTTTTCCTCTTCCTCTAAATCCCTTTGCTCATTTTGAGTCATTATTGTCTTGGGAGCAGCAGTAACTTTTGCAGTTTACAAGGCCCCCAACAGTTTAGAGTAGTTACTATAAGAACCTTAAATAAACAGTCCATTTGTTAAACAGACTGAACTAACTGGTCAGCTGGTAACTGAGAGTATTTATGGTTGCTTGCCTTTCTCTTCTGGACTGTGTTTTTCTAAAATTATACACAAAAGAGTTACTGTTTAATTGTTGTGACTGTGGTATGTAGGATATCTGCTTCTGCTTTTCCATGTTTGTTTATTTATTCATTCAGTCAATAAGTAAATGTGAGTGCCTGGCATATGTCAGTTACTCTCCTCTGATTAGGGTTATAGCAGCGAACGACTCCAGAGTTCTTGCCCTATTGGAGCCTGTCTTCTTGTGGGAGAGATGATAATAAAGAAATAAACAATCAGGCAGACACAAGATGTTCAGATATTGATGTGTGCTATCACACACACACACACACACACACGGGGTCAACCCTTTGTTTCCACGGGCTCTGCATCTGGGGATTCAACCAACCATGGATTGCAAATATTCAAAAAACTAAATTACAAAAAGTTCCAAAAAGCAAATCTTGAATTTGCCCAATTATTTCCATAATATTTACATTGTCCTTACAACTATTTACATAGATTTGCGTAGTATTAGGTATTATAAGTAACCTAGAGATGACTTGAAGTACACAGGAGATTGTTATGTAGGTTATGTGTAAATGCTGTGCCGTTTTATATAAGGGACTTGCGGAGGGGAGGATTTTGGTATCTTCGGGGGTCCTGGAACCAATTCCCCATGGATACTGAGGCACAGATGTGTGTGTGTGTTTGGGTATGTGTGTGTATCTGCCTACATATGTGTGTATATGTATCTATTTATAAACATGAGACTGCATGTATTTTTTTTCTAGAATTTTTAGCTCTAATACCATTTATACAGTGGTTCTTAGCATCATTTTGTGGTGATAAGCTTAACTGATATTGACATAGTTAGGTGAACATCTATGTATGTCAGCACATTATCATTTATTCCTTTTATAACCTTTGTTTACCTTTAGCTTAGAAAGTGAAGACAATAGAGAAGAGAAAATGTTTACATATTTAACATAAACACGTGCCCTTTGTTGATTTTGTTCCCTACAACACCTTGAGTGTAATAGTGGGTTAGAACTCTTTCTGGGAGCACTTTCCCACCATTGTCTCGAGTACCACATTTTCACATACCCTGATCTGGGTTTTCTTATGTGCTAAGCTGAGAAAATACAAGACCTCTCAGCTCCCTCCTCTTTTTTGTTTGGGACTAAAACTTTCCCCCTAATACCCTCGGAGAGAAACTGTTTTGATTCCTGGTTTTGATAGGTGTGGGGGGGTCTTTGCCAATCTACTCATGGGGCTTCCAGGGTGTTGACCCTGTCAATACTGAAAACCCCAGAAGGGTGTGCCTTGTAACCAACGTGCTGACTGCTGGGGGGGGGGGTCCCGTGTGTTACCCAACAGTATTCATTCCTGAGAATGCTGCCAGTTGGCAGCCGTCACACTGGGAGTTGACCGTGTGGGAATCTATGACAAGTAGGTTCCAAGATATATACCTCCAGTGACAAAGAGCAGGCGGGGAAGTTTCAAGTCTAACTCGCAGTACCTCCTGACACTCCCTCTTTTGAAAGGAGAGCCCATGGGTGGCCTATTGAGACCTCCTGGCAGAAGTTCCCTCAAGTTCCTGGGACTTTGCTTACAACCTGTAGTATAAAGTTCAAGCCTGAAGGATTACCTGGGAAGACGATGTGGAGTCCTCAGAGATCTTGCATGTGCCTGAGTGGCGATCACAGTGGCAGATTTAGATTTGGCGTGTTCCCTTCTGCAATATTGAACTATTTATCTGGGTCGCTGGCACCTTGCAAATATCTCAACAGAGTTTAGCTTCCTTTTAAAAAAAAAAATACAATTTTTTTCCCGAAGTTAAAATTTGTTTTAATAAAAAGATGCATACCGTATTTTAAGTGAAAATGACAGAATTGCCAAATACGTTCAGTACATTCCCATTTTTGTAAAACGATTATATAGATATTTGCTTGGAAATAAAGTCTGGAAGGATGTAAGCAAAAAATTAATAGTGGTAGTTTTCATGTTTCGGGAAAGGAGGAAAGTGAAGGATAATGGAAAAACCCCTCCTTTCGAGGACCATTTCTGGAAATTACAAATACAGTAAGTCCCCTACATACAAACGACTTCTGTTCCAAGAGTGCATTCGCAAGTCCAATTTGTTTGGAAGTCCAACGAAGTTAGCCTAGGTACCCAACTAACACGATTGGCTATATAGCACTGTACAGTAATAGGTTTATAATACTTTTCACACAAATAATGCATAAAAAACAAACACAAAAAATAAAGAAAACATTTTTAATCTTACAGTACAGTACCTCGAAAAGTATAGTAGTACAGTATAACAGCTGGCATACAGGGGCTGGCATCGAGTGAACAGGCAAGAAGAGTTACGACTGGAGGAGGGAGAGGAGGTGGGAGATGGTAGAGCTGAGGGATCCTCAGCAACAGGAGACGGAGGGCAAGCTGCAATTTTACTCACGCCTGACGTTGATGGCTCAGGTCCTGGTTCCTTGCTGGAACCAGATGCACGTTCCCATCTTTGAAAGTTCGCAACTTGAAGGTTCATATATAGGGGGCTTAGTGTAACCCTTCTACTTCCCCTTGACCAGAACTTCATCACAAGCCCATGCCCTGCTACAAGGAAAATAAGTTCACTTCGGTCAGCCAGATGGTCAGCTATATTTGGGGTTTCTCTAAGGCAGAAGGGACATTGATATTGGGGGACAGCTATCACTTGCCTAATAAGGAAAGTGATTTCATGTAGTTCTGAGACAACTAAATAGAAGAGATTGGTAAATTTAGATTCAATATGGAATCACAGGAACCAAAATGTGCTGTCTTCACTAGTTTTGCTGACACTCAGCCATCATTTTTTGTTAGAGTGAAGGAACGACTCTGTACCATTTGGAGAGAATCTCAAGAAAGTATGGTTAGTTTAACTTGATGCTGGAGTTCAGGGATGTGACCAGAAGGATATCTAATTCTTGGAAACCTAGCATACATTCCATTACTGTTTTACGTATTTTTACTGATGTTTTCAGACAGTGATTGAGTTTGCCAACCTTTCGTTTATATTTTGAATCTAGGAAGGGCCCTCAAAGCCCCTATATGTGTAAGTCATGGATGAAATGCTTTGGGTGGTGGGGTCAGGGTTGGCTGGCATGAGGGGGAAGGGACTTTTGGAGGGTGGGACTTAGAAGACGGCTTGGGGAACAGGTGAGTGGTCTTGACACATCTCTTGTTGATGTCCCCTCTTGCCGTTCCTCAGGTGGCCGCTCGCACTGGTGAAACTGGAGTCAGAAGACGTACTCAGGCCATGTCCAGATCTGCCAGCAAGAGGAGGAGCAGGTTTTCTTCTCTTTGGGGTCTGGACACTACCTCCAAAAAGAAGCAGGGACGCCCAAGCATCAATCAGGTAGGTTCCAGGGTGGATGAGAAAGCAAGCGTAGATTGCTCCCACGGACACCTCACTTTGGGGTGTGCATGTGTGTGCATTGTTCCTTGACTGATACTGTTATATCACATCAACTAGCTGACACAAAGAAGTTAGTTGTGCTAGATGCTTTTTTTTTTTTTTTTTTGCGGTACGCGGCCTCTCACTGTCCGGACGCGCAGGCTCAGCGGCCATGGCTCATGGGCCCAGCCGCTCTGCGGCATGTGGGATCTTCCTGGACCGGGGCACGAACCCGTGTCCCCTGCATCGGCAGGCGGACTCTCAACCACTGCGCCACCAGGGAAGCCCCTAGATGCTTTAAATAGATAACGTATACCCATAACATTGAACTCTGCTATTAGTCTATCACCAAGCTCCAGTCTCCCACCTGCAACCTTTCCAAACCCTGGGTAATTACAGAGGTACTGAAAGTGCACTTCTTCCTGAGTTTTCAGAAGAAAAGCAGGGCCTGATGATGAAGCCAAGTGGGCACCTGAGCAGTCTTTTAAGCTGCCTCTGGCACTGGATCAAAGGTAGCCTCCAGGGGAATCTGATTGTTTCTTTGCCCTTGACTTTTGGGGGTTGACATTAAATGGGCAGTTCTTCTGCCTACTTACATCAGGAACCAGGAATCCGAGAGCGCTCACTCACCACTGTGACTCCCTTCTACTACCCAGGTGCCAGGGCTTGAAGGGGACCTACCTCAGTGCATCATGAGTGGCACCCCCTAGGGCGCTGCATCATTGGGCCTCTGTTAACCAAATGCTCTGGCCTCATTACTTTGACTTTTTTACTAGCTAAGTCCACTTTCCTGCGGGAGTTACTTCTGGGAAACTCTCCATTGTCATTGTCATCCGCCTTCTTTGGCTTTGAGAAACAAGTGGCTCCAGAGCTGCTTCAGATTTTAAGAAATGGAAGAACATAGGTATTTGTCTTTCAGGAGAAGGAGAACGTCCAGTGCATGAGCCGTAGAGGCACTGAGCATTTTGAGGTCATGACTAGGATTGCCCATTTGACCTATTCACTCTGAGCCCGTAGGCAAAGTGAGAATTCCATTGACTGACTCAATACAAAAGATCTCATCATTTATTCGACCAGTTCAGCCATTAGTTTACTTAAGAACTGACATTTAAAAAATAAATTAATCGTGAAAACTGACGTATTACGTCCTTAGCTGACCGCCACACTCATTGTTTCCACCTGGAGTGTCTGGACCCTTGGTGGAACTTGCAGGGGACCAGATGAGCAGATGGGAAGAGCCTGAGCATTCAGGCAGTTTGTTCTCTGGTCTTTGGGGAGAGTAGAGCATCATCAAGTTTGCTACCTGGGGTTTTGCTTCTGTGTAAATCCGAAGAAGAAACTGTTTGGAGGAAAGTCAGTATTTCTTCGGAAAAATCGCACGAGACTTGATGCTCTTGGTTAAACCTGCAAAAGGGTGGCATTAACAATCAGCATTTCCCCCCTTGTTTCAGGAGGTGGTGGTGTCCTTTTGTGTGCATCGTTCGGCATTGCAGGTGACTCAGACGGACACTGTAAATACACGTCAGGGTTCGCAGCTGGAAGTTTGGGTTGTATTTCTCTTCTATTGAAAGCCTTAGTTCACTTGTGTGCTTCTACCTTATGGGTGCCCACTTATGTTACAGTCCATTGCTGCTGAAACATATGCCTGAATTTAAATGAATCCAAGAGAATGTTTTAACTTTTTCTTTTAATCAAAGGACCATGTAATGTCTTACAAACAATTCTTGTTATTCTCTCTTACAGTAAGAGTTTAAAAAAACCTCTTACTTAGCCGTAAGTATACCAATAGAAAGTTACTTGTTAATTTAGTACTTTGAAATGGATAAAAATTGTATGTTTCTATATATCTCATTTGCATTGGAGCAAAGACTTTTTCTTAACCATGTATATTATACCGACTGTACACAATCGGTTGAGAGCAAACCTATGAAATTTTCCCATGTGTTTAGGTTTTGACTACCTAGTGGCATTGGTACCCTGATGTGATTTTAGTCATATCTTTAAGTTAGCAGGATTCATTAAATTTCAAAGGCTAGACAAGTTTCTATTTTTTAAATAAGAAACTTTTCCTTGGTGTTATGGTAATATAATTATAAACATATGTTCTCAGGTTCTGAGGTGAAAAGTAAACTCATTATTATTGATAAATTTCTGATTAGGTATGTGATGCTGTAGCTGAAATTCTTCACTGTGAATGAATCTGGTTCATTGCATTTGCAGGTTTATTTTCTTTAAATTTAGATGAATTGTCCAGATCTAAAGCCAATTTAAAAAAATTGCCCAAGACGTGGGAAGTGATCTGATATAGATAGAGGGATGATTTTCGTGGTCTTTTAGCTAGTACATTATTTTACCTACTTCAGGATTTGATGTAAGAGTATCTGAAACTTCTGTAATGTTTTCTAATAGTCAGGCCTGTTTTCATCCCCCTTCTCATGCTTCATTTGCCCTTTTGCCCAGATTTCTTCTTAAGATGATACTTTTGTGTACGCAGGTGTTCGGTGAGGGAACTGAGGCTGTAAAGAAATCCTTAGAGGGAATATTTGATGACACTGTTCCAGATGGCAAGGTAAAAACAAACACATGTTCCTTTTCTAAAAGTACCACAAATACATCAACACTACACAATGCAGTGGTTTCTTGGGATCCTAAGATTAAGTACACTCAGTGTTAAAAACTGAAATGATCAGTCCTTTAAAATTATGTAACAGATCAAGAAGAGATGGAAAACTTGATAACAGTAAGAATATTCTCCTGCTGACGTAACATTTTCAATAACTATCATTTGAATGTTGAAGTTTCCATGTAGACTGTAAGAGGAAATTGTGGGGTACTGGGTAGCAGAATATTTTATGCCATTGTTAATTCCTCTCATATACAACTTTCTTCTCAGGAGGTGAGTTCTTACTGCCCTCCCTCTCTACCCACACATGCTGCTTTTTTCCTTCAATTAATTTCAAAGAACTGTTCTGACAGTTTGTTCTTTAAAAACAAAATGCGTTTGCCTCCCAAGACAAGCGTTCGATTAAAGATGCCCAGACTTGATTCAACCTTGTGCTCGGATTTAGAAGGGTCTTTCCAACTGCTCTGATTGAAAGCCCATAAAGAATATTGATTTTTTTTTTCTAGGCCACTTTTCTTCAGCCTCTAAATAAATGGACATTCCTTGTTTTAAAGACCCTAATGATGAAACAGGCGGCCTCGTTGCTGGGGGCAGTGGGGGGATTCTGGTGTTGATAATGGGACCTTGGTATGATCCTCTGGTTCTTGGACTCAGAATCAATATGACAGGGTTCAGCTCTCGGTTGCCATGCAGCCGAGCAATGGCTTGCCCCTCCTTCTAGATGGAGCTGAGCCTCCAAAATCAGAGTGTAGTAGGGGAGTTCTGGCTGTTGGGGGGAAGGGGGATAAGAGTGGCTGTGGACAGGCCTTTTCTCCCTTGGCTACCTAAACTACTCCTGGATTATGTCATCGTGGATATAAAGGCTGCTGTCCTTGGAAATACCCAACCATAGCACTCTCTCTGAGCATCTGTCTGTTTCTGATGAAATTAAATTGCTCTTCTTATGTGCAATCCAAGCATAGATGTTTTTGATGTTCATGTAGTCATTTCTGAAGTTAGCTAATTCATCTTGCATACCATTATTAGTGCACTTTTAATTTTCCCCAGGCACACAGATCCTGGAAGCTGCAGAAGTTGTTCCACTGGATTTCTGTGTCGCTTTTTTGTTTTTCCAAGATACCCCTTTATCCTCCTCCTTGGCTGGAATGCCTTGTTCTCAAAGAGCAGGTTAGATGCAAAACTTGGGCTGCTGTAGTGCTAAGGGCAGTTATTTTAGGTGGCATGTAAGGACAGAATGGGAAGATTCCAATGATAGTTAATGGGATTTGGGCAAGTTGATTGTGTTCTGACAGTTCCTTCCCTGGGGTTCAGTTTATCTATGAAAGCCACACCATTCAAAGGCAGAGCTGAAATTGTCTTCTCAATTGAATTTAGTTTAGTAGCCTTTACAAAAATCTTTTCCCCATTCTGGGATCTGTTCTTTTTACATATGGAAGTTGTTATGTTACTACTTCTCAGCCTTCGTTTGGAAACTTGTTTCTTCTTATAATTTGCTGATAGTGCCAAGTGTTCAGTAATCTGTAGATATGTATTTACCAATCCGTGGCCTGGATGTAAATGACATATTGAGTATCAGTATTATTTTTCCATTGCTAAAATCTAATGGAATGATTTCTCTGCTTATTTCAGAGAGATTAGGCTCCTAATATTTCATCAATCTATGGAGTGTTTTTAGCTTTAGCTGTTTAGCTGACTTAGATATAACCCAGCTGCTGAAGGGTATACATAGGACACGGCTCCTCCCACCCTTAGAAACTTGGTGCTACTCCCTGATGTAGAGGATGGAGTGATGGCAACAGCCTAAGAAGGCCAGAAAGCTTGTCTTTGAAGTTCTCTAAGCCTCATCTGGGAAATGAGGCTGTCTCTCTCCCAGAGTTACATCAGATGTCGAATGTGAGCACACAAACGATGCTGCTTGTCAGTAGGTAATGCTAGAACATCATCTTTTCTTTAAAAATTTCTTTGCAGCCTCATGGTTGCCTTTGAAACATATAGCTCACACGGTAGATAGGCTTTGCTGGAGGAATCTCAGCTCTAAATTTAAATGGGTTTGAGGAAAAAATCATGGCAATAAAGCCGAACCGAATGGATAGCCCATTTCTTTCTTCTTTTTTTTCCATTTCTTTCTTTCTTCCAATTTTGAAACCCACTCAATCATGCAATGCCCACCCGTGGTTGCCGTGGATCAGGTGCGAGGTCTGTCTCTCTTCTGAGACATCTTTCCTACCTCCAGGAAGCTCCTTTCTCTATAATTTCTTCTTTTCTCGGAGGAGCTCTCTGTCCTTCACCACTGCCGCCACTTCTGCCCTGGGCCCTTTTCATTGGAGTGGATAATTCCTGTGTGCCATCTGGGGACCTAGATCTTGAGAGACTAACTTGCTGCTCTGCTAACTTTATTTCTTATCGTAGAGGGAGAAAGAAATGGTCTTACCCAGCGTCCACCAGCACAACCCTGACTGTGACATTTGGGTCCACGAGTATTTCACTCCGTCCTGGTTCTGTCTGCCAAATAATAAGCCAGTTCTGACAGCCGTCCGGCCAGGGGACACAGCCCGGGACACCCTGGAGCTGATCTGCAAGGTATGAGGCTACTTGGGGTTGCTTTCTTGAGAAGAACAGAATGCAGTGGAGGAATCCATGAACACTCAGAAGCGTGTGGCAGGGGAGGGTGCTTTCAAGAACATCTCCATTTCATTTCAGAGCAGCTTTGGATTTCTTTGTGATAATATGCCTAATAAGTGGAAGTGAATTCTTCAGCGCCGGGAGGAGAGGGATTCTTTTAAGTAGCCTCTTTCAACATGTGTACTTGATAGATTTGTGATAAGCATCTTACATGCTCATTGCACAAGGTTTAGAGAATTCAGGTAAAGGACAAAGCAGAAAATTAAGGCACCCTTACTTTACAATTCAGAGATCACCTCAGTGAACATTTTGGCATCACATTATGTGCACTATTTGTAACCTGCTCTTTTGACAGTAACTCATACACGGGCATCTTTAGGGTAGGGAAAAACTGAAATAATAAATATAAATTTGACCTCCATGATGAGAAATTCCTCTTCCTAGGAACACACAATTAGCCTCTTTTGTTTTTTAGAGACAAATGATTGAGCTCACTTCCTCTGTTTTTACCTTACGCTGTAGAAACTTCTTGATCTTTTTCAAGGTAATCCCTGTTTCTTTTCTTTTTTTTTTTTTTTTTCCCTCCCTGAAGGACAGGTGGATGAATTGGATTGCCTTGAGTGAGGGAAGGGAAAGAGGAAAGAAAGGAGCTTTCCTAACATGCCTGCTTTGCTTTTACATAATTAATAGCATTAATAGTCTTATTTAGTAGTCATATCAAGTCTGGGCAAGAACGATACGTCCCCATTGTACAGATGGAGAAGGCGAGGCTCAGAGAGCCTTAGTTCCTTGCCTGAGTTCACATCACAGTCATAATCACTTGCAAAGGAGGTTTTGAATCCATATCTGGCTGTTCCAAACTTAGATGTATCCCTTTGTGCCAAGTGGATGGTCACAAGAACTGTCAGGAGTCAGGAAGGATGGTCCGTAAGGGGTGGAAGAATCTAGAATATATTCTTAGGAGAGGGAAATGGTCTTCTCTGAGGCCACTAAAGGGAAAGTGGAAACCTTTTCTGTCATCATTTTATCCTAGAAGAAGCTGGATGAATACAGTGGTATTTTTGGACCTCCTCATTCAACACAGTGGTTTATAAATGTGGAATAACTTTCACTACCTCAGTTCTATAATTCTGCAATCAGCAATTTTTGTACTTAAAAAAATAAATCACTAGGGCTTTGATAAAGGAAAAATATGGCTTCATATGAAGGAGAAATGGAACACTCTGGCTCAGATAAGCCTGTTGGATCGTCTTCTGTGGAGGAAAAGTAGAAGGACCATTTGTTTCAGGACAAAGCTACAATCAGCTCCCACATGGGTGTTAAAAATAAATGATGCACTCTTGCATGCTTTGACTCCTTCAAGTACACGAATTCTAGCTTTTTAAAGATAATGGTATTTCTGTTCACATTTTTCATTTTAATTACTTAACAAAATTGGTCTATTGAGGATTTCTGCATTCTTTTATTTATAGATTAGCACGATTCTTTAGAGACCCATTAATATTCTGCAGAGCTGTGGGAAGTATTCTCAGAACTGCAGCTGAAGGTGTCAGAAGTAGGACTCTGGGCTTTTTGTATAAGCCAAACTCTGGAGGGTCCTTCCAAGGAGTTGCATTGCTTTGGAGCCTCCTGTGTACATTGGCTTTAGACTCCATCAGATATCAGAGGGTAGGTCAGAGTTCAGCAATAAACATTGATTGGTGGAAAATTGAACAGTGACTGGGGAAAAGAGTGATTTTAGGTACTTCTCAAGCTTTTGCTTAGATAGAAACTAAGGGAATCAGGGAGGAATAATACTGTCGTGGCAACTTAGAGACCATCTTTAGATAATGAGTTAGACCAGTTCCCCTATAAAGGGTTTATTTCTGTCACTTGACAGGGTTTTTAATGGCATCATTACGACACACATGCCTTTCTCTAACAAGAGAAGGTCATCCCACTCAGTTTTTCCTGAATCCTCAGGTTTTTTCCCCCAAAACATAGAAAAAAATAAGGTGTGGAACAAGCTTACATCTCTTGAGTTTAAAAACAGAAAAATTTTGTGTGCACTTTAAGAAACTGATGGTCTCCAGAAAAGCACCTGTGTAGGCTAAATTATATAGTGTGCTTGGAGCCAGGCACCTTCTAAAGCTTGCTGCTTCGGAAAACACTTCATTGTAATTAGTGGAGCCGATTTTATTCTTCAGAGGGAAAGAGATAATGGGGAAAACAGTGCCACATGTTATTAATGATCTGATTAATGTTGAGTGATTTTTTTTTTCTCTTGGAGGAGGGACTGAAAACAACGGTGATTGTCAGAATGTCTGTCTTTTATTTCTTTATTGTCGTTCTCAACTTTGGTGATGGGTGCTTTCTCTAATATTTAATAATCAATCTTTTTCTTCTGTCTCTTGCATTCAGCCATTCTCTTTCCTATTCTGTCTGATCCACATCATTTCACATCAGTTTGTCATCTGCCATCCGAGCACCAGTCAAGTTCTGGTACAGTAACTGTTTCAAGATCTACATTTCATGTGCAATTCATGTTATGAGTGTTATGAAAGTGATAGTTGCTAAATGTAGTAGGTAACCGTGTTAGCCTATGGGTTGTGGACATGTTCTGATCATTGCAATTACTAAAATAATTGCAAAGAAATTCATTTATTCATACTTGTTATTATTCACGTGTGACCATTGGTATTTATTTCATGGCTTCACTCTGTAGACCTGTGGCCTTGGATATTCTAATAACCATGGACATTAAAAACAATAAAAATCACCTCGAAGGGGAGGATAAGTCTCTTTGGAAATTCTGCAGTAGCACTTTGTGTGTGTGTGTGTGTGTGTGTGCATGTGTGTGTGTGTGCGTGCGTGCACGTGTGGATCTCTGGATGTCCTAACTGCATGCGTTTATGTTTCCTGAAGAAGTTTGATTGAAATGGAAGAATATGAGGAGACATGGAAGAACAAAACATTGGTGGATTTCAAGATCGTGTTATTCTCTGTTTTAATGGACTCAAACTATTTGTTGAAAAGACCTACATTATGTTTTGTTGTTTCATCCTTTGAAGGAGTCATAGGAAGATGAAAAATTTTTAAAACATGCCAACTAAACAAATAATATTTGTCTTATGGTATGATTTGGGACTGCATTGTCTCAAAATGAATCAAATGCTTTCTACGTAACTTAATGAACACTGGAAAACAAATTTGGACCATTGAAGTTGTTTTCCCAGCTGAATTTCTCTTACGTTGTAATTGAACATTTTACAAGTGTAAAGCAGGCCAAATCGTTAGAATTACTATCTTAAAATATTCATTAATATTTGGAATTTTTTCTTGCACATAGATGTATTGTGAACATGGTAAGTTGTTAAACCTGCCTTGATACTGACTTATAAATATTGGAGGAGCATGAAATTCTTGAGAGTTCTGATGATCTGATTTAGTTAATTCATTACGATTTTCCCTTTATGTTAGACCAGCCACGACTAATGGGGGCTCATAATTGAGAAACATTTACCAAAATGATAAGACACATGGGTATGTTGATCCAAAGTCCCATTTTTAAGGTAACTATTTACTGACCAAACCACGGGCTCTTGGGTTACAAATAAGATCATTATAATTGTTATGTTGGTTACATGTGCTCATTTTTATTTTTCGAAGTTATCAAGACATTATTGTAACTTAAGGAAGTTTGAAAAATACGGTGGTGGAGGGGAAGACGGCCAGAGCCACCCTTATTCCTGTTGCTCTGTTCTCTTTGCTTTGTTAAATACTTCAAGGTGTCGGCCGTTATTTGGCGTTCTCTGTGTGTCTGTATAAATGTTTTCAGCGTGGTAGCATTTAAGGAATGATGTCTCCATCAGGACCACCTTAAGACGTGGCACCAAACATCTCTCTTTCACACTGAGGTTTCGGGAGCCCGAAGCTTCTTAGGTGAGGTGGCTATTATGGTCTGGTTTCCAGAAGACTGTCTAAGTGGCAGCCCCATTGGGAGTGTCTACAAAGTGTTGATTAATGATGACGATAAAGTTTCCGGGTGGATTTGTTCCTGTTGACCAAGACGCCATGAAGTTTCATTTCTCTTTCCCTCCCACCTCAGTTGGAAACAGACGGTGAACCAAAATATTTTGCTTCTAATTAAAGATTTCAGTGGGGATCTAGGTCAGTGGGAAGCATTTGCAGCTTTTATCTCTGTGAGGGAAACTTTTCTTGCTTATCGTAGCGCCCTGAGCATTATTAATTTGTTGTTTGTCTCAGCGGCTCTTTGACAAGCAGTAGGTAGCACACTTTGAAACTTCCCTGCTTTTGCTTCCCTGGCTTACCCATCCACCCTGGTTATTTGACATCAATGATCTGGGTCTGGCAGACACTGAGCGTTTGATTTTCAGTACCGACAGCGGAAACCCGAAAGCCAGGTGCAAGGAAGGTGCTGCCTCAGTGGTGCCTGTGTTCGGACGGTGGGCTTCAGACTATCACGTTACTCAGAAAAGGATACACGTTGGAGGTTCCCGAGAATCACCATAGAAAACTTCTTTATCATTCTGCTAGGCGTTTAGAACAAACTCACTTCTACTTTCCATAACCCTGCTTTTCTCTAGTGCAGGATCCCTGTCTTGCATGTGTGTTTAATTACGAGGCAAAGTCATCACTGTCGCCAACTCCCATGTTCTGCAGGCCCCTTCCCACACTCCTGAAGACTGCTTCACGCGGTATCTGGCACACTTCAGAATTTGTTAGGTGTAATTGAATGACTATTATTGGAATAATTATTAGAATGTTCTTAGCTTGGCTTTAAAATTTGGGGCCGGGGGGAAGAAGGTAAACAGAAAGAGCATTAAACCAGTGAAAAATTAACTTCACTTATTTTGAAATAATTCGCATCAGTTGAGCTTTTGGTGTGAAGAGATTTTATATTGATGAAAAATTTCAAATTTACGAAGAGTAGGCAATAATGTAATAAACTTCCGTGTTACCATCACCAAGGTTCTATAATATCAAATTATGTTTCTCCATTTACTAACTCACTCCCACCCCCTGCTCTGAATGATTTTGGAAGCAGATTCCAGACATCATATCTTTACTAGTACTTCAGGATAAATCTCTAAAAGATAAGGATGCTTTAAAAAAAGACTTGATGGAAACATTTTCTCTCTAGCAATACATTTTCATGTAACTTGCATGTAACTTTTGAAGAGCATTTTTTTCTTTTTTCCTCTGCATCTTCTTGAATGTGAATTGAGGATGTTAGTTATAAAACCATGTTTCCACTGTTGCCTTTTCCACAAAGTTAATTCACGAATGACTTTCTAGATAGAAAAAAGTCATTTGACCCATCCTGAGCAGTGGAGAAGGCCTGGAAATTTCAATCCTTAACTGCTTCAGAATTGTTTTCTTTGGGCAAGTCATTCATTGTGTTTCCAAAGTTGGACACATGCCTGTCTTCGCTGCCCCCGGAGGGAGTCTCACTCGGGGTGTATATAAATAAGACTGAAATCCAAATGCCTTGTCTATACACCAACTCACTTGCAAATGAACTGTGAACAACTGTCCCAGTGTCCCCATGTGGTTAAAAAAATAAGTTTGCCTGGGCACAGATTTCTTCTGTCACTGTAAATCCTTCCTTGCCTTTCTTGTCACTTTTCTTCTCCAATCACCTTTGTATGTTGGAAATTATGTTTAAAGGCCTTTTGGGTCTGATAGGTTTTCTTGCAAACCCAGTGTTAAAGAGCATAATGGATGAGATAAGCAGAAGTGAAGATGTGACTTTTTTGTTTCCATTGATCATAAGATACCCGTGGGATATTATTAATATATTCAATGAAAATTAAAGTTTGGTTTTGGGTGTAAACCTTTTAAGAAGTATAGAAATTTTACACCTCCCTTCAGTAGCAAATCACCATTATTCTCAGGAATAGATGACAGTACATCAGTGGAAAACTAATTATGTCCATTTACTATTGAAAAGACATTTTCTCTTCTCCTTTTTTTTTTGTTTTGGTCCCAGGCACATAGACTGGATCATTCTGCTCATTACCTGCGCCTGAAATTTCTAATAGAAAACAAAATGCAACACTACGTGCCAAAGCCCGAGGAGGACATTTATGAGCTGGTAATGTTTATGTCTGTTGTCCAAGTACATTCTGTAGGAGATTATTTTTAAATTATATGTGTGCTCATGCTAATTGTGGTTGGTGGAGTGGAACAAATTCTAAAATAAATGAGCCTCATTCAGCGCTCTTAAGTTTGTGGAGATGGCCTTACATATCATAATATTTTTGCAGAGTGAAAATGCCACCTTAGTTTATGCAGGGAACAATGCTGTGCTATCATGAAAAAGTGAAATCCAGAACTGACTCTCAGATAGAATTTTAGTTATTATGCCTAGCTTTCCTTGTAGCTTTGACAGTCTTATGTTTTAAATGGGTGACTCAAAGGTGAGCTGGCTGTTGTCATATAAAAAGTACTAACTCCAATTTTGTATGACTTCTCCCTGCATGTTGAAATTGATGGGTCAAATCCTGTTGGGTGAAAAAGCTGCCATCTAATTATGTGTCCTGGCCTTTTGGAATTGTATTTATTATAGAGATTCTTGGGCACACTTATGTGGGTTTGAGTTTCATTATGGGACTTGGGTTCTGAACTGTATCTGGATTTTTATATTGACTCTGTTGCTTACTAATTATGTGGTCTTGGCAAAAAAAAAAAAAATGAGGTGATAATACTTTCTAGGATTTCGCAAAGATTAGAGATAACGGTTCACATAGTAGATGCTCAATAAATGGTTGTCATGGTAACATGGCAAAATAATGACAAGTTCCTTTTTTGTTAGCCAAAGGGTGCTTTTTTCAGTTCCAGGAAAGAAACATTTTGGGAGCAAGGCCCCCTCTCTTGGAGTTTGTTCTTCTTTCTCTGCACTTAGTCATTCCTCTGGGGGCCACCGAGCTTCTTGCCATGGATCTGTGAATGATAACAGTATGACTTCAGACAGGCTTTCACCACAGAAAACAGAACTGAAAATTGAAACCCGAATAGTCTCTTTTTGAAAAGGGGAAGCGTGATTTAAAATTTAGTATATTTAGTAGGGAATTTTGTTTCTAATCAATTTTTTTTTGAGGTTTACTTTCTCTGCAATAAAGCATCAATTTTGAGCACACAATTTCATGAGTTTTGGCAAATGTATACAGACAGTGGTGTTTCCAGCATTACAGTCATAATTTAGAACTGCGGTCCCCAACCTTTTTGGCACCAGGGACAATTGTTTCGTGGAAGACAGTTTTTCCACAGACCGGGGGGTGGGGGGTGGTTTGGGGATGATTCAAGCGCATTACATTTATTGTGCACTTTATTATTATTACATTGTAGTATATAATGAAATAATTATACAACTCACCATAATGCAGCATCAGTGGGAGCCCTGAACTTGTTTTCCTGCAACTAGATGGTCCTATCTGGGGGTGATGGGAGACAGTGACACCTGAAGTGTGTTGCTTATGTCTAGTCTACTCCGTAAGATGCAGCTTAATTGTCACTTGTCAGTCACTGATAGGGTTTTGATATGAGTCTGCAAGCAATTGATTTATTATGGTCTCTGTGCAGTCAAACCTCTCTGCTAATGATAATCTGTATTTGCAGCCGCTCCCCAGTGCTAGCATCACCACCTCGGCTCCACCTCAGATCATCAGGCACTACATTCTCATAAGGAGCGCACAACCTAGACCCCTCGCATGTGCAATTCACAGTAGGGTTCACGCTCCTATGAGGATCTAATGCCACCGCGGACCTGACAGGAGGCAGAGTTCAGGCGGTAATGCGAGTGATGGGGAGCGGCTCTAAATACAGATGAAGCTTTGCTTGCTCGCCTGCTGTTCACCTCCTGCTGTGTGGCCCGGTTCCTAACAGGCCATGGACCGCTCCTGTTCCGTGGCCCGGGGGTTGGGGACCTCTGATTTAGAACATTTCTGTCATCTTAAAAACTTCCCTCATGTCCCTCTAAGTGTTTTTAATGAAATATAAGAGAGGGTGTGCTTTTATAACACTCTTATCATGTCACGAAATAGAAGAACGAAATAACCATTTTCAACCATCACTTAAATCACTAAGTTTAACACAGAGGAGGGTACTTTTAACAGTGGCTGATTTATTTTTTTCTCTGACATGGGGAAAGCCCTGACTCTGTGCTCCGTGAGTAGAGGAGAGAAAGCCCTTTTTCTTACTTAAGAAAGGAAAGTGCTTTGCTGGTAACACTGGAACAGCTATTAGGTCATATATTTTGCATTTCAGAGTTAATGAATCTTTTGTGTCGTAAATGACAGGGGTCATGCCTAAGCAACTTCCATGTCCTTCATATCTTACACACAGTACATGCTTAAGACATACCTTATGAAATTATATTGACTCTTTTATTATTTTTAAGTTTTGGCCATTTTGCGGTCTCATCCAGTATAGGAGACTAAGGTGTGCCACACTTACTCTGTATCTACACTGCTATATATATATATTATAATTACAATTATTTAAAAAAAGAATCCAAAATACAGAGAGATTATGGTATTCTTTCTTGCCCTGTTACAGAAGGTCTCCAGCTCTGAGATTCCTGAGGAAGTAAACAGTACTCACTTTACTGTTCAGGTTGTGAGTGAGTATTGCTCACGGGCACCTCTGTCTTTACCAAGATTTTAAACTCTTTTGTTCTTAGGATATCTTTGGCAGCCTGGTAAAGCCTCTAGGTCCCATATCAGAATAATGTTTTCAATTGCATGAAATATATAGAATACATAGGATTACCTATGGCCTAATTGTGTTGAAATAGTCATCAAAACTATTTTTAAAATTATAGATAATATACGTGCTTACTTATTAGCTCATTAAATAACAAGACCCAGCATAGGTCTAACACCTGCCACTGTTTTGAAGTAGTGATGAGCATAACTGGTATTTTGAGATCCTGGCAGCAACTAGAATATGGTATAAAAATACTGTGATTTCTGTTTCTGACAAGGTCGCAGGCATTGCTCGTATTGCCGTGTTTGTTGCCTCCATTCATTTATAATTGAAGGAAATGCTAAGTCTCAGTTACAGGTTAGGGAATATAAAAATTTCAGGCTTTTTCACTATCCCAGTTCACAGACCCCTTGAATTCTATCCATACGTCCATGGTTTCCAATCCGTGCTTTTGGCCATTAAGCTGGTATGAAATGTCATTCCAGGGCAGGGGGTTTCTGAACACACAGTGTTCTTGGATGCCTTTTGAGATTTTACAGATATTGGATTTATTGTCCCTTACTGAACAAGTATCGGGCCACTTATGGCTAATTGGTTTCCATAACCCACCCCCATTTTATTTTATTTTATTTTATTTTTAATTTATTTTTTTTTTGCAGTATGCGTGCCTCTCACTGTTGTGGCCTCTCCTGTTGCGGAGCACGGGCTCCGGACGCGCAGGCTCAGCTGCCATGGCTCACGGGCCCAGCCGCTCCGCGGCATGTGGGATCCTCCCGGACCGGGGCATGAACCCGTGTCCCCCGCATCGGCAGGCGGACTCTCAACCACTGCGCCACCAGGGAAGCCCCTCCATTTTATTTTTGATGGACTAGGGAAGCTCACACATGTTCGAAGTCCTGTCCTGAAAAATGACTCCTTCATAGATGACTGTCCCAAAATATTTTATTCTCTGCTACTGTTTTGTCAAGTATTCTTGAGTAGTAAGGTCAATAGTTACTAGCAAAAGTGTGTACTACATTTTAAGGATCTTTTTGGAGGGTCTGGTGCATTTATTTGGTGGGGCTGGGGATTCTTTTGCTTATGAAAGACCATGAATAGTTAGTTTTCTACTTATCTGCTTTGCTAATATAAGTAATACCCGTTTGGCTACTTTTTCATGATCAGTTGGTTATTGGGTCCAATCTGTAGAATGATAATGAATATGGAGGCACTGGGTTTTTTGAAAACCCATATTAAATATGTTTTTCTTAAAGTGACAGGTGGGAATAAAGAGTTTGCAGAAACACTGATTGATTCATTCATTCATTCATCCCGCAAATATTTATTTAGTGTTTATTGTGTTCCTGGCACCATGCTAGCTGTTCTAGGCACTGAGATACACAGAAAAATCTCTACTCTTCATGGAAAATACATTCCAGTTTGTGGATACAGATATAAAAACATGTAAATATTTTTAACAAAGACAAGTAAATGTGTAATATTTCCCGGGATGTCAAGAGCAGGGAAAGAAAAAGTTAGGACAAACAGATAGAGAAAGATAGACATCTAAAAGCGATTGCGCTGCTCCTCTAGGTGTGATGTTTGAATAGCGTGGTGAGTGAGGTGAGAAGGTGAGTCATAGAGGGATTTTGGAGGAAAGTGTTCTAGGCTCAGGAAACAAAGCTGGGTAAGGCCTGGCAAGGGGAGGGGGGTGATAGTAGAGGTAGTTTACTCACGTTTGAGGAGGATCAGTGAGGAGGGTAAGTGAGGGAGTGGTAGGGAGAGGGAAGGCGGGGTGGGGAGGGGTTTGGATGCACAAGGAGGGAGGATGCAGAAGAGTGACCAGGAGGGCTTGTAGGGCCCAGGTGAGAAGGGAAATCCCCAGAGAGGAAGGGCATTATTTGACTCCTGTCTTAATAGGCTCGCTGTGGCTACTGTGTGGCCCATGAACCTTAGGGCCTTAGGGAAAGAGCTGGGAGAGCAGGCAGGAGGCTAGTGAGCTGTTGTTCAGGCCATGGGTGATGGTCGCTTGGACCAGGCACGCCAAGGAGACCTGGTAGGAAATGCATGTGATTTCGTGATAATTCAAGCGCCAGGGTAATCAGATTGTTTCTTAACGTCTGATGGTGTTTAATCTGCTTTTTGAAAAGAGGGAAAACATGCAGCATCACTGATTTAATAAAAATAAAGGGGTCTTCCCTGGTGGCGCAGTGGTTAAGAATCCACCTGCCAATGCAGGGGACACGGGTTCGAGCCCTGGTCCGGGAAAGATCCCACATGCTGCGGAGCAACTAAGCCCGGGCACCACAACTACTGAGCCTGTGCTCTAGAGCCCGTGAGCCACGACTACTGAGCCCCCCACGCACCTAGAGCCCCTGCTCTGCAACAGGGGAAGCCACCGCAACAAGAAGCCCGCACACCGCAGCAAAGAGTGGCCCCCTCTCGCCGCAACTAGAGAAAGCCTGCGTGCAGCAATGAAGACCCAACACAGCCATAAATAAATTTAATAAGTAAATGGAATGTGTGTGATACTTCTTTGCTAAAGATACATTTAAAGCTACGAAATTTCTGGTTTCAGATATTATGACTGCATCGAAAATATATTTTAAAGTGCAGCTCCTTCTTGAAATTTTACAGGTTTTAGAGATTTTTACCAAACCCAATTTTAGTCCAGCCAGCCTAAGGACAGTGGTCAAGGGCCCTGTCTATATTATACTAAGTTATTGTCTGAAACTGGTAAAAAACACAAAGACTTTCACCCCAATTACAAAGAAGAGAGGAGGTAATATTATAAACAAATAGCAAAGCTTATTTACAAAGCTAAATTCCCACGGGATCTATGGACAACCATTTGGAATTTTCCAGAGATGATTAGAACAAACGGTGATATACTGCCACCTAGGGGGAGAGTTTGGCTCTCAAGGAAATTGAAAAAACTAAGGTTCAAAATAAGTCGAAGTGAATACATCTCACAACATTTTATTGAGCATTCCATGACATTACAAAATAATCATGAAATTGATTATATTTGGTATGTATAGTTTTGGTGACTAATTTTCTGAACTAAAGATCAGTAGATCTAATAGAACTGACTTCCTCTAACTTCAGAATGCATTGGTTTGAAACTTTTTCTGAAGTATAGAAAGAAAACCACATAAAGTTATGCCCTCAACATGAAGTTACGCATTTGGTGGAAGTTGCATTAGATTAGGGAGTTCTAGAGGATCTAGGCCGTTGGGTCAATGTTCCCAGCCCCTGCCCCACCCCTTGGCTTTCTAGTATTACAGCAGACCGTTTTCCAGACTCCTGAATCCTAAACATTCTGCTCACTTCTCCCACCTGTCAACTGCCCTAAGAAAGTGAAGAGAAAGAAACCTGCACTTTTTTCATACTTGTCTGAACAAAATTATTTCTGGACAAATGACTGAGACGGGGGCAAGTTTAAATAATCACCGAGACTTCTCTTTAATGCTAAAGGACAGTTTTCTGTTATTGACTTTGGCTCAAAATAGATTTTCATTTTGAAATTAAATGACAAATTTTAAGTTCTATATGAGCGTTTGACACGTCAATATGTTTTGGAATTTCTATCGTAAAGTTTGGAAGTGGTCTTTGGCTTACTTACTGAAGAAGTAAGGTTTGGTACCCTTTACTGTGGTACCCCTGAGTCCCACCAGGAAACAGACTGGGAGGCATTATAGCGTAATGGGGAGAACTTCAGGGCTGGAGCAAGTGAGACCTGGGTTCAAATCCCAGCTCTGCCCAGGCTGGCCTTTTGACCTTAGGAAAGTACTTTCTCTGTAGCCTTTTTCTCGTCATTTGTAAAATGGGGATCACATTTGTCTCATAGAGAGCATGTGAGGGGCAGGAACACATGGTAAAACCTTCATAAGTTACTGTCCATGATGATGCTAGGTCCAGACATCTAAGCATGAAGTATAAATTAAATTAATTGAAATAAAGTTTCTCTGTGAACTGCCAGTTTCTCTTATTTTTTTTCCCATGTTTTCTTGGGTTTCTGAGAGAGGTGATTGATTTATGTACTTCAGTTTTTTCAGTAATTTGGTATAATCTAATGGCTAAAAGAGAATATTGTCATTTATATAATCTGTCATCTGTTTTACTGCTATAATTTTTCTCTGCATATTTGTACTCTTGTGGACTTTTTGAGCCAAAATGGTATATGAACAGAAGAGAATGGAAGCACAGAGATTTCTCCTCTTCCTACGGATCCCATATCAAGATCTTTATAACCTCTTCTTGATGTTAATAATTTTTTCCCCAGTACTGAAGATTTTCGATTACCTTAGCATTATTTTTCAGATGTGTGATAGATAATAGGGTGGGAAAAGACATTACAGAGTGATGTCAAGGAATTATTTAGAAACTGGAACTAGAGCTAAATCTGGGAATGTGAGTTATAAGTTTCCACTTTGAGTCTTAATGGGGTCAGTTCAAGAAAGATACTAGGATGTGATGAGAATTGGATTTCAAATTCTGAAAAAATAGATTTACAAATTGATGACTATTTCTAAGTTATTTTTAATGAAGTCTTAATTAGGCTTCTCTTTGTCGTTTTCAGCTGTACAAAGAAATTGAAATTTGTCCAAAAGTCACTCAGAACATTCAGATTGAGAAGTCAGATACAGCCGGTGATAATTATGGTATGTTTCCTTTTCTTTGATCTTTGGTGTTCTTCACTTTAAAACAATTCCTGTGTAAACATGCACTTATTTACAATTCCATAAAATGCCTTTGGGGCCTATTTAAAACAGATAGGCCATCTGGCTTCTGTGCTCTGCCGGGCAGCCAAAGTAAGGGGGAAAAGATATTTACCCTGGGTATGACGAAGGTTTTAGCTTTACATTTCTTAACTTTAATCATCGGGGTTCGCCTGTCATAGAAAAGAAATGGATCCATTGGGAGGAGATTATTTTATCTTATGATATACCCTAGTAATGAAGAAATTATCCTTTCGCACCTCTGTCCCCCAAATATATGTATTATTCTCCTTTCCCTCACAAATGACATTAAAGGAACTTGTTTTGGTGGGGGTTGGGGTCCCCAAGACCACCTCTGGGTTTTTTGGTTCACTAAGAGGACCCGCTGGACTCAGCTTATTCATGACCACGGTTTATTCCAGCAACACTATACAAAAGAGCATCAGTAAAAGGGAGAGGCACGTGGGGTGAAGAGCGCAGAAACCAGGTACAAGCTTCCAGAGTCCTCCCCAGTCACACAGAAGTCCATAATTCCCCCAGCCACAAGCTGTGACAATGCGTGTGAACTGTGGTCTGGTAGGAAGTTTGTTAGTGACTCAGTGCCCAGAAATTTTATTGAGGGGCTGGTCAGGGAGGCACCCTCTGTCCAGCATAGACCCAAATTCCAGCCTCCCAGGAGGAAAGCAGGTGTTCAGCACAAACCACATTGTTTGTACAGATTTTAGACACAATGAGCTACATTAGGGTGTTGGGAACCCTCCCAAAATCCAAGTTCCCAGATACCAGCCAGGATCCAAACTGAGAAGCAGGCCTTTCAGAGAATAGCCGTCAGGCTTGCTATGTTAAGGCTTTCCTATGGTCTACCTTCTGGTGTAGTTAAGTATGTAATCCTTGCCATAGATTTAAGACTAGTCGTCTTAGCATTACACTTTATGACTTGGATAGTAGTGAAGTTGGTGCTCGAGTGAAATACATAGGGAAACCCATATGCCATATCAGGGCTAGATCAGTCAGGAGGGCGAGGTTAGCTGAGGCAATGACAGTCACCAAAGCCCAGCGGCTCCAAACAGTGACATTCTTTCTCCTGTTCACCATGCATCCTCTGTGGGTTGGCTGGGACCCTTTCTGTATGTTATCCTCACTCTAGGACCCAGGCCTGCGGCACCTGCCACCTGGGACATTGTCTGTCTCTTGGCAAAGGAGAAAGAGGGAAAGTGGTGATCTGGGTGCCGGCTCACTCCCAATTCGCTTGTCAAAGCACGTGACTGGAGGGGGAGGATGGGTAGGTGGGCAGAAGAGTAGTCCTACTATGTACTGGAAAAGAGGAGAACTGGAAGTTCTGATGGAAAGACATAAAGGTCACTGCACATGTTTGCTTACTGCATATTTCTCTCTGAATTAACTTATTAGGCTTTTTCACATTTGAAAGCCTTCAAACCCTTTACCGGGCAGCAGCATCTTCAGTATTCCTGCCGAAGCCTCTCCCGCAGGCAGCCAGTCCACCTCTCAGAGCACTCACTGGAGTGCTTTGGCCTAATGAAAAGAACCGAATTTCCAACCCCTGGCCACTTGCGTTACACCCTCACGCTGTTTACTTCTTGACCTTGAAACTAAAGACAGCATTAAAGCCAGAGGACGGTTTTTGATGGCAAGGGATCAATGTGTCTGAAGGCTTATTATGCAGCAGAAGCATGACCTCAGTAATTAAAGCAGTAATTGGTAGCAGTACTACAAATGAGCATCTGGGTCCTCCAAACTGAATTGTACCATATCCCTTACTCTTTTGTCTTTGGTTTAGTTACTTTCTCTTGCGTAAGGGGAAAATGTAGCAAGAAGCAAGAGAGGGCTGAATTTCACAGCTCTTGGAATCCAATGCCAAGGTGGACTGGTTTTGGGGACTTCCCTGGCAGTCTAGTGGTTAAGACTGCGCTTCCACTGCAGGGGGCGTGGGTTCCATCCCTGGTTGGGGAACTAAGGTCCCATGTGCCGTGCAGCGCAGCCAAAGAAAAAAAAAGAGGGTTTGGTTTGGTTTGGGGACTCAGGAATAGAAACTGGGCATAGAACCGCTATATTTTTTATACTTTTTTTTATTAAAGTGGCTGAAGTACTCACAGAGCCTGTTCAGATTTCCACGCTGAAGCTGTTACAGGGCATCAGACATCAACCCAGAGGGTACTGTTGGCCGTGCTGCTCACATGACCTGACATAAAGAAGCAGGGGTTTGGGGGTTTTGTTTTCATTTTGGATCTGTCTTGGAGCACCCCTGCTTTTGTAAACTACAAAATCCCTTGCTTAGCGGTTGTGGCAGTGTCAGACGATGAGGTTCGCAGTGCTCAGTCTTGCTTTCTGTCCTTACATCGCTGTCAGTTGCAGCCTATCTGTAGTGGTTCCTGGACTTCACCTTGGAAGGCCACCATGCATGGCTAATAACCTTGGGTAAAATCATTTATTCTCAGTGCCCAGTTCGATGTTGGCAGAAGGCGTTCCCACAAGTAGCTAAAGAGTCCCTGAGTCCTAAGAAGACCTGGTTGTCTCTGACCTCGGAATCTACCGAGGATTCTAAATGCAGCCCACCTCTCTCTGACATTAGCACCTTAGTGCAGCTTCTATACATCAATTTCAGTATATGTAAGTTCCTAGCACACATCAGCACACATACAAGATCTAACTATAAACCAGATGCTGCTTTCTATTGTAGAACGCTTTAGGGAGGAAATTATGACTTAATAATTCCAGTGACTAAACAAATGGAAAGATTTAACACTTGCCTAATTTCTCTCTCTTGCCCCTCCCTCTACCTCAGCCCTCAGGACTCTCTCAGACTTGTTGTTGAAGTTGGTTCAAATAGTTTTGTAATAGACTAAGCATGATCCCCTAGGCCGCCTTGAAGTGGATGAATGCATCGTTTCAGCAACTGAGTATTCCTTCTTCTCTGGGGACTGCTTAGACCGTTAGACTTTTGGTCTTGCGTCCCCTCTATGTCAGAGGTGTCTGCACTTTTCTCACTTTCTCCCTTTCACTGTATCCTGGACCCTGGTTCTGAGTACTTCTATTTTGTTTACTTTGTTGTCCTGATGTTTCTTTGGTCATGAATTTCAGTATGAGGAAACTTCTGGTTATTTAACAGATGAGTCTGTCTTCTTCGTTTCTTCACTCAGTTTTAATCACTTCCTTCGTTCTCAAGATCATATGCTATTCATAGTGCCTCCTGGTCTTTGTAATTCTAAGCCTTCTGATGGGTATCGGATATATTGGGTTTATATTGAATAACTCTCTCTGTCTTCTGTTGGCAGTCATTTGGACCGCATTACATTTGTCTGCTGGGAATTAGATTGTTGCTATCCTATTTAAAAGAAAAAAATATTCTGACGTGGGTGGCTGACATCAAAAAGTCTACAAATAACAAATTTTGGCAAGGATGTGGAGAAAAGGGAACCTTTCTACACCGTTGGTGGGAATGTAAATTAGTGCAGCCTCTATGGAAAACAGTATAGAGGGTCCTTAAAAAACTAAAAACCGAACTACCATATGATCCAGCAATCCCACTCCTGGATATATATCCGGAAAAAACGAAAACGAATTCCAAAAGATACATGCACCCCAAAGTTCATAGCAGCACTATTTACAATAGCCTGCACGTGGATACAGTGGAATATTATTCAACCAAAGAAAAGAATGGAATATTGCCATTGGTAGCAATATGGATGTGCCCAGAGAATATTATTTCACAGCTTTAGTGAAATAAATCAGACAGAGAAAGACGAATACTGTATGATATCACTTACATATGGAATCTAAAAAATAATACAAATGAGTACATATTTGTTACTGTAGGAGATGGTTATAATCCCCACCTTCCCTCCATTGTGCAAATTATTGGCATCTTGAAATGGAGGCTACTCCTTGGGACTCTTGACATCCTTAGTGGTAAGGAAGGAAGGTAGCAAATGAATACCCATCTCCACTGACTTTGGTTTAAGGTGACTTGCAGTAGGCTGTCAACACATCACCTCTCCTGACAATGTGTTCCTTTTATTTTTAATAGAATAAAATTTGAATGAAAAAATTTGGTCTCAGAACTTTATAAAATGGTAGCATTTTAGAAAGGAAATGCCTGTATTTTAATGAATTCTCTTCATCCTCTCCCTGTTGTAGTCCTTGATTCTTATCTATTCTAACAGATAAAAGAAAAAGAAAATCTCCGCTGCGATGCAGATAAATGCACCTGTGTTAAGGCTAATGTCATTTAAGTGGCTCGTGTCTAAAATTATTTTTATTTCAGTGGGACTTCTTGAAGAGTAATCTGAAAGTTAGAAGTTGCTGTAAGAATGGAATTTAAAATAAGAGAATAAAATAAAGACTTTGGAAAGTCCTCAGGGGGTGGGCTCGTATAGTTCCCTATCCGAGGGAGTTTCGGTACCCTAGTGGGTGATGGCATCTGGCAGTTTTGCCTACGTGCGGGTATCTATTTCCTGGTCCTGTGAATGATACAAAAAAAACATGTGTTCATTATGACATGAACTGAGAAGTCTCAGTGAGTCCCTGGGCCCCAGTCTTTTAATTAATTATTCTATTTTGTCGTTAGTTGCCTGTTTGTTTTTTTAAACCACTGTTTTTTTCCTTTGCCTAAGCCTTATTTTTCTCCCAGAGCTGAAATCATTCGTGTCATATCTTTACAATTGTATTAATTCCCATTGCCCTTTTAAGATTATCTACCAAAGTATTTTATCCTGAGGGAAAGTCGGTGTTGGTTGTGGACATTCCATTGATTGATCAGAAAGAGTTTTACGTGAGGCTGTCTAGAAACAGACGTGACCAAGTCTTGTAGCCATAGGATTGGGAGCACTTAGAACCTCAGGGCCTTGTTCTGCCTTATTTTCCAAAGGATGTAGCAAAACCCAAGATTAATTAACTAATGGGCTTTGAGCTCTGGAAGCCTAGACAGGTATAAGATAATCTTATGATCAGACACTAGGAGAATGTGCAGTCCATCAGTTTCAATATGAAGAAGGATTTCTAAAGTTTGTTGCTACTTCTCCCTGTTTGCAGAATTTTACTAATTAAAGCAGTGTCCACACAGCAATATATATGGAGGAACACACAGCATACAGTTGTTCTGTTGTGACATGTCCTAGGACATAGATTTGCTGAAAAAAGTCAAGGGGACCCAGATGAGATAAGCTGATTGTTTCTGTTTTGTGCTATGGAGGGAACTGTGGAAAAAAAAAAAAGGCAAAACTATGGCATTTATTAGCAAGCAGGGTAAAACAAAATCATTTTCTTCCGTTTGAGTTGATAGGTAGGTCGTATGAAGATAGATGTACCTGGTAATATTAATTTTTACAGTGACTTCTTTTAGAGTGATCTAAACATACCTTTTTCTGCTTTGTGAAACAATACGAACAAGGAAAAACTATAACCCCAAGCAATGAACATACCTAGTTCACAGCAGATTCTTCTTATTGTTCGCTCAACACTCAGAGGGTGTGAGCCTTACCTGGCTGTCCCTGTGTTTCCTAGGCTTTTCACTTTCTTCTGTGGAAGAAGATGGTGTTCGAAGGCTCTACGTGAACAGTGTAAAGGAAACTGGCTTAGCTTCCAAGAAAGGTAAGTTATTAAGTGTCTTGTCTTGACTTGTTTGTCTTCAGTTCCCTTTTGGGTTTCTCTAGTTGGTGGATGAGAAGGATATGCCCAAAGGATTCACCCCTGAAGAGTATTTAAATGTTGTCTCATCGAAAACTCTTCCAGGGAATACGAGTATTATTTCCATCAGCTCAGTTGTGCAAGGAATGTTGCCTTCTTGGATTTTAAATCGGATTTTGAGCCCATCTCCATGGGGTTGATGGGAAATTCCCTTCTACTCAGAAGTGGTTGTCCTTCCCTACCATCTGGGATGGAATGGAGGTCCCAGGGATCTTCTTGAAGCAGATTATTCGGGAAGACCCCTCTGTGCTTTGGTCTGCACTGGTTGAAGCTGACATGGGCCCTTGCCTGAGCTTGCAAAGCTCCATCATGTTCTATTGCTGCCATTCGTAGAGGAATCTTTGTAGAAGTTGAGAACCTAGGGGTTCAGGATCCTGACTTCCTGCCCTCCTTCGAGAGCTCTTCCCTGCTACACCCTGCCTGCGGCCCATAGTGTTGTCTGTCTAGGCTACTTGTGGAACCCCAGCTCTCCATACTTTTTCTACTCTGAGAGAATCATTTCAACCTACGTTAGTTTCCTAGGGCTGCAGTAGCAAATGGCCACAAACTGGGTGATTCAAATCAACAGAATGTATTCTCACACAGAGGCCTTTCAAACTTCCGGCCTCCTGATGTATTCTCATCAGGAGGCCGGAAGTTTGAAATCAAGGTATTGGCAGGGTTGTTTCTTTCTGGAGCCTCTGCAGGAAGAATCTGTTTCATGGTTCTTTCTGGATTCTGCTGGCTGCTAGTAGCCCATGGCGTCCCTGGCTTGTAGCTGCATCACTCTGATTTCTGCCTCTGTCCTCACATGGCCCTCTTTCCCATGTGTCTCTCCATCTTTACATGGCCTTCTTACAAGAACACCAGTCATTGGATTTAGGACCCACCCTACTCTGGTATGACTTCGTCCTGACTTAATTACATCTGCAAAGACCCTCTCTCCAAATAACGTCACGTTCTGGGTGGACATGACTTTTGGGGGGAACCTGGGCAGGTAGGTAGGGCTTAAAATCCACCTTCATTTCATTCTTCTTGCTATGGAATTTTTAGCTTCATCCAGGCAGAGGCAAAATAATGCCCATTGAATATGAAAGTCCAACATGTCTTGGTCAGTTACACTTGGATGTGATACCTGTATCTGTTCTGCTAGAGGACAGTGGAGCAGCTGGGAGAGGATGGAATGCCTGTCTACCTTTCCCACCTCCTCCCGTGTTCTGGGGCAGCTTAGTTCTGCGTGTTCATGGCTTACAAGCTCTCTGTGCAGCGTACTTTGCCCTGTGCTGTCAGCACCGGAGAAGTGCTACCCGCAGACTTGGCTCTGCACAGAGATGGCAAAGGTGTGCCCAATCAGAAACAAAGTCCAAGTAATTTATCCACTGCTAACGGCCATGGACAAGGATTTTCCTTCCATATTTTCGAGGCCAAAGGCAGTCCAGAGGCCAGAGTTTGACGCATTCAAAGCGTATCTCAGCTAAGAGCAGAGGTGACGGGGTTTATTCCCCTTTAAACCCCAATCTGATTTTTATCTCTTTCAGCACGAATGTGCCGGTTGGCGTGCGGGGGTGGGGAAATACGCTGCCCTGGTTTTTAGTCACATCCTGTTTTAGTCCTTTGAATCCAGGAACACTGGTGTTAGATAACAACAAACGGTCGTCTGCTGCAACTCCCTTGCCCCATATAACACCGTTCTCTGCGGATGCAAGAGTGATGCCCATTTGTCCACCTGGGTCGCAAACTATTCCCAGTATCCCACCTGCAGAGGGCTGTGTCGGGAGAGAGATTTGATGTTAAACGTAACCGCTATGTGAAGACCTCCCCATAACGGAGAGTTCCCTGTGGACCATACGGCCTCTTTGTGGGCGTCTCTGATTATAAAACATCCTTCTCCCTCAGCTTCCGTTCACTGTTTGCCTCCTCGTTTATAGCCAGCCATTGGTGTTCATGATGTGCTTCATGTTAAAACTGCTAAGTCTTCTCCACATTTGACACTTCCAGATCTTTCAACAAGTCATTAGAATGTAGAATACAACTCTGGTCATTGCCCTCTGGACACTCTCCAGATGCTAGTTCTGCTAGAGGACGGTCCAGGTTTTAGTGTTTCTGAAAATGACCAGAATGTGGAGCAGGCAGGGGGCGTCTGGTGGCACGCAGCCTAATGAGATCTGAATATTCTGTTTGCATTAATTGAACCTACACTTGATTTATTTTTCTTAGCCACCTTGGGCTTTTGGCCTGTGATGGGCTGATGGGTAATCCCCATATGCCTGCTTTCTCTTGCCTACCTCTTGCTCTGTGTCGGATCTCATGTTGGCTGTACTTGTAGAACTGACTTTTGGAACCAAACTGTGTTTACACTTATCTGTGTTCATCTTGGGCCTGTTTGGCGCATTGCTCTGCTCTTGGAATCATCTGAGGTTGGGATCAGGCATCTTCTTTGCTGTCATCGAAGTGTCTTCCAGATGGCTCCACAGGACACAGAGAAAGCTCTGTGCTGTATTTTTCTAGACAGATAGATTAGATGCTTCACAAATTTTACCGTGGGTGGGTGGTGGGGATCATTTTTGAGTAGGCTCAAAAATTCCAAAAAACAGTTTTCCTCTTTGTTCTACCAAATATTAATAATGAGAGTTAATGTCTTGAATATCTTCCACATGCCAAGTGCTGTGCAAAGAGTTTTATATGGATTATTTTGTTGAATCTCATTTAATCCATGCCCCTCTTTACGTATGAGGAAACTGAGGCTGGGAGAGATTCGGTAACATGCCCACGGGCACAGAGCTGTTACACAGTGGGGTTGTGACAGAAAGACCCCAACAAGGTACTTCATTGCCCACCACTGCTGGGCCCCCTGCTCTCACTTATTAATACTGAGAGTAGCTCACTCAGGTAGGCCCTGTATTAGTTTCCTAGGGTTGCCATAACAAACTACCATATATTGGGTGGCTTAAGAAACAGAACTGGATAAAACTAAAAGCTGGTTCTTTGAGAAGATAAACAGAATTGATAAACCATTAGCCAGACTCATCAAGAAAAAAAGGGAGAAGACTCAAATCAATAGAATTAGAAATGAAAAAGAAGTAACAACTGACACTGCAGAAATACAAAGGATCATGAGAGATTACTACAAGCAACTATATGCCAGTAAAATGGACAACCTGGAAGAAATGGACAAATTCTTAGAAAAGCACAACCTTCTAAGAATGAACCAGGAAGAAATAGAAAATATAAATAGACCAATCACAAGCACTGAAATTGAGACTGTGATTAAAAATCTTCCAACAAACAAAAGCCCAGGACCAGGAGGCTTCACAGGCAAATTATGTCAAACATTTAGAGAAGAGCGAACACTTATCCTTCTCAAACTCTTCCAAAATATAACAGAGGGAGGAACACTCCCCAACTCATTCTACGAGGCCATCATCACCCTGATACCAAAACCAGACAAAGATGTCACAAAGAAAGAAAACTACAGGTCAATATCACTGATGAACAGAGATGCAAAAATCCTCAACAAAATACTAGCAAACAGAATCCAACAGCAAATTAAAAGGATCATACACCATGATCAAGTGGGGTTTATTCCAGGAATGCAAGGATTCTTCAATATATGCAAATCAGTCAATGTGATACACCATATTAACAAATTGAAGGAGAAAAACCATATGATCATCTCAATAGATTCAGACAAAGCTTATGACAAAATTCAACACCCATTTATGATAAAAACTCTCTAGAAAGTAGGCATAGAGGGAACTTACCTCAACATAATAAAGACTGTACATGGCAAACCCACAGCCAGCATCATTCTCAATGGTGAAAAACTGAAACCATTTCCTCTAAGATCAGGAAGAAGACAAGGTTATCTACTCTCACCACTGTTATTCAACATAGTTTTGGAAGTTTTAGCCACAGCAATCAGAGAAGAAAAAGAAATAAAAGGAATCCAAATCCGAAAAGAAGAAGTAAAGCTGTCACTGTTTGCAGATGACATGATACTATACATAGAGAATCCTAAAGATGCTACCAGAAAACGACTAGAGCTAATCAATGAATTTGGTAAAGTAGCAGGATATAAAATTAATGCACAGAAATCTCTTGCATTCCTATACACTAATGATGAAAAATCTGAAAGAGCAATTAAGGAAACATTCCCATTTACCACTGCAACAAGAAGAATAAAATACCTAGGAATAAACCTACCTAAGGAGACAAAATATCTGTATGCAGAAAACTATAAGACACTGATGAAAGAAATTAAAGATGATACAAACAGATGGAGAGATATACCATGTTCTTGGATTGGAAGAATCAACACTGTGAAAATGACTATACTACCCAAAGCAAACTACAGATTCAGTGCAATCCCTATCAAACTACGAATGGCATTTTTCACAGAACCAGAACAAAAATTTTCACAATTTGTATGGAAACACAAAAGACCCTCAATGGCCAGAGCAATCTTGAGAAAGAAAAACGGAGCTGGAGGAATCAGGCTCCCAGACTTTGGACTCTACTACAAAGCTACAGTAAACAAGACAGTATGGTACAGGCACAGAAACAGAAATATAGATCAATGGAACACGATAGAAAGCCCAGAGATAAACCCACGCACATATGGTCACCTTATCTTTGATAAAGGAGGCAAGAATATACAATGGAGAAAGGACAGCCTCTTCAATAAGTGGTGCTGGGAAAACTGGACAGCTACCTGTAAAAGACTGAAATTAGAACACTCCGTAACACCATACACAAAAATAAACTCAAAATGGATTAAAGACCTAAATGTAAGGCCAGACACTATCAAACTCTTAGAGGAAAACATAGGCAGAACACTCTATGACATACATCACAGCAGGATCCTTTTTGACCCACCTCCTAGAGAAATGGAAATAAAAACAAAAATAAACAAATGGGACCTAATGAAACTTCAAATCTTTTGCACAGCAAAGGAAAGCATAAACAAGACGAAAAGACAACCCTCAGAATTGGAGAAAATATTTGCAAATAAAGCAACAGACAAAGGATTAATCTCCAAAATATACAAGCAGCTCATGCAACTCAATATCAAAAAAAAGAAAAAACCAAACAACCCAATCCAAAAATGAGCAGAAGACTTAAATAGACATTTCTCCAGAGAAGATACAGAGATTGCCAACAAACACATGAAAGGATGCTCGACATCACTAATCATTAGAGAAATGCAAATCAAAGCTACAATGAGGTATCACCTCACACCAGTCAGAATGGCCATCATCAAAAAATCTACAAACAGTAAATGCTGGAGAGGGTGTGGAGAAAAGGGAACCCTCTTGCACTGTTGGTGGGAATGTAAATTGATACAGCCACTATGGAGAACAGTATGGAGGTTCCTTCAAAAACTATAGAACCCAGCAATCCCACTACTGGGCATATACCCTGAGAAAACCATAATTCAAAAAGAGTCATGTACCACAGTGTTCACTGCAGCTCTATTTACAATAGCCAGGACATGGAAGCAACCTAAGTGTCCATTGACAGATGAATGGATAAAGAACATGTGACACATGTATACAATGAAATATTACTCAGCCATAAAAAGAAAGGAAATTGAGTTATTTGTAGTGAGGTAGATGGACCTAGAGTCTGTCATACAGAGTGAAGTAAGTCAGAAAGAGAAAAACAAATACCGTATGCTAACACATATATATGGAATCTAAAAACAAAACCAAAACCAAAATGGCTCTGAGGAACCTAGGGGCAGGACAGGCAGAAAGATGCAGACATAGAGAATGGACTTGAGGACACGGGGAGGGGGAAGTGTAAGCTGGCACGAAGTGAGAGAGTGGCATGGACATATATACACTACCAAACGTAAAATAGCTAGCTAGTGGAAAGCAGCTGCATAGCACAGGGAGATCAGCTCAGTGCTTTGTGACCACCTAGAGGGGTGGGATAGGGAGGATGGGAGGGAGATGAAAGAGGGAGGGGATATGGGGATATATGTATACATATAGCTGATTCACTTTGTTATAAAGCAGAAATTAACACACCATTGTAAAGCAATTATACTCCAATAAAGATGTTAGAAAAAAAAAAAACCCAGAATTTTATTCTCCCACAGTTCTGGAGGACAGAGTCTGAAACCAACGTGTGTGCAGGGCTGTGGTCCCTGGGAGGTTCAAGGGGAGAATCCTTTCTCGCTTCTTCCTTCATCTGGAGGCTCCAGGTGTGGCAGCATCGCTCCAATCTCATCCTCCATCTTCACATAACATTCTCCTCTTCTCTCTGTGTCTCTCTTTTGTGTGTCTCTTACAAGGACACTTTTCAGTGGGTTTAGGACCCATCAGATAATCCAGCATGATTTTATCTCAAGATCTTTTACTGAATTACAGCTGCAAAGATCCTGTTTCCCAATAAGCTCACGTTCCCAGGTTTTGGGACATGGACATATCTTTTTAGGGGCCACCCTTCAACCCACTACACATTGTTATTCAGCCAGTCACAGCAACCTAGAAATTCTTTTTTTTTAAAATTATTTTATTTTTATTTATTTAGTTTTTGGCCGAGTGGCTTGCGGGATCTTAGTTCCCTGACCAGGGATTGAACCTGGACCCTAGGCAGTGAGAGCCCAGAGTCCTAACCACTGGACCACCAGGGGATTCCCGCAAACCTAAAAATTCTTTTAAAAAAACAAAAAACTTGCAGATGGTTTTAGTTTTTAAGTTGTTTTTTCTTTTTCTCCTTATTTTACCTCCTCTAATATCTAACGAAAAGAATTGTCTCCAAGAGAACACTTAAAAACCAATAACTGCCTTTCACATGTGGAAATTTTGTGTTTTCAAGTCAAATGCTGTGATGCCAAAATCTTTCACCTAAAAAATGGAATGGTTAGTCTCCCAGAATTCTGCCTCTGACGTGGAGGAAAACCTTCTCATTTCTCCCCCATTGCCTCCTCACCTGCGATGTTTCTTGGAGTATTTTATGATAGAAAATTGATTTCAAGTATTTTGGAAACCTGAGTAAAGCTGGCCGATAGGTGTGACCCGGTGAAGTTGGGAAGTGAGAACTTCTCTGCGGAATTATTTTTCTGTGGAATCAGAGTGAGAACTGCGGGTGTGCCTGAGGGACTGTGTGGCTTTGCGTCTGGCAGTTCATCCTTTGTCTCTGCCCTTCAGTCACTCCCTTTTTCAAGTTAGTTTTTCCACAAACAAACTTAGAAAATAAGAAATATTCTTAGAAAATAAGAATCAGACTCCTTTCTTCTTCTTAACTGAAGGGAAATCTTATTTCCTCTCCTGTTCTTCCCTAATCTCTCCCTCTCTCAAACTGCTGGAATGTTCTTGTAATGTCAGGTGGACCTGCCCCGGGTCAGTCACAAGTTCTTGTTCTCCTAGGCTGAGCTGGTTCACGGCTGCTCCTCTGGGTCCCAAGCTTCGGCAGCTCCCCAGCATGCTTTGCAAAAGTAGCAGAACCTTTGGGGACCTTCAAAAGGCCATTCACCCCTAGGTCCTGATGTAGTTTCAAATAAAAGGTGGGGGAGGGGAAAATATGATTGCATTTGGTTCCATAAACCATCATCTCTCAATGTGTTTGGAGTAAGATGACCTTCAGTGGTTGTAGCCGAGGAGATGCCTGCATTTTGATTCCGTAGAAATGATTCATAGACTTGAGCTGACTGTGCACACGTGTCCACCGTAGCACAAGAAGGCACAGAAATGGCTGCAGTCGGGGAGCCTTTCCGTCTTTTCCCCTCAAAGTGCCAGGACGGTAGCCAGAATTAGCATTTGCGAGGAGCAATTGGCAGCCGCTTAGAGCACATAGATTCAAGAAGGAATAAATTTGTTTAGCTGGTGTATTCAGGACGGGATAGGCGTGCTGTGACATCCCAGTCTAGAACCTTCCAGACCCAAAGACCACGTGATCACCTAATGATACCCTTTGCGCACTACAGCCTGTTTGCAGCAACACCTATAACAGGAGAGCTCGGTGTGCCCTTTTGAAACAGGGCGTCTAAGATGCTGTGATCTGATTTGACGCTGCAGCTGCTTTTATGCGTGTATGACATTAAACATTTTCCGTCTCGCGTTGGCAGGCCTGAAAGCGGGAGATGAGATTCTTGAGATCAATAATCGTGCTGCGGGCACCCTGAATGCCTCCGTGCTCAAAGATTTCCTCGCGCAGCTGTCCCTGGGCCTCCTGGTGAGGACCTACCCGGAGCTGGAGGGAGAAGCAGAGCTGCTGGGGAGCCCGCCCCTCCGGCTGGACGGCCCCGCTGACCTCAGCGAGAACCCTCTCGCCTTTCTCACCAGCAACACAGGTATGGCTGTGCACCGGGCTGCCCCTCGGAGGCTGCCCACGCGGCTTGCGTATTTCTGTGGATTTCCTGCATCTGGTAGGTCAGCTAAGATGTGTAAGATGAGCAGATTACTGAGCTTCCTGTCGAAATTTCAAAGGGGCCAGGAGCTCCTGTGCCGGTGGAACTGCTGTTTGGCTGCAATGGAAATCTTTGTCATGCTGCTCTTGTTGGTCATTTGGGAGAAAGATACATGGGTGGAGGCCACTGTCTCTTGGCTGTGGACGAGAGTTGGAGACACAGAAGTGCTAGGAATCACTTAAGATGCTGGGGCTCTTGGTGCTCTCTTCCCTGCCGTCCATGGCACCATCCCCCAAATCACCCAGCCCTGCTTTTCCTTCTGTGGAAGAGGAAGATGTGGGGTGAGATGGCCAGGGTGGAAATATGCCCAGAACTGGTGTTTGGTCAACTTTTCTCTTGGGCCCTTGTGACCTAGAGTCTGGACAAGAGCCCATCGGTGGAACCCCCTGCCCTGCCCCATCTGCCACTTCTCCTGTTTACACGTTTCTTCCCACTCCATCTGGCAACTTTATACTCATTCAGAAAGGGACAGCTTGAATGCTGCCTGCCCCGGGGAGCCTTCCTGGCACCCCACCAAGCTCCTCAGGACCCTGCGAAGACATCTTTCACGTGGGCCCTGCTCCTCTTACACTCTTCTTACTTGCCTCTCTCTCCTGAGTTTGTTTCCTGGTACGAGGCTTAGGTTTTCTTCCCGTTGCTACACAGGCGCCCATTCTTGTTCAGCGGGAGAATCAGGGAGCAAGCCCATAGGGGAACAGATAGTGCTGTCACTTATCTCACCATGACCTGGTTCTAGAGTTGGGGTTGATCTGGTAAGCTGGAGTTTGGGATTTATTTTCTCTTTAACACTCGGGTTAAAAGAAGTCTTCATTTTCCACTTCTGAGTGTAGGTACTCTGAGTATTCTTATTTTTCGAAGTCCCTTCTGAAGCTTGGCTTGGTAAGAATAAATCACAGGCGGACGCCTTGTGACAGTTCATCCTTTTATTGGGTGGTTCCCTAGGAGAATCTGACAAGTTGAGGCTCGAGAGAATCAATCACACTTAGTTACTGTTGACTTCTGACTCATTTTGTCATTGTAGTACCCACACGCCAATCACATCTTTAGAAAAGGACCCCAGGGAGCTGTGTACCCTTTAAAAAATTTTTTTTAAAATTTTTTATTGAAGTACAATTGAATTACAGTGTTGTGTTAATTACTGTTGTACAGCAAAGTGACTCAGTGATACATATATATATATATACATTATTTTTCATATTCTTTCCTCTTATGGTTTATCACAGGATATTGACTATAGAACCTTGTTGTTTATCCATTCTATATATAATAGCTTACGTCTGCTAACCCCAAACTCCCACTCCACCCCTCCCCCGCCTCCCTTCCCCTTGGCAACAACCAGTCTGTTCTGTATGTCCCTGATTTTGTTTCTGTTTCACAGATAGGTCCATTTGTGTCATATTTTAGATTCCACATATAAGTGATATCATATGGTATTTGTCTTTATCTAACCAGGGAGCTGTGTACCCTTAATGATAGGGAATGGATACCATGAAGGTTGTTCTTTTATGTGACCACAAGATGGCAGGCTCAATCCCGTAAAACTCCGTTCATAGTGGTTTCTGTAAAATGACTGAGTAAGGCGTGTTGTGTTAGATAGGTTACTGAAAGGACTTTATAAGGTCTGGATGTACATACTACAAACAACAGTGTGTACTCAACCTTTTTGGATGTTTTTTCCTGTCTGAGCCCTTCCTGTGGGTTATGGATATAAAGTAGGTGTTGGCAAACTAAGACCCCCTGGCCAAATCCAGACTGTGGCCTGTTTCTGTGAATAAAGTTTTATTAGAACACAGTCACGCCCATTCATTGATGTTTTGTCTCTGGCTGCTTTCCCATCGCAATGGCAGAGTTGAGTAGTTATGACTGGGACTCATGGTCTGCAAGGCTGAAAATATTTACTATCTGGCCCTTTACAGACCCCTGATATAAAGTGTGATTGCTCATGATTTGTTCCTTTAAACCCAATCATAGTTTTGATATATTTCTTTCTTTTGAAAAAAGATTTGTGTGTGTGTGCGTGCGTTTGCACATGCACACAGTTTGCCAAGTTTTAAAACCTTTTATTTAATTTTTTTTTTAATTTAAAAATGTGTTTGTACATAGGTGTCTGGGGAATATTTGAGTATATTTTGTATCTATAGCCCTATCCTGTCAGCAGCTGACCTTACATCCTCCTTCAGACCAGACACCTTTGTAATCTGCATGCTACATCCACTGAACCTACTGTTGTTTAAACCACATTAAAACTTTCATTTTGGAATCATCCGTAGAAGATTTAGTTATTTGTTTCCAGATCATAACTTGGAACTGACATTTCTTAAGTATTTGCTCTGTCCCAGACATTAATCTGGATGTGGAAAGTTATAATGATGACTATGACATGATTCTGTCCTCATACTTAACATTTTAGTGTAGTCCTTTGTTTTTTAATTGCTTCACCTTTTAATATTTTGTAGGGATCAGAAATCCTTCAGAGCCAAGTGTGTGTGGTCAAGTTAGGTAATCTACGTGGTTCAAGAATACAGCATGAAAGTAAAGTCACAGTGTGGGTTTTCTGGAAAGTTTCTAAGTTGGTTTCAACATTAATAAGTTCCAGAAGAATTCTCAGATGCTCTCAGTCGTGGCGGCCCCATCGGACTGCCTGGAGGCAAGCAGTCACTCAGGCTCCCCACCTGGGTCTCAGCGTGTCTGCCTCCTGGTTACTGCCATTTCCTAGTCCCTATTTACGAGTGCAGGATAAAAGAGGGGGCAAGTAAACAGGATAAAACAACCTGAAAGATGGTTCCATAGTGAGGCAGAGTTTATGAAGCAGTGTGCACAGACAGCTGCAGTGACGATAGAAAACAACTGAGAAAGTGTGTACAATGGGGCAGGCTGGACTATAGCCTTCATCTAAATATAGAAGTAACTAAAAATAAGAAGCCTCCTGAGTGACGGATTTGAGGTTTGATGCAGGGACCATCTTAGGGTGATTATAGTGGATGTGAGGCAGCCTTGATGGAAAGCCTGGCCGGGTCCACAGGCACCCTGGCTGGTGCCCGTCTGTAGGAGGCTGGGTCTGTGGATTGCCCCATTTTACGAGTCCAAGTATGCAGACGTGGCCTTGATGCTGCCCTGATAATTCTGATTGAAATAGGTGATTAGCTTTCAGGGCTGGATTATTTCTGAAGCCTCTTTTATGGAGAGGTTTGTTTCCTCCAGGTAGAAGTATCACTACCTAGTGGCTAAGAGTGGGCTCTGGAACCAGGTTCCTTGGGAATGCGTCCTATTTTTATGTTTATTAGCTTCATGACTCTGAACGGATTACGCTTAATCTCTCTGTGCGCCGTGTCCTTGTGCATAAAATGGGGATCGTACCACACCACTGTCGAACGCGGTTGTTGTGAGGAATGACTGAGTGATGAAAGTGAGGTGTTTAGAATATGTTCTAAGAGGGACTCAAACGTTATGCATTCAAAGCACAGTCTCTTGTGGAGATGGGAAGATTCTCTAGCTAGTAACCAGAGGCTGCTCGGTTTTGATCTCCTCCCTGCCCTCTCTTCCACTTCAATCTGCACCAGGTGGATTGTCTGATAACTAAGTTTATGAAGTATACTTAAGGTAGTTTCCTTCCCCAAGTAGAAAGAAGTAGATTCTGCAGACTAGAAGGCTGAGACCCCTGGGCCCCTTTTCAGAGATCAGGATTCCCTTGGTCTGAGGTCGGGGCTGTGTTTGCACGTGTTAGATGGTTGCTTAAAAATCCTTAGGTGATTCTAACGTGCAGCTAAGATTGGAGGCTACTCCCTTAGGTCACCGACTATTCTTGGTTAGTAATCCTCTTTTTTTCATCTGGGTGGAATGGTAAGATGATTGGAATCTTATGGTCCCATGCAGACCATCTACAGGAGTGTTTGTGGATAAAATTCTGTGGTCTGCTTCATGGAGATTTCTGTAATGACAACCTGGTAGGTAAACTCCTTTATCCTCCTCTTCCTCGGTATAGGAGGGACACGTGGTGACTGGATTGCCGTGTTGGCTTGGAAAGCCAGGGACTGGAGAATAGATTCCATCCTAAGTGTTCTCTCAATAAGACTCAGTTTCCATTCTTGGCCATTGGCCATCCACGTGTCCTTGCTGAAATCTTCCTGGGGCTATTCTTCATCTTTTTTCTTTTTCTTTTTTTTTTCAACAGTTGTTTAGGGACAGACTGGTAAGAAAATGGGGGAAGAGGATCCAGGCAAAAAGCTAGTTCCTTCAGTGGCTATTACTTTAGAAAGAGCCTGAAGTGAAGGGGAAGCTGGCGTAGGAAGTTGCAAAACTCTGTTTCTGTGAGCTTTCCAAAAAGCCTCTGTAATGTTCCTGTGTGATTTATTTTGAATACTGATCTCATCTGGTGCTACTGACAATTGGGGCCAGATAATTCTTTGTTGTGGGAGGCTGTCCTGTGCCTTCACGTTAGCAGTATTCCTACAAACAACTCTCAGCTAGTCGTTTTTAACCCCCTCCCCCCAAGTTGTGTCAAAAATAATCTTCAGACATTGCTAAATGTCCCCACAGGGGCAAAGTCTCCAGTTGAAAGCACTGGCCTGGTTGATTAGAATGTATATACCTACACTCCCCAGTTAGGGAACTGTTATAGTGAACGTCAATATAGGAAAGCAGGGCTTCCCTGGTGGTGCAGTGGTTGAGAGTCCGCCTGCCGATGCAGGAGACACGGGTTCATGCCCCGGTCCGGGAAGATCCCACATGCCGCGGAGCGGCTGGGCCCGTGAGCCATGGCCGCTGAGCCTGCGCGTCCGGAGCCTGTGCTCCGCAACGGGTGAGGCCACAGCCGTGAGAGGCCCGCGTACCGGGGGG
>NW_020837945.1:13614184-13678198 GCF_003676395.1 Aethalodelphis obliquidens
ATATATTTTATATATATATATATATATATATATAGGAAAGCAAATCTAGATCTAAAATTATTTTAAAAATAAGTTTCAGAAAAGCAAAAGCCCCCAATTTTATGCAAGTTATAAAAATCATAATTCAAGGGGCAAACATGGTATCTTTCCAAGGCTTCAAAATGTCTGTTTGTCTCTCTCACTTTAAGTTCTGTCCTTAAGGCTCACATTCATTTGACTTTAGCACTGGTTTCTACCTGTTAAAGACAATTAGGGACAGCCTTGGGTTTGGAGAGTCAGCCCCCTTGATCTTACTCTGTCTGATGCTGAGTGAAAGATGGCAATCCGCAGTGAGCACAGATAGCCCTCCTGCAGGAAGTAGATTAAGCACCCTTTGCTGTAACAGGAAAGGCTTCTGTGACAGCCAGGAGAGCCAAGGCATCTTGGTCAGAGCAAGGAGTCGTTAAGCACTCAGCAGCCTTTGATTTGCCAGGCAGTGCTTGCTTCCCTGCAGTGCCTGTGAAATGCAAGGTTCTATTTTGGGCTGATGTTCCATGCAGATTGTCTGGTGCTCCATTCTGCAAACAGAAGACAACCAGACAGCAGGAGGGGCAGCCAAGAAAGAGGAACTGCACAGATTTACCTTCCTGCAAACAGATATGGTCCCATTCTCCAGATTCACTGAAGTCTCACAGATACCAGTAGCACATGGCCTTCTAGTTGTTTGTCGATAAAATGTGGAGCCATGTGCGTTTTGTAAACTGTCTGTGTGCGATGCTTATCGTCACACAGCACATGGCCCGCTTCTGTGGGCCCTGCTAGGGAAACCCTAACACCTAGTCCTGATTTCCAGCTGCATTTGATTAATGACACCCGTTGAGTCCTGTGTGTGGAAAAAAATGTCGGTTCAGAGATTAAGAGCCTCCATTTGTATCGTTTTAAAGAACGTTAGTGGATTATATATTATTTGAGTTTCACAACAAGCTGATAGGATTGGGAAGGACTATATCTACAGTTTTTATGGATTAAAAAAATGTTCTCTGGAGAGAAACAGACACTGGGGTTTTGTGAAATTTGGTTGGAAAGAAGTTATTATTTGTCTCCCAAGTTAAAATTGTAGCGTTTTTCCTTTTTTTTTCATAGTGTATATTTCGCTCTCCCCGGTTTTTTTTTCCTTTATAAATTGTTTTGGTTTTGTTTTCTTAGCTTGGGGGAGGGGCAGGTGTTTATGCTGATCTTATATGAGTGTGTCTATGGAATTCTTATTCTTATATGACAGTAAAATGGCTGAAAAGCAAAATAAAATCATCGCTTAAGGATGAGATTCCAGCTAAATGTCTTTATTGGCCGCGTCTAACCTTTTCTTACTCCCTTCCCCTCAGTCGTTTTTTTCAGTCAATAACCAGTTATGATTGGTTCCTCTTTGGAAATGTTTGAACTGGAGAATCTGCTAGTTTAACTTACATTGTTCATGTATCTCATAAGGCAAAGATTTTTTTCCTTCCTCCATTAAATTCTTGGTGAATGCATCTCATCCAAGTAAATCAAAGATAAATCAAAATGTAAGCTTACATTCATGTGTTTGTACTGCTCCTGACCTCATTGTTGTCTATCCGGCTAATGGTGAGTGGGACGTGCTAGCAGCAAAGGTTTCCTCAGTCACAAAACAATCACATTATGATGTGAAAATAATTTGAAGAAGCAGAGAAATGATCACACCTGTTCACAACAATGAACGTTATTTATGGCAGCTTTTGAGATAGTCTATAGGTCCTGTCCTGCTGGGCCTCAGCCCTGCCCTGTACTGCCTCATTCTCTGAGACTGTCCACCCACTGTTCATCTTTTTTTTTTTTTATTGGGGTAGAACTGACATATAACATTATATTAGTTTCAGGTGTACAACATCATGATTTGATATTTGTATACATTGCAAAATGATCACCACAATGTCTAGTTAACATCCATCACCACACATAGTTACAATTTTTTTTCTTGTGATGAGAACTTTTGAGATCTACTTTCTTAGCAAATCTCAAATATACAACATAGCATTATTAACTATAGTCGTCATGCTGTACATGACATCCCCAGGACTTATGCATTATAGCTGTAAATTTATACCTTTTGACCCATTTCACCCACCTGCCCCCCAACCCCCTACCTCTGACAACCCCCAGTCTGTTCTCTGTATCTGTGAGGGTTTTTTTGTTTGTTTTTGTTTTGCTTGTTTTGTTTTAGATTCCACACATAAGTGAGATCATACAGTATTTGCTTTTCTCTGACTGACTTATTTCCCTTAAGCATAATGCCCTCAAGGTCCATCCATGTTTTTGCAAAGAGTAGATTTCCTTCCTTTTTATGGCTGAATAATTCTCCACTGTATACCCCTGCTCATCCTTTGTCTCTTTAGTTTTGGCTCTGCTTCCTCTCTGTGCTGCCACGCGTTAACTGGCGCCTCTTTTATGCCAGGTGGTGATGTGCTAAGTGCTGGGCATAGAGTGAAGTGGGACAGGAAGTTCCCTGCTTTGATTACTTCCTCAACCACCTCTCAGCCTTGTCTTCAGCTTTCTGGAGCTGTCTGCATGTGTACTGGTAATTAAATGGGGACAGCTACCTCCACCACAAAGGGAATAATCCCTTCAGGGTCTGCTCTTAGAGGAAGGTTTCTTGTGGTAAAGGAAGAGTAGGAAGTCGCAAATCTGTGTTTGTATGGGGTTGCATAGAAACTCGACAATGGTGTTTTATAAGGCTCTTCAGCTGGAAAGTGTTCAGAGAAGGCCTTGAAGTGTGAGAGCAAAAACAGGACTTTTTCCTGGTTTGGATTCCCTGTTCCTGCCATGCCAGTGTCTCTCTTCAGCATTCTTAAAGGGCACCACTGTCAATTCCTGCCTCTCTGGCTCTCTTAGATGACTAAGTTCCCCCTAACCATGTGTTGACTATCTACTGCTATGTAACAAACCACCCAAAACAACCATTTAATTTGCTCACTGTGCTCAGCAGTTTGGGCCGGGCTCAGCTGGACGGTTGTTCTGCTCTCCTTGCCTCAGTCACTCTTGTGACTTTGTCATCTGGGCTTGACTGGGGCTGGTTTAAGATGGCCTTCCTCACATATTTGGTGATTGGTGGGCTGGACCCCTCTTTCCTTGAGGTCTCTCATCCTCAATAAACTAGCTTGGGGGTTTCATTGTATGGTAGGTCCAGGGTTCCTGGGGGACCAGACAAGAACCTGCAAAGCCACTTGTAGCCTTAGCTCAGAAGGCTTCATATATCACCACTTACGTCACATTCTGTTGGCCCAAACAAGTCACAAACCAGGCCAACCCAAATTCATGGGGTGGGGTCATTGACACAAAGATCCGTGCTTAAAGGGATGGGAGGAATCATCACTGTCATCTTTGCCAATTGTCTACCACAACTGCATTGCCTTTTCTCTTTCTCTCCTATTTTATTAATTTTTATCTTCAGTTAAAGGCAGAAGCATAGCTAACAGGGTAAAAAAAGAATATATACTGTAGAATCAGATAGACCCACAGTTATTGATTCATAGGACTTCTTTTATATTCTAGATATTAATAGTTTTTGCCAGTTATATGTGTTGAAGATAACTTTTCTCAGTCCATAATGTATCTTGTTGCCTTTATGGTGCCTTTTGACAAAGAAAAGTTTTTAATTTTAGTAAAATCTGATTTTCTATCTCATAGGATTTGTGCTTTTTATATCCTGTTTAAGAAATCCTTCTCTCTCCCCTGGGCAACAAACGTTTTCTTCTATATTTCCTTCTGAAAGATTTATAGTTTGGACTGTTCACTTTCTGGTTTATACCTCCCTGGTACTGATTCTTATGAATGATGTGAGTTAGGGTTCAGCTTTTTATTTTCCCATGTGGGTAATCTGCTGTCCTAGCCACATTATCAAATGTTCCATTCTTTTCCCCTGGATCTGCAGTGACACATCTGCTGTACATCACACTTTCATACACGGGTGGGGCTGTTTCTGGGACTCTCTGTTCTGTTAGCCTGTCTTCTTGCTAATTCTGCACTGCCTTATATTATTGTAACTTTAAATACATTTTGATATCTGGTAGGGAAAGTATCCCAGTCTTGTTTTTCTTCTCTAAAACTGTCTTTGGTATTACTAGCCTTTTGCTCTTTCATAACAAATTTAGTTCCAAAAATAATGCTGCCAGTGTGGTCTGTCTGAATTCGGATTCTTTGGCATTTGTTGAGATTTGTGTTATGGCCTCATATGTGGGCTCTTTGCATAAACTGCTAGTCCTTGTGAATAGGGTTTAAAATTCATGGATCTTGATCCATAATAATTATTCTTGATGTTTAATAATTCTTGATGTTTACATCTTCTATAGTCTGACTAAATCTATTTTGTGTGGCATTTGGAGAGCATTCTTTACGTTTGCCTAATATATTTTCCATCCCTATACTTTCAGTCTTCTGTGTCTTTTTGTTTAGGTCTATTTCTTGCCTATAAGCATATAGGTGGGGCTTTGTATGACATTATTCTGGTTTTTATCTAAACATGAAGTTTAAATATTGAGTTTAGTCTACATTACATTTATTTAGAAGATCCATGTATTTTGTCTCATTTCTATCATCGTATTTTGCTGTCTTGATCTTGTTTGTTCTTCCTGCCCTTTCCTGTACTCTCTTTTGGCTGAATTTCTAAACTCCACTTTCCCCTTTCAACTTATACAGTCTAATTCTTTTCTTTTAGTGGTTGCCCTTAAAATTTTAACATGATTTCTAACAAAACAAGACCAAATTCTTTTTACTTCTCACTTGAAGCATAAAAGGACCATGAAATGGTTTAAATACAATCACCCACCATTGCTTTAGTTTCATCTTATATGTTTTACCTCCAAATGCCTTTTTGGATGTGTGTGGAGTGTTGTTTTATACACTACAACTTGCCCGTGTGAATATCAGCTCTCTATTTATCTCTCTGGTAACCTCATATACCAGATTATACATGTGTGCGTGTGTGTATATATGTTTTCCCACCTGAAGTACATCCTTTAGAGAATTTTTTTTTAGCGAGGTTCTATATTAGTAAACTTTCTCACTCTTTGTCAAATGATTTTTATTATATTTTTCTTCTTGAATACTATTTTAGCTTGAAATACAATTGTGTTGATAATTTGAGCATTTGAGAATTTCTGTGCTCTAGTGAGATAATGTCTTCAGATAGGCCTTCCTAGCTTCTTTCTTCAACTCTTATCCTTATCCATTGAGTGTTTAATTTTAGTGATTATAGTTCTTATTTCTAAAAAATTTACTAATTTACCTGGTCTTTTCTGAAAGTCTCTCTTTTCTTGTCCCCTGCCCCCCTTTTTTTTTAAAGTGTACTCGTTTGACAATCTCTATCTGATAATTGCGGTATTATTCCTTGGGAGTCTTGTTGTAGCTGTTGCTTCTCCCTCGTGGGGACTTGCTTCTCCTGTGTTTATCATAATGGATTATAGGTTCTTGTTTGACCCAGCTTATGTGTGTCTGACCATTAATATGATCCCATCATTAAGGATGAATCCCTCTAGAGCAGACTTGTTTTGGCTTCCGCCAGATGCCCTTGGAATACAAATTTAGAACAACTTTATGGCAATTTTTCATCTTGAGGATCACGGACTGAATTCCTGTATTGAAGTCCTAACCCCTGATGTGAGGGTTATTAGGAGTTGGGGGCCTTTGGGAGGTAATTAAGTTTAGACGAAGTTATGAGCTGGATTAGTGTCCTTGTAAGGAGAGGAAGAGAGACCAGGGTTCACCCCCTCTCTCCTTGCACACACAGAGAGCGGTCATGTAGGTGCCCAGTGAGGTGGTGGCCATCTGCAAGCCAGGGAAAGGGCGTCACCAAGGAAAGAATCTGCTGGCACCCTGATCTTTGATTTCCAACCTCCAGATGGAGAGAAATAAATGTCTGTTGTTTAAGCGACCCAGTCTGCAGTCCTAGTTACAGCAGCCTGAGCAGACTAAGACATTGGAGTCCCCAGAATGTAGGACATAGTGTAAATTTGAATCTCAAACACCCGTGCAGCCAGCCTGTGGTTGTCACCTCCAAGAAGAAACCCTTCTTCCTCCATCCCCACTCATCCCAGAGTATGGGCAGAGTTAAATCAGCTTCCTTTTTCCTTCTTTTTTTTTTTTTTTCCTCTTTTGCCAGTGAGTACTTTTGAAAAAAAATCTTTTTGAGTCTTTTTGGGGTAAAAGTGTAGCCCTTCAAAGGAACCATATGAATGTGGGAGATTTGATTCTAACTCTCCAGTTTGTACTGACCCAACAGTTGTTTTCTGTCTCACGGCCTCACAGTTGACACCAAAGGCTCCAGGGCTGTGGTTCCCAAGCTGAGATGGTTCTGCTGTTGGGCTCTGTAGGGGTGCGTGTTTGATTGTCACAGTGGCTGCAGAGTGCTCAAGGTACTTAGAACCCAGGAGCCCGGGGGGGGGGCTAGTGCCCCGTGTAACTGCCGTGTGTACAGTTTTCCTCCTAAACGTTTTCCCCTCCTGACACCAACAGGTTCCCGCTCCCTTTGGGAAACACTGCTCTAGGGTTTGGAGTTTGGGGACTGATGGATTACTCAGCACTGCCATGGCTTTGGGACTGGCCCACCCCTCCTGCCTCCTTTGTCTTCTTCATTTTGGGCTCTGGGGATTTCTTGGAGCTCAGCTTTATGTTTAAAAAGGATTTGGGGAGACTTCCCTGGTGGTCCAGTGGTTAAGACTCTGTGCCTCCACTGCAGAGGGCATGGGTTCAGTCCCTGGTCAGAGAACTATCCGCATGCTGCATGGTGCAGCCAAAAAAATAATAATAATGGGGCTTCCCTGGTGGCGCAGTGGTTGAGAGTCCACCTGCCGGTGGGGGGGACACGGGTTCGTGCCCCGGTCCGGGAGGATCCCGCGTGCCGCGGAGCGGCTGGGCCCGTGGGCCAAGGCCGCTGGGCCTGCACGTCCGGAGCCTGTGCTCCGCAGCGGGAGAGGCCACAGCAGTGAGAGGCCCGCGTACCGCAAAAACAAAAACAACAAAAAATAATAATAATAAAGAAAAAATATAAAAAGAATTTTGTTCTATTTTATTGATACTTAGAATTCCTAAGTGTTTTGTAGAATTAGGGTTTTTTTGCTTCCTTTTTAGGATGCCTGACCCACAGTATTGTTAACAATGAAAATCCTTTCATTCCTTTTCCCACTATTTTGTGAGCAACCTCTAGAGCCCAGGCATTATGATAAACAGTGGAGATATGCAGGGTCACAGTGTTTGGCTGTACCATCTGGAGGTCGCCATTATGCAGATTACAGCGTGAAGGTGACCTTGTGTACAGGCTCGCCACCCTGCTTAGTGCTGAGGGAGCGTGGTTCCTGCCATCTCAGAGCTTAGCGCTGTTCAAATCTTCCCCTTCTTTCTAGCCCCAGAATCTAGGTCATTGCCCCCATTTAAAGTATTCAATCACTCTTTTTTCCTCTGGTGGTGACGGTGTGACATTGTTGATATCCACCAAGTTAAGTGGGCCTCTCTCTTGGATGGCTCCCACCATGTTATTGAGTGAGCAAGTAATTAAAAGAAGTGCAAGAACATCGTAGAGCCAGAACTCTGCGACTAGGTGCGGGGAGGCGAGGGGGTTCGGACAGAAACTTACAAACCATAGAAAGTAGGCATTCGCTTCATTGCTGCTTCATTCCAGAGGAGGGGAAGGGGACCACAGGACGCAGCCTTGGAGCGAGGTTTGCTCAGGGATTGGCTTCTTTCCTTAGTTTCCCAACCAACCTAGAATTTGATCAGAAAGTCATGCTAAACAGCTTGTGACTGTAACCGTGTCATTGGAATAAGGCAGCCTCTTTACAGACTGACGCTTTCATCCAAAGAGTCAGAAAGTGGCTCCTTCTCTTCTCTCCACTTTCTTCCCTTCTCTTCTTCTCGTCTTTCTTCCCTTCTCTCTCATCGGGTGAGAGTGATGGTGCTGTAGTCCCTGACCCAGTGCCTGACATATTCTAAGGTAATGGTCATCAAATCACTGTCTTATCAGACTAGCTAGAGGTTTGTAAATATACTAGGGACTTGTTATTCCAAGTGTGGACCATGGACCTCTTGATTGATAACATCTTGGAGCTTGTAAGAAATGCAGAATCATAGGTCCAACCATATACCTACTGAATCCGAATCTGCATAACATGAACCCCCAGGCAGTTCAGATGCTCTTTAAATCTGAGAATCCCCCCAGAGGAAAGAGATCTTAATGTTCTCTTCCCCACTGCAGGGGGCTACCATAGCCAACCACTGTAGTAGGGACTTGGTAAAATAGGAAAGAAAGTTGCCTGCACTTTTGCATACATAGAATATGGTGGGAAGAGTGGGTGAAGTTTGCCAGGTAATCTATATGAAAGTTATTATTTTTTTAGTGTTCTTCTCAGAATGGTTTATTCAGTTATTTTAGCAATGAAGTAATTGATCCAGCAATTAATTTGATTATAAATCAATCAAATAATTTAATTTTATTTAAATTTTATTTCATAGATAGATGGATAGTAAATTATTGTCTTAGTCAGCTGGGGCTGCTGTGACAGAATACCACAGACTGGGTGTCTTAAACAACAGATATTTATTTCTCACAGTTTTGGAGGCTGGGAAGTTCAAGATCTGGGTTCCTGCTGAGGGCTCTCTTCTGGCTTGCAGACAGCTGCATTTTCTCTGTGTCCTTACATGAGAGGAGGGGAGCTCTGGTGGAGGCCCATCCTCAAGACCTCATCTAAACCTGCTTAGCTCCCAAAGGCCTCATCTCCACATACAGTCCCATTGGGGATTTAGGGCTTCAGCATATGAAATTGAGGGGGGACATAAATATTCAGTCCACAGCAATGATTGTATATTATAAAATATGTATTATAAATAATAAAAATATACTATGTTATAAAATAATAATAATAGTGGTAACAATAAAAACAACAAAAAGTGACATTTATTGAACCAAGATCATGGAGCACATACCTGGAGCGTCTAACAATATATGTACACGTCATGAGCTTGACCCCACACTCCCTTGCACTGGCATGGCTTATAGCAATGACTGTACGTGCTGACCCATGTGTTCTTCTGACTTGACCTTGCAGGGCACAGCCTCTGCAGCCAGCAGGGCAGTAGTCCTGAGAGTGCTCCGGAGGAGACCGAAGGGCCAGACTTGGAATCCTCAGATGAGACTGATCACAGCAGCAAGGTGAGAGATTTCCATTTGCACATCCCATGTCTTGAACCACCAAAGAATCACAGCTGACACGTCACCTCTGCAGCTGTATGTGGTTAGAAGGCCCCTCCACGGGACCAAAGTGTTTTTACTTCTGAGATGTCACTAAATAGGATATGAAATCCAAATTATAGTCTTGAGAACAAACCCATACGTGAGAATATAGGGCAGAGCTCACTCTTAATGAATTAAAGTCTCATTTCATCCTGTTTCCTTCTTATGCTTCCATATATGTATGACGAAACAGCATCTAAAATGTGTACAATTGGGTCCGTTATACTTTCTTGCTACTCATGGTTTCTATAACAGACTCCCTTTGCATTATCTCTGTTTAGCTCTTGTGAAAGGTGAGCACCTTTTTTTTTCATTAAAGGGAAAGAAACAATCTTTTTGTTTAATCCAAATACAGTGATTCTTACCCGGTTGAGCACTGTGACAAAGCTCTTATCCTGACCCTTTGGTGCAACTGCGAATTTGTTTTCCATAATTCATCATGCTTTTATTCCACTTCCTAAAGAGTTCTCTGTGTCAATAACCTCTTCTCATCACAGTCTCCAGAGTATAACAATTTGAAAACTCTGTTACCTGTATCTGAAAGACCCCTCCCCAGTAAAAACAGTGATACGTGATTATGTCCGTATTTATTCGTCTTCTGTTTTCAGAATGTCGTTGACATATTTATGTTGGTCCCCCTGTCTGTCTCCTATTCTTTTGCTTGACCTTGACCAGTCCCTTAACCTGAGCAAATCATGTAACTTTAAATTATACCTTTGTTTTTCTCATCTACAATATCAGGTGATTCTTGCCTTTGTCCAGTAATTGGATGACTGGCTGGGTCAAAAATATAACTGATATTGATAATGGAAATATACTCTTCAAATCCGAATGATTATTTCAAAAACCTACATTTCTCTGTGTATACTTTTCTGCCTCTTTTTGTCTTTATATATCTTTGTAGGACTTTCTTGAGTGCATATGTTAGACTATCTTCAGCATTGCTTTTATCCATATGTTTCTCTTTTGCCATCATAGGATCATCACTCTCAGTGTCTAAGTTGAGCACAGTATAAAATTTAATATTTTAAAGTAATTTTAATGTTTATAAATTTAATATTTGTAGACTGAAAGGGCTTTATGTTGTTGGTTATTAATTAAAAAGCCAGTAAATGGAAACATGCATGTTTCATTTAAAGGCAAAAAAACAAACAAAAGCTGTTTAAAGTTACTTTTTATTTTTGTGGCCTTTTACCTACTTTTTCGGGGAGGTGGGGGAGGGTGAGTGGCCCTCAAAAGAAACAGATATTTCCGTGTGAGGTAAGATATTTTGAAAGCTATTTATTAAATGGTTCTATTATTAAACTAAAAATGTTAATTCTCAGTTTCTAATTTGATTTGGGAGTACAGTTATTTTTCCTGTATCTAAGACATTTATTTCTGAATACTTTTTAACTTGGATCATTTTTACCTCACTATAATAGCCGTGTTCCACTCCCTTTGTGGATTTTGAGAGATTGTTTCCATTTTAAATATAGTGAGTCATGAAGTCCCAAACAGGGTCCTCTATAATATGGGGTTCTGGCAGCAGAGAGGAAGGAAGAGGCCCCAGGGTTTTGTTGACTCATCCCAGGTGCCTCTCTGATTTCATGGTTCTTTCTCCTGAGAACAAGACCCTGAAACGTGCCTGGAACAGCCAGGGTCAAGTATAGGAGCAGGCGATGCTGTTCCTGGATTTCACTGTAGAAATGCGCGGTAGGCTCTCATAAAGGAGAATATCTTTGAAGTTATTGACAAGTTTGGGTAATGATCTGAGTATTTTTAAAGATCATAAGGTGGACTCATTGACACCGTAGGTTCACAGTCCTTTTTTTATAGACTGGATGTACGGAGCACTGTGTGATTCTGTACCTGAAAATACTCCTGGTGTTGGTTTGATTCAGATTTTATCTTCTTTATTTGAATGATTTTGTTATTAGTAATAAATGAGAGCTAATACTTAGGTAGTGTCTTGTATATATTAGATATTAACCTCTCATTCTCACAATACCACTGAGAGATAGACACTGCTATTCCCCCTATTTTATAGGTGGCAATATTGGAACAGAGAGGTTAAGCCACTTACTGAAGGTCACACAGCTCTGAGATGACAAAACGAGGCTCTCTGTTGTTAACTGCTTTGCTGAAATGACCTTCTGGCCAGATTGTTAAGGTCTGGTATTAAATACCAGGTTTCAAAAAAGGAAGGAAGGAATTAATTAGTGATAGTATAAGCCAGTTTAGATATACAGTTGAACCTTGAACAACACGCGGTTGAATTGTGAGGGTCCACTTATATGTGGATTTTTTTCCAATAGTAAATAGTATTACCAATCTGCAGTGGGTTGAATCTACGGATACGGAACCGTGGATGCGGACGAACCACGTGGATACGGAAGAACTACGTATATGGGGGTAGGGGGGAGTATAAGTTATACGTGGATCTTTGACTGCAAGGATATTCGGCACCTCTAACCCCCGAGTTGTTTAAGAGGCAACTGTATACTCATTAGCCACTTAAATATTTTTCTAATGCTTAAGCTTCGTGAAATATTTTTCTAACGCTTAAGCTTCGTGTCTTTTTTCATGATTTAAAGTAAGAGCAAGTGTATATCTTTAAGTTTCTTGATTAAGGATCAATATTTTTTGATGCGGCTCCTATATCAGTGTGTCATTTTTCTTGAGGATAAACCAAACATTTGTAGTTAAGCTGTAAGCTGCCTAAAAGTGGAAGGATGATTTAGCCTTAATGTGAATGCACCAGGCTGGGTGTAGAATGTAAAAACTAGATAAATAGATAAACAAATGAATAAATGAAATGAAACAGGACATCATTTTTTATCTGCCTGAATACGTGAGGGCTGTCGATTCTTTTTGTTTATTTCTTTAATATTTTTGCTGCTCTTCCTAAATGAATCATTTTGTGAAACAGTGGGCAGGATAAAGAGAATGCACGTTAGAGTTTTGTGTGTTGTTACAAATTTTTTTTAGAGGGCAGTTTTTGCGGCACGTGGTCTTCGGGGGTTGAGCAAGTAGGTAATTGTGAGTTTGTTGCTGAGCCGTGGTGACACGGGACTGTCACATCCACGGGGCTGGGGTGTGGGACTTCCACACCGCAGGGACAGTCTGGCGGCCTTTCTCTTTATAAGCCGCGTCCTTCCTCTTATGACTGTGGGTGACAACCTCAGAGGACCTCCTCACCCCCCCTCCCCCACTTGTTTCCCTGCTTCTAATTGAAAACTCTTGTCTCTGGAAACGAATGCTAATTAGCTCCGGGCAGTCCTATCATGCATTCCAGACCCCCTGGCAGCTGTGATTTTGTTTTCCACTTAGCCAATGTATGAGAATCATTTTCAGAGCATTTCCAATTGGAAAGCCTTCTTTTTTCTTTTCAATCCAAATTGTTGTTGTCTTGGAAATGCTTGGTTTTTGTAACAAAGCATTCGGGGGACATTGTGAAAATATGAACTGTTAAAAAATGTTTTGGTTTTTAGTGTCTGCTCTCAACTCTGTGAGGGGTGTCTTCAAAGTTTGAGCCGGGCGGGTTTAATATTCCTGTGCAGTGCAGGATGCAGGCCAATCAGCTGATCTCAGTCTGCAGGGTAGAGACGCTCACATCCCCGGGAGGCGTTTTTTTTTTTTTTTTTTTTTTTTTTTTTGCATTGTTTTCTTGCCTCCTGGCTCTCCCTTTCTGGAACTTCTGCTGTTTAGCCAGGTGAAAACAAAGCATAAATTCTGGTTTATCGGTTAGCCTTTGACTCCCTCCCAGAGGGCACTGACGGGCAGAGGGGGCTGCTGTCAGGTCGCGCTGTCGCTGTCCTTGCTCTGTAGAGATGCAGCCGTAGGTCTTCATGGCACAGCCGGCATGGGCTGTCTGCATGGGAGGATGCTCTCTCAGGAGCCAGAAGGCATTCGGTGCTCTCCGAGTATTTTAAGAAACTTCTGTTTCTTTGTGGAACGTGTCAGGAGGTAGAATTATCATGAGAATACCTTCCCGATGATGTCTGCTTTGTGGAAAATAAAGCGCAAGCCCAGGATTGAAAACAGTGGCAAGTCCGGTGATTCTGTATATCGGACGCTTCACTTGGTGAGCACTGTTTGAATTCTATCTTGCTAGCCTTTGTGTATGTTACGACTTTCTAGCTGATTTGTTTCCCAGTTCAAATGATGGTGATATGCTTGTCCCATGTCTCCATATTGCAGCCTTCTGCCCTTTAGATCCCCTTGTGGATAGAGAATATACATTTTAACATGGGAGTGGGGGGCATCAGTAGTTGGAGTGAAGTCGAGTTTGCCAAGAATCTTTACACATATCTGTTTTTTCATTTCTAAATGACAGAAAGGTGGGTTGTTATTATTATTTTTAAAATTAATCGTCACTTGAATGTTTCCCTTTTTCTTTTGGGTGTTGAGATTTTGAACATGTTTATGTTACATGTGTGATAAGTCTCCCCATCTCCACCTCCAAACGGGTAGCCTAAGTATTCAGCAAGCATTTCTGGAAGAAGAATGTTCAACTTGCCTCCTACAAAGTTTTAAGTGCTTTTGACTTTATTTCTGGTTACTTATGAAGCAGGTGGATTTACATGTGTTGGCCCAGGGAATGTATTAATGATTTAATGTCAACTGACCTATATTGTGTATGCCAATTCCTATGGTAACTGTTGCCTCTTTAATAAGAAAAATTTTTAGTGGGTTAAGGGGGAGGAATAATTTAAAATCAAGTTAAACCATTTAATAGTTAAACATTAATATCAGAGTCTGTTGACTATTAGATTTCGTGTCACTTAATGAAATTGAACTTGGACAGTGAGTACACGTGATTTACTCAAGGAAGCCTTTATCCTTATGGAATGTTTCTTCTTCAAAGTTTGTTCAAAAGGAGACCAAAAAGATGCCAGAGAACTATAGGGGTTATCATTGTATATGAGGGTCTCTGAAATTATGGAATATGTTACTTTGGTGTTTGTTTCCCAAAAAAGCTTAAATAAAGGCTATAAGATTTCAGGCCACTCTGGCCCCTTTTAAATCTGTGGGAAGTGTTAAATCGGTCAGACTCAAAGGACAGTTTTAGAACTCTGAACTCATCCCGAGATAGAAATTGCCTTTAGTGGTTGCATAACAGGAAGAGCTTTAACAGCTGGGTAGCTTGGGTTGGTAGTGTGTACTTGAAAGCCTACCCCCCTCTTTTTGTACTTTCTTTTCATCTTCCACAGGAAGAAAGTGATATTATAAACATTGAACTTCATGCAGACCTCAGTAAACGAGCCCATTTCCTCCTTCAGTTGTCATGTTCATTTCTGTACGTTGGGTGGGTAACTCTTCATCCTGACAGTAGAACAGCTCTGCTACCCTTTAACAGTTTTAACTGGCAGCTCTGAAATGCCCATAAGCGCTTTTTGTGTCCATGGTGACTGATGGCAGTCCTCAAACGGGGAGAGGTTTGGACTTGGAGAAACTGTGTCTGTCTTCTTCTTTCCAGCAATCCTTTGCTACTTGTACCGATTCCAGGAAACTTGGCTTTTAGGAGCTATGTTGAGGACCTCTCATGGCAGCTCTCTTTCTGGGCTACAGTGCTTGATGTGCAAATGACCAGAATGCCATGTATCACTCAATGGGAGAGTGAGGAAAGCACCGCACTCAGCTCCTTCTACATCCTATATCCTGGCCAAGCTACATGGAGAAGCTCCTAATAGGTTTTTTTAAATTAATTTTTATTGGATCATAGTTGCTTTACAATATTGTGTTCGTTTCTACCGTACAGCAAAGTGAATCAGCTATACGAATCCATATATCCCCTCTTTTTTGGATTTCCTTCCCATTAAGGTCACCACAGAGCATTGAGTAGCGTTCCCTGAGCTATACAGTATGTTCTCATTAGTTATCTATTTTATACATAGTATCAATAGTGTATGTATGTCAATTCCAATCTCCCAGTTCATCTCCCCCCGCCGACCCCAGGTCCTAATAGGTTTTGATGCAGACAAGTTTGGCCACAGTATGGGGGCAGGGGGACTTAAAAACTGGGCCACAACATGTAAAATCTCTAGGTTAGAGGTATTCTAAAGGTATTCTAAAGGCGACCTGCATTTCATTTTTGGGGGGGTAATATTTTAGTAAAACAAAATTCTCACACTTGATGATATCCTTTGAAGTTGTTTCCAAGCAAAAATTTCATTAAGAGCCTTATAAGTAATACCCCTTGACGATATATACAATATAACTTGTTATTCTGTCTTTTTGTTTGTTTATTTATTTTATTAAATTATTTATTATTTATTTAGATAACATGGAATTGACAGTAAAAAGATTATGTCCATATTGACCCAGTTCCTTGATAAACCTGAGAGTTTATAACTTGAATCAGAGAAGGGGCTTGCCTGTGGAGAAACTGCTTCCCCCCCACCCCCCGATAAATCTATCTTAGCTTAGGAAGGCTGTGTCTTATAAGGAAGGGATGCCTAAGGCTCTGAACTCTCAGAAGAGGACTCAAGGATATTTTTAGGTATCCCCTGGGATGCTAAAGGTATTTCCTAATATAATCCAGGACTTGGCTCGGGAGGGGTGTGCCAGGAAGAAGGTGGGGAGCCTGGCTGTTTGACGGGGGGTTGGGTAGGAGATGGCTAGGTGTAGAGCACTAGAGCCCTGGCCCTCATCTCACTAACCTGAGCTTTCCCTGAGTTTTTCCCTGAGCTTAAAACTCAGAATACTGAACCTTAGAGGTGGTGGACTTGACATAGGCAAAGTCAGGAACCCTACTCACACTCTTAAAAATGGAAACCTTAAAGTATTTATCGTGAAACGGAGGGAACGAAAACCCAGAAACTCCATGTCATGCCTTTCATTATTCAAGCCAGATATTGCTGAGAATGGCAACAAGTCAGCGTGGTGCAAATTGGGAGCACAAAGGGAAATGTCTTTTGAATTTCCTGCCTTTGATATGTCAGAGTCCCAAGGTTATAACTTGCCTTTTTCTTAAAGTGTGGGACATCCTTGGTGTAATCTGTGAGGACATTGGAGTTCTCATGGCAACTTGTCTAAATGATAAAACTGCAGAAAGGTCTCCTGTGTCTCTGATGGGAATATGGGAATGGATTTAGGTATCATGAGTAACAGCTATGTTATTAATTTGTATGTAAATGACAGGCAGCTGTGGTTATTGTTGGGACATTTAGAAAAGCATTGTTTAAGCGAAGGTGCCAGTTATACATTTGTTGTTTTGATGAGTGACAAATCAAAGTGACAGAGGAGAGTTTGGGATTAGCTGGAGGGCAGGGCACTTAAGCTGTCAGCTGTTATCACACTGTCTTTCCTTGGGATTTTCATTTGGTGAGGCACAACCCCACTTCCATGATGTCTATGTTATAATGCAGTTGCCTTTTACAGTTATCATGAGATCATCTAAAAGGCGTGTGGACATTTTTGTTAAAATGGACCTACTTGTTCCTTTTTAATTATTAGGACAAAGCCATATTTAACTGTTTATATTGAATGATGACACTGAGTTTGTAAAACCCTAACATAACTAAATCAAACTGTTTAGTTTATTTCTACTGAAACAGGCTGTGATTAAAAAAAGTAGTTTTTCTTTTTTAACAGCCTTATTGGGTTATAAGTCACATGCTTTACAGTTCAGCCCATTTGGGTGAGTTTTTCATCAGTCACCAAAGGGAGAATTCTTTGTGGGGATAGTCAGTGTCTGACACACTGATTCCGTAGGGGACATTTAACAGTGCCACTGACAGGTAACTAATACATCCCGGCATATAAGACCAGGATCTGTGCTAGCAATAAATAAGCTGTGTAACCATAAGAAAATTGGATCAATAATTACGTGGATTTGGGTCCTGGCTCTGCTCTTTCCTCTCATGACATTGCTGCTAATGCATCCTTGTTAAGTTCTGATTTCCCATGTCCTTGTCCTGTCTTTATTCCGGGCTTCCTTCCCTTTGGGCTATGCTAATGAGGGAAAGGCAATATGCTAATGAGGAGAAGGCATGCTAATGTTAGCTACCTTCCTCTGTGTTTAAGAATTACCCCCATGGGATACACTTGGTTTGGTTCCTCTGCCTACCACGAAATGCCAGCCTTGACTTTCAGCTCTTGGCACCAACAGTTGTTTTCGGAAGGATGGTCTTCTCAGGATGTTCACTTTCAAGAGTGAGCAGGTGGGATACCCACCTACTCACTCCTGAAAGTAATCCTTTATCTACGCAGGTCTGTATTGGAAATACTTTGTGCCTAGGGGTGAATTGGACAATAGAAACAGGGAAGAGCAGTCCAAGAAGATATGCAAGGAGATATGCATGAGATATTTGCAGAGTGGTACATTCGAACAAATACTAATAAATTAATAAACTAGATGTTGTGCTACAAAATAGCCTTTGGAGTAATACCATAGAGAGCTTTAAAAAAATGCTAACACTTGCACATCCCGTCCTAGAGATTCGGATCGAATTGATCTGGATGGTGCACTGGGCACTGGGAGGTTTAAAAACTCCCCAGGTAATTCCTACATGCAACCAGGGTGGGGAATTACTGATTCCACAGGATTTTCAGTGGTCCATCTTCAACCCTTGCTTTGAAGAACTGTTTTGCATAACTTGAAAAGTTGGAATTTTAGAATTCTAGATTCCCAAACTTCCACCTGAATCATCCTGGACAGAGATTGGGTGGGGAGTGAGCTCTCCTATTGAGGTCTTTTTCAGGGGTCGATGCCCCTTAGTTTTAGTTGGAGGAGGGGGGAGGTGGTGGGTGCTGGTGGTGGTGGAATCTTTCTGCCTTGGAGAAGTTGGAGAGATAGAAACTTAAAAAATATATATATATGTGTATATATATATATGTATATGTATATGTATATATGTGTATATATATATATCTGTTGTTATCTAGAGAGTTGCCTCCGTGTCAACTTTTAATAGAGACAGAAGACTCTGCTTATAAAATCATCTTCCAGCTTTGCAAAGTAAATATGTATAGTGCAGTGAACTGAGAGTCTGATAATGAATTACCCTTGTATTTTGGGTGAAATGCACTTGTCCGTATCTTCCTCTCCTCATTGGAGAGCTTCTTGCAGAGTAATTAAGGACACAGGCTTTGAGCCATGCTGCCTGGTTCAGATCCGAGCTGTGCAATCTTGGATGAGTTACTTAACCTCTCCTGGCCTCTGTTGTCTCGACTGTAAAATAGGAATGATAATAGCCCTCACTTACCAAGTGGGAGGATTAAATGAATCAGACCAGTGCCTGGCATGCAGTGATCATTCAGTATATGTCAGCAGTTGTTATTATGGTTGTTACGAGCATTCAGTGAGCTCTCAGATGTGTGGAGCAATGTGGGGAAACGAGAGATGTGATTCATGTGTGGCAGTTCATTAACCAGGAAGAACATCTTTAGGAGGGACAGATGTCAGACAAGTCTCTCTAGTGAGGGATAACTTCGTCTGTCTTGCCTTTTCATCTGTGCTCTGAAGAGCACGGAACAGGTGGCCGCATTTTGCCGCAGTCTGCACGAGATGAACTCCTCTGACCCGAGCCCATCCCCCCAGGACTCTGCCGGGCCTCAGCTGGCCACCATGAGACAGCTCACGGACGCCGATAAGCTGCGCAAGGTCATCTGTGAGCTCCTGGAGACGGAGCGCACCTATGTGAAAGTACGTCTTCTCCTGCCCTGCATCCTTCCTTCCGTCCTTCGGAAGGATGCAGGCTCTGTGTTGATACTGATTTTGACTAACAGCAAAGCCAGATCACGGTCTTGAAGGGTATCTTGGTCTGTCTATGGAATTTGGCCTTGATTCTGAATGTTACGATCTCCTTTTGTGTTTTAGGGAAGCATATCTATTCTTATAGCACTTCGTTGATATAAATAACTGATTGATTGACTCAGAAAGGAGATGATGGTGGATGTTAAGTGAACCTTCTGACCTTTCTAAATATGTTGTTGAGCTCATACTAAAATTGAATTCGTTTTTGACAAATTCAACTAGTAGTATCTTCACAATCTACTTTGAGTCTAGGCAGAAAGATATCAGGTCTGTTTTGTGTTATCATTTGTTCTGACATTTAGTTATATTCCTGAAACTATATCATTTGTTCCTATATAATTTATAATACATACAACTATTGTTTAAAAATGATTAAAGAAGACAATTTAAAAGTGATAAAAACTTTATTTAAAACTTTATTCATGAAGTGGACAGTCTCCTTTTGTAGAACTGTAAAATGGGACAGAAGGCAAGAAGCTTTCATAGGGTAAAGAATAAAGAACAAGGAAGAGACAAGTAGATAATACTTGATTGGCTGGGGCCACGTAGTCAACCTTGGTTGGGGTGAGAAGGCCCAGAGTTGGCCTGGCATTTGGAAATTGGCTGAGTGGATATACTACGTTCTGGTCAAGTGGTGTATTGACAGGCACACAAAAATGATCTAAATTTGGGTTTGCTGACCCGACACCCCAGGCAGAAATGGCTCCATCTTGGGCCTGGAAAGTTATTTCAACACTATATAATTTATAATATATTCCTATAACTATATAACTCATCTAATTATGATAATTGTATAATGATATACTCCTCTAACTGTATAATTTAGTTATGTTTAGTTCCATGTTACAATAGTATGATCTGTTTTAGTCTTTAAGTCAGAGGTCAGCAAGTTATGGTCCTTGGGCCAAATCCAGCTCTCTGCCTGTTTTTACAAATAAAGTTTTATTGGAACACAGCCACACACATTCACTTATGTATTATTTATGCCGCTTTCCTGTACAGCAGCAGAGTTAAATAGTTGCAACAGAGACCATATGGCCTGCAAAGTCTGAAATATCTTGAGAAAAGTTTGGCTCACTTCTGCCTCAATGGACCTCAGTGACGTAAAGACTGAAATGTTAGCATTTGGGACATAATTTTTTTTTCTTTAGATTCTTTATAGACTTTTAGATGTGCTAATCACATATTCTTTCAACCCTTAGGACTTAAACTGTCTCATGGAGAGATACCTAAAACCTCTTCAAAAAGAAACTTTTCTCACCCAAGATGAGGTATGGTGGCAATTGTCTGAACTTCGTGAGGGTCACACTATAGCTTGACTTGGTGAAGAGGAAGGACTGGGGAGTACACACAATACTGAAAGCATTTTGAATTCATTTAATTGTAATAAATAGATCAAATTATTGCCTGCAGAGCTCTTGGTGTGCACTTGGAGAGGAAGGAGGGAGCTGCCCCACCTTCTGGTGGTGGGAGCATTACCGTAATTTATAAATATGGGTAGAAAAACTTTGAAATCAGAAGCAAATAAAGGTTCTGCACACTAATGAAATACGGGGTTGATGAAATTCTTTTGCATTTTCCAGCTTGATGTGCTCTTTGGAAATTTAACTGAAATGGTAGAGTTTCAAGTAGAATTCCTTAAAACTCTAGAAGATGGAGTGAGATTGGTACCTGATCTGGAAAAGCTTGAGAAAGTTGATCAATTTAAGGTAAGTCTCATCCTCAAATAGTGTAAAGCTTCCTCTTAATGTCAAGGGTGGGCTATCCTATAGGTCAAGTCGAATCTCCTAATAACACATCGCAGGAGGCATTGTTGCCGTGGTCTTGAGTCTTCACTGAACTGCCAGTGGAGTCACTTCCTTAAGGGAGTCTGAGAGGGGAACGCACTGCATCTTGCTTTTCTGGCTGAGATAGAACCAGTGCCACTGACTTGCATTAAACTGGTGTATCTGCTGACTTCTGCTTTGGAAGATGTGCCTACCTTTTGTTCTGTTTATGTAGGGGCCTTTAATACTTGCTATTAACAAATTAGACTAGCACTCTTGGTTTTCCAATAAACAAATTAACTTATCTTGTTCTGGGAAACTGGTTAATGGAAGTGCTTATCAATTATCTAGGAGGAAGACAATCTTCCAGCACACAATGTCCTTGTAGCCTTTTTTTTAAAAATTTATTTATTTTTTAATTTATTTTATTTTTGGCTGCGTTGGGTCTTTGTTGCTGTGCGTGGGCTTTTCTCTAGTTGCAGCGAGCGGGGGCTACTCTTCACTGCAGTGCACAGGCTTCTCATTGCGGTGGCTTCTCTTGTTGCGGAGCACAGGCTCTAGGCGCGCAGGCTTCAGTAGTTGCGGTGCACTGGCTCAGTAGTGGCTCCTGGGCTCTAGTGCGCAGGCTCAGTAGTTGCGGCGCACGGGCTTAGTTACTCCATGGCATGTGGGATCTTCCCAGACCAGGGCTTGAGCCCGTGTCCCCTGCATTGACAGGAGGATTCTTAACCACTACACCACCAGGGAAGCCATGTCCTTGTAGCCTTAGTGAGGATTTATGACTAGTACCTCAGTGAGGATGCTGACAGCTTGTCTCCTTCTCCTTGGTTGGCTTTCCCTTATTGCAGAAATTTCCTGTGCTGTGTTTCTGATTGACAAGGGTTCACTGATTTGTGCACAATGGTGTTGGCTTACATGTCACCCTCATGTACTTTTAAAAAACAGATTAATTGAGGTACAATTGATAGACAATACACTACATATATTTAAAGTGTACAGTTTGATGAATTTTGACATACATGTACACCTGTGAAACCATCACTTCAATCAGGATAATGAACATAATATCACCCCTAATTGTTGTTCCTGCTCTTTCGTGATTCCTCTCTCCTTCCTCTTTACGGCTGCCTCTTAGCCACGGGCAACTATGTCTGCTTTCTGTGACTACAGATTAGTTAGCATTCTGGAATTTTATATAAATGGAAACATATAGCATGTACACTTTTTTATGTGGTATCGTTTACTGTGTAATTATATTGAGTTCCATCCCTGTTGTTACATATACCCATGATTATTTTTTATTGCTGAGTAGTGTTCCATTGTGTGGATGCACTGCACTTTGTGATCCTTTCCCCTTTCTTGGGCATTTGGGTTTTTTCCAGTTTTTGGTGATTACACGTAAAGCTGCTGTGAACATTTATGTACAAGTTTTAGTATGAATATATGCTTCCATTTCTCTTGGGTAAATACCTAGGAATGGAATGGTTAGGTCATATGGTAAGTGTATGTTTAACGTTTTAAGAAACAGTGGAACTATTTTCCAAACCGGTTCCAGTGTACAGTCCCACCAGCTGTTCGTCCTCATTCTTACAACAAGGTCGGGTCACTCTTGAATTTTAGCCATTTTAGCAGGTAGGTGGTGGCACTTCATTGTGGCTTTAATTTTAGTTTCTCTAATGACATGACTATGAGTATCTTTCTATGTGCTAATTTGCTTTCAATATATCCTCTTTGGTGAAGTGTCATTTGCCCATTTATTATATTGGATTGTTTTCTTATTGTTGAGTTTTGAGAGTTCTTTGGAAATTTTGTGTATGAGCCCTTTACCGATATATGATTTGTAAATATTTTCTCCTTGTCATACAGTATCTCCCAAAGAGAAGTTTTTTTTTTAAGTTGATTTCTTTTTTTTTAATTGAGTAGAGTTGATTTACAATGTTATGTTAATTTCAGGTGTATAGCAGAGTGATTCAGTTACACACATACATACGTATACGTCTGTTCTTTTTCAGAGTCTTTTCCCTTATAGGGTTATTACAAAATATTGAGTATAGTTCCCTGTGCTATACAATAGGTCCTTGTTGGTTATATATTTTATATATGGTAGTATGCATATGTTAATCCCAACCTCCTAATTTATCCCTCCCCTGAGAAGTTTTTTTTTTTTTTTTTTTTTGCGGTACGCGGGCCTCTCACTGCTGTGGCCCCTCCCGTTGCGGAGCACAGGCTCCGGACGCGCAGGCTCAGCAGCCATGGCTCACGGGCCCAGCCGCTCCGCGGCATGTGGGATCCTCCCGGACCGGGGCACGAACCCGCGTCCCCTGCATCGGCAGGCGGACTCTCAACCACTGCGCCACCAGGGAAGCCCAAGTTTTTATTTTTTAATGAAATCCAAGTTTTCAAATTTTTTCTCTTTTGGGTCATACTTTTGCTGTCTTATCTATGAACTCTTTGCCTAAACCAGGGTCATAAAGATTTTCTCCTAAAAGTTTCATAATTTGGGGATTTATATTTAGGTCTCTGATCTGGTGTGAATCAAAGTCAATTTTTTTGCATATGAATATTTAATGTTTCTAGCACTATTTTTTGAAATGACTATCCTTCAGTCCTTTTCCACTGAATTGCTTTTGTGCTTGTGTTGAACTTGGGTTCAGTTGTCCATATAGGTGGGAACCCTCATACACTTTGACTCTCTTCTAACACTTGCAGAAACCTGGCTGTGTAATGTTAGTATGTATACAGGTTTGTAGGATGAGATGAAGACTACCCCTTCGATATATTTTTGTGTGTCATCTCTTTACAGTCCCTCTGCAACAGGAGTCATTTAGAATGCACACACATATTCATACACATAAGCATATGGACATATATTCATGTATAGTTCTCTATTTTTATTTGGATGTAATTTTAGACTTACAGAAAGGTTGCAAGGATAGTATAAAGAATTCCCAGATAGCCTTCTCCCAGCCTTCTTCCAAATGTTAACACATTTGCTTTATCCTTTCTCTCCCTATTTCCTTTATGTGTGTGTGTGTGTGTGTGTGTGTGTGTGTGTGTGTGTGTGTTTCTCTGTATATAGAATATCATTGTTTTCTCTGAACCATTTAAGTGTAAGTTGCAGGCATAATATCCCTTTAACCCTAACTACTGCATATAGTTCATTTTTTGTGTGTTCAGAAATGGCTTGTGTTAGTTCGTTTTTCTTCTCTTCAGGGTAGTTGGTCATACTGTCCATTTGAAGTACAGTGTGGTTCATTGATAAATTAATTAATAGGATATTAGAACACCATGATAAGGGCCAGTAGTTTGTCAGTTAATCAAAAAGTTGCTTAATGTGGAACATAATAAAAATGCGGACAGACCGGAAAACATTTGGTTTTAATCTAAAATATCTAACATTCATTATATTCATGTAGCAGGCTTTTGCTGTGAGTCCAGTTCTTTGCGTTTAGAGTCAGTTGATCACTTCAGGAGAGTTTAGTTATCAGAACGGTGATATGAACATAACTGTGTTGTGGGCAGAGTTCTTCTAGGGAGGGGTTGGTGCGTGATCCTTTTAGCAAGTTTACTCTAAGCAGTCAGTGCTGTAAATTCCATTTAAGTGGAACTTTCTTCCCCGACCTTCATTTCACTAATTTAGTGCCTCATCTGACCCTCTCCATTCCATCTGTCAGACATGACAACTGGTGCACATTCAATAGTCTTGGCCCTGGGGCTGCTCTCTGGCACTTCTGAGTGGGCTTCCGGACAGTCAGCGTTCACTCTTAAACCTGTTGCTGTTGGTTTCCGCCATTGCTGCTTCATTTAAATCCTGATTATATATTTGTCAAAAATATAAACACTTGTTAAAATATTCAAATTGTGTTGCCTAAGACAGTATTAGAAAAAAAAATTGGTCCTGAGGTCAAATAAGTTTTGATAAAATTTCCCCTTGGAAGTTTGCAGTGTCTGTCAGCCAGTGAGAGGCTCTGGGAAGTCCTGCAGAAGAGAAACACAGGGGAAATGCAGCCTTTGTGTAGAAAGCCCTCATGTTTGTGCACACTTTGTGCTCTGAGATCATTTTTTAAGGCTGGAAGAAGAAATGAATACCTTAATGTTCTGTCTGTGTTTGCTGTATGGTATGTGCCTAGTAAATATAAAGGTAAATGAATGGCTTGGTATGGCTAAAGTAAGACGTTACAGTCGAGCTTTTTCTTCTATATTTTTTCTCATTTGATTGTTGAATATAGCTCAAAGGATGACTATACCTACAGAGTCAGACTGCCCCTCCCAAAACCCTCTCGGTCAAGGGGGTGAGGTTTGGGAGGGATGGGGCTTGAGAAGTAAAGGAGGAAAAATACAACATGTAGGAAAATAATTTAGGCCTCTAATTACCAGTTATGTGTGGTTCATAATAAACCTTTTTTGTTTTTAATATTCTATCAGATTTCTCTACATTGTTCATTCAATAAAGTGCACTTCGTGGAACCCAATTTATCACTCAAATCCAAAACACACATACATGGAGTCTAAAAAATAAAAAGTGGTTCTGAAGAACCTAGGGGCAGGACAGGAATAAAGACGCAGATGTAGAGAATGGACTTGAGGACACGGGGCGGGGGAAGGGTAAGCCGGGACGAAGTGAGAGAGTGGCATGGACATATATACACTACCAAATGTAAAACAGATAGCTAGTGGGAAGCAGCCACATAGCACAGGGAGATCAGCTCGGTACTTTGTGTCCACCTAGAGGGGTGGGATAGGGAGGATGGGAGGGAGACGTAAGAGGGAGGAGATATGGGGATATGTTTATATGTATAGCTTCTTTTTTTGCTTTGAACATACGTTTTAAATTTTAAATTTAAATAAGCAGTAGCTCTTTCTGAACTAGAATAGATCATTGTGAAACCTCATAGATACTTTTCTGAGGCCTGTTACATATATTTCTATAAAATGTGTAAGATAAAAAGTATCCCACCTCAGGCATATTAAATTCCTAATAGGGAAAGTCTCCACCTAGTTTTGATCCTGTTGGGGCAGAGGGTATGGCCTGGGAGACAGTACTAATTCCTTAGTTGAGTCTATTTCTTATGTTCTTATCTATTCCTGCTAGAAGAGAGCATGGCATTGGAGAGGGTGGAGTTAGTGATGTGTTTTCTATTTCGGGAGATATATGCGTTTCCTGCCTTTATTTGGTTTGTCACTTCTACCTCCCAACAGGAACTAATGAGAGAATTCAGATTTCTGTCTTTTCCAAAATGCCGTATCTACTTTCTCGGTAACATTCAAACATCCCAGATAGGTCACTGAAAGACACAAGCCTGGAAAACCAGTGACATCTTGACTGTAATTACCGAGAAAGCCAAATCCAGCATCTATTACACCAACATGTAAACCCACACACGTTCCCATAGGCCATCAGTGAGCTGAGACAGGCTGTGACAGGTGTCAGTGGTGCTGATTTGTGGGGAGAGTCAGGCAGCTGCGAGCTCCCTGCTATATCCTGCTGATATTTCCACATGAGGAGGACCCTAACCTAACTGCATTGTTTCTTGTTAAATCCAGAAGGTGCTCTTCTCTCTGGGGGGATCCTTTCTGTATTATGCCGACCGCTTCAAGCTCTACAGTGCCTTCTGTGCTAGCCACACGAAGGTCCCCAAGGTTCTGGTGAAAGGTAAGGCCTGGGAGGACTGGGTAGCAGGTGGGCCTGTTCATTGTCAGTTCACATCTGTGTGGCCAACTGTGGTTGGGGGCTTTTGGACAGAAATCGGAGTCATTGTTGTGCCGGATGGATGTTGCAACAGGCCACAAATTAAGGGTATGGTTGTTCCTCGGTATCTGTGGGGGATTGGTTCCAGGACCTGCCCCCCCCCCCCACCCCGCACGGATACCAAAATTCGAGGATCTCAAGTCTGTTATATAAAATGCATAGTGTGTGCGTATAACCTGTGCACATCCTCCCGTACACTTTAAATCATCTCTAGATTATTTATAATACCTAATAAAATATAAGTGCCATGTAAATAGCTGTCCGTGTGCAGTGTATTCAAGTTTTGCTTTTTGGAACTTTCTGGAATTTTTTTTTTCCAGATATATCCTATCCATGGTGAGTTGAATTCACAATGCAGAACCTGTGGATAGAACCTGTAGATACGGGGGCCCGACTGTACTGAGAAATGAAATGCATTATATCTTGAATTAACAGTTTTGTCAATTTTCTTACCATCAACGTTTTGACTCAGTTATTTGGGGCCAGAATTGATGAGTCATTTTGCAATTATGCAGAAACGTAGGGAGTTTAGAATTCCCCTGCTTTATTTCTATTTTTCATTAATTTTGTTATAACCTACCACACTTCATACACCTTTTTCTGGCATTTCATTTTTCCCTCACTTATTTTTGTTCTCAGGTGTGTGCTAATAGTCACCACCATCACTACTAAAATTGTTTCAATTATTTACAAAAATCATTCCAGCTGTAATTATATTTTGCATGGAAAAGAACAGAATTTTTAGATTGGCAAGCTGCTGTTCCTAAGTGTTCTAGGAAGATGATGGGGTGTTCGGAGAGTCTCCAGAGAGTTGTTTCGCTTCCATAGTTCTGCATGTGACTGTTGATAGGTTCAAGGATTAGAGAAACATGTCCTTGGTAAACAGTAGAACCAATAGAAAGTTCGATTTCAAAGAATCTCTGGCAATCAGCCTGCTCTTCTTTAACACTTTACTGTGGCTGCCATGTAAACAGCTGCTGAATTTGTAAGTAATTTACTTATATTTATGTTTGTTGCCAAAGAGAACTAGCTTGATTTAATTCAAAACGTATTATAATAAACATTAATACAACACAGGTCTCTGGACAACAAAAGATCCTGCCCCAGATAATGCCATACTTAATGATAGTCGTAGTCTAGGCAAAAGAGTTCTACTTCAGCACAAAAATTTAAAGGGAACCTGGGAATTTCCTTGTCCTGCTGTAGGACAAGGAAATTGTCCCGCTGTATGGCCTAGTCTGTGGTTTTGCACATGCTGAATTGGTCATATAGTTCTGTGTGTGTGCATCTTTTTAAACTTTAATTGAATGCTATGTTATGAGAGTTTTTAACATAACAGTGTTAGAGCACTTTGCTCTATGGTAAAATTATATACTCATGAGAGTTCTTAAAGCAATTGTGTTATTTTTAATCCTTTGATTAGATTAAATTCTGCCCCTATAGATTTTTAAAATTCAAAACCATTATTTGTTGCACCTGAAAAATATTAGAAAATCCTTCAAAACCATCCCTTAAGACATTAGGTGTGACCCACAATTTTCTAATGGCCAGATGTGCCAAGAAGATGAAGAGAACTCTTTGAGGACAAATAGCCTATGATTCTTAACAGACTCCCATCTAGGTTGCATGGGAGTGATGCCCTTTACCGCTCAAAGAGCTGAGAACCGTGCCCTCTTTTGCCCTGATGTGTGAAATACACTTGATGGGTTAAACGCACATGGACGTGTTTTTGGGCATGAGGACTTCAGGGGGAATTCCTAGGCCCCTTATGGGCATGGACCAAGACTTGGGATGTCCACGGAAGCTGCAGCCTCTGCATGCATCAGCTCTGGGCCTGGGCTCGCTTCCGAGGCCATGGGCTTCTTCTCAGTCACCTCATTCCCAGTCTTCTTTCCCTTCAAGGATTTGGTGGCTGGACCCGTGGAGTCTGATTGCTCTTAATGGGGCTTAAACAGATGAAAAGATTGTAGTCTTTCCAAGGCCTTCCCCACATGATTGCTGTTTTTCTTAATTGAATAAAGATACTGAGAAGAATCATGTTACAGTTTCATGGTGTCCTTTTATAACATCTTCTGTTCTTAGCTCACATTGCTAATTACTGGAGACGGAAATATATTTTTATCAGAAGCTTAAAAAATATATGCCTACAGTTAGTCACTTTGATATATTGTCCTTTCTTCTAACCATTCTTTGCCCTCACTTCAGCCTCTCTCTCTGCCATTTCTTTGCACCTGGAGGGCGTAAGTCGTGTCTTCCTAATTATCCACTGGCAGGTACCTTTGTAATTGTCTGGGGACCCACAACTCCCCAGGGCTGCTTTTCAGCCCCGCTGGGACACAGATAAATGCTCAGCTGGTGAGGAAAGTGCTGCCTGAGTTACCTTAGGTCAGATGTATGTTTCCCTCTGAAATAAATCCTAATAGCTCGTATCACCGAATTAACATAGAACAGATCTTAAAAGGCGTTCACTGCAGGGGATCAGCCTTGCTCCACTTACCAGAGCTGCAAGGTGCCGCTGCTGCTTTTTATTTTCCTGCCTTTTCTCGAAAGAGGTTCTACCAGCAAGGAAATGCTTGAAGGATTAGTAAAACTGGCGTAAGGAGTGTTTTCAAACGTAGGCTTTCATATTATTCAGATATGGTGAGGCCAACAGATCAGGAGACAGTTGCCATCAGAAAGATAGTTTGTTACTCACGGCTCCCAAGAGAAGGGGGAGCACTACGCCATGCAGGGCCATGGGGGGAAGCACCACAGCCCACCAGGAGACAGGATGAGTGAGGGGGAAGACATGGGCAAGACCCTTTATTGTGGTTTCTGCAGGAAGGAGTGGGTGAGGCAGGGTAAACAGGTTTAGGATTGGGTAATTTGAATAATCTCAGCAGGCTCTGGGGTGGAGGGGCAGGGGAGATAGTGGCCTAGAAAACGCTAACAGAAGAGGGAAGGAGGCAGGTGGCTCTGCACTGGTTGGCTTGCATGTGAAAGGCATGCTTCCAACTGAGTCCTTTACCATCTAGGAAGTGGCTAGCTCTGAGATGGGCAGTTTCCCCAGGGTCTGTAAGGCCTCAGACGTCAAAGTATCAGAATAAGAAGACATTCTTAATGCAAGGACGATGAACAGCAGCCCCTGAAAGTCCATGTGTATGAGATTGACAGACTCTGCTATCCCTTAACTCACTGGGCCGCCCCTCAAATAAACAAATAAATCTGATGGACAGGCCCTTCCAGTTGTGCCTCTGAGCCCTCTTTCCCCCCTCTGACAACTCACTGGACTCTCAGTCCTGTGAAAAGGCACCTTGGAATTAGTGAGTGAAATTGTGAGAAAGGGAGTCATTTCGACATCCTGCCCAGACAACCTGTATTTAAACTCTTCCAGCCAAGATGGACGCGGCTTTCAAGGCGTTCCTGGATGCCCAGAACCCGAAGCAGCAACACTCGTCCACTCTGGAGTCTTACCTCATCAAGCCCATCCAGAGGATCCTCAAGTACCCGCTTCTGCTGAAGGAGCTTTTTGCTCTGACGGACGCGGAGAGTGAGGAACACTACCACTTGGATTGTGAGTCATGGGCCCCTGAGATCCGCTCCTTGCTCGGGTCTCCACGAGAGCCTTTAAACAGCCTTTTCATTTATTTCATGACCTGTTTTCTTCTAGTGGCCATCAAGACTATGAATAAGGTTGCAAGTCATATCAATGAAATGCAGAAAATCCATGAAGAATTTGGGGCTGTGTTTGACCAGCTGATTGCTGAACAGACCGGTGAGAAAAAAGAGGTAAGGACCCCCACTTCTTCCCAGCACACCTATCCATAGAGCTGGGCTGGTTTGTTTCTTTTTAAGGTGCTATTTGTAAGTAAAAGAGTTACAAGGATAGTGTTTTTGTGGGTGAAACCTTTTTTTAAGTTAAAGTATAATTAATTTACAGTGTTGTGTTAGTTTCTGGTGTACAACAAAGTAATTCAGCTTCTTTTTGAGATTCTTTTCCATTGTAGTTAATTACAGGACATTGGATATAGTTCCCTGTGCTATACAGTAAGACCTTGTCATTTATCTATTTTAAATATTAGTAGTTTGTATCTGCTAATCCCAAACTCCTAATTTTCCCATCTCTCTCCCCCCTACTTTCCCTCTGGTAATCATAAGTTTGTTTTATATATCTCTGAGTCTGTTTCTGTTCTGTAAATCAGTTCATTTGTATCATTTTTTAGATTCCATATATAAGTGATGCCATACGATATTTGTCTTTCTCTGTCAGACTTACTTCACTTAGTGTGATAACCTCTAGGTCCGTCCATGTTGCTGCAAATAGCATTATTTCATTCTTTTTTTATGGCTAAGTAATATTCCATTGTGTATATATACCACATCTTCTTTATCCATTCATCTGTCAATGGATATTTAGGTTAATTCCATGTCTTGGCTATTGTAAATAGTGCTGCAGTGAACATTGGGGCGCATGTATCTTTTCGACTTAGAATTTTCGCCAGACATATGCCCAGGAGTGGGACTGCTGGATCATATGGTAGTTCTATTTTTAGTTTTTTAAGAAACCTCCATACTGTTTTCCATAGTGGCTGCACCAGTTTACATTCCCATGTTGGTGGAACTTTTATCCTTTACGCAAGGCTACACTGTGAATTTTCTTTCTCAGCTGAATTATTTCTTAATATAGGAAACGTGTCCTGATTCCACCCCTTCACCCTCGAGACCTCTGGTTTTGTTTTGTGTTAAATGTGAGAGTGAATTTCCATGACCGTAACTTGGGCTGTTTCTCAAACACCAATGAAGGCGGAGGCTATATCCCCAGAGATTAGAATAATAACCGGCATGTAGTATGTACTCAATAAGTACTTGTTGAGTGAATGAAAGTTTCAAATGACTATGAATCTTTTTTTTTTTAAGTCTGCCTGAAAATCTACTTAGAAGAATTAGTCACAGGAACAGATATACTTGAGAAAACCGTAGCATGAACTCTAAGTTGTGCCTGAGTTATTGAGAAGAGCTTATGTGAATAAAAATGCTGATAATATTAAAATGAATCAGTATATCATTACAGATATGATATGTAATGATATTCATCCGTGCCTCTGTACCTCACGATTTGATTGGAATATTGTCCTCGTTTTGCTTTCTGCCTCAAAAAAGGAGACAAGCTGGGAGGGAACTATGAAGAAAAACTCTCTTGCTGTGATTGGAAAGAGGGGGAAAGGCAGTGGGGCGGTGGGGGAGAGAATGGGTGTAAGGCTTGGTTGTTTAGTCTAGATGTGAAAACAGCCTTATCTTCAGAGGTATAAAGGGTTATTGTCTAGGTTCACGTTTATGTCCTCAGTGAAACAAAACAAGGTTTCGGACTATTAAAAGATTTTTCAGAAAAAGGTAAATTCATGATATCTCATAGAGATGTACAAGTGAACACATATGCAGGAATTTATTTTACTCAGATGATGTGAGGGAACCAGACAGTCAAAATAGCACAGGTATATGTATGAAGTGAAGAAATGTCAAGATGATTTGTGACTGGAGACAAATTGGTTTCTCTACAGCACGAGGAAGTCGCTACCAGACTAGAGAGAATTTATACATTTATCTGTTACCTACGCCTTACAAAGAGTGGCAAAGGAGTTCAAAGGCTCATAGATACAGGGCTGGACTCTGATAGCCCAGGAGGGTGTGCATAGTTTTCCACTGAAATACAATTTATTTTTTCAACATGGATATTTCAGGCAGAGCATGAGAATGTTCTCAGTCTACCAGGCAGATAATTTAATCTATCAGAGTGTAGAAAGGATGGACACTGCTACTTTTGATTTAGTTCCCATTTTCTTGTAAAACTATGATAGTAAGAAAAACATACTATGTTTATTAAAGAAAAGGGCAAACCTCAGAGAAAGGCAAGGAGAAAAATTATCTATGATCTCAAAACGTAAAACCTCTTGATCTTTTGGTGTTTATTTTAATTTTTACAAAAGTATGTATATTATATACTTGAATATTAAATAGAGTTCTTTATATATTCTTGAATATTTTGGAAGTTATTTTGTACCTTGAATTTTTTTATAGTGAACAAAGAATTATTTAATTTTCATGTTATTTTAAATGATTCAAAAGAATCCTTGAAATTATTGTAGAATATTTTATTGTGTGATTGAACAAGGATTTACTTAATTCCTATTGTCAGGCAGTTCGCTTGGCTTCATTTATTGATGACTATGAATAATACTGCAGACGTTTTAGATCATAAGGCTTCTTCCATCCTGTATTTTAGTTTATTTCATTTTGACAGGAGTGAATTTTATTGGGTCATGGAAATGAATAATTTCAGTGTATTTCATTATATTTTTCATTATATTCTGAATTGATTTCTGAATTTTAATGAGAGCAAAGCACCATTATGCTAAAGACTAGAAGGTGGTATGGATAGCAGATTGCAAAGACTTTAGAAAAAAAGATGAATACGATTCAAAAGTCAGAGACTATAAAAGGGGATATGGCTTTGGTGAGACTGCCTGTCCTCTAAAATAAAATTCTGTCAACCAAGTAAGAAATCTTTCCAACGAGGAACAAAGAGATACAGTGCTATACACAGCAGTCTCTTGTGAGCAGAGATTTTGTTAGGAAAAAAAAAAAAATGTGCAAAAGATGGAAGGAGGGACATTTGATCATATACCAGTATTACAGGGTAGGAAAGTCCTATATCAGTATTAGGATGTCTGAAGACCGGAAAAATGAAGGCTTGGAGAAGATACCAGAGAGAGCGCTGAAAGATTATGTCTTAGCACTATAGGAAGAATAAGAAAGAAATAGGCCCCTAAAAGGGGCCATAGGTATTGTAGCCAAATACAAATTGATTACTCAAAGAAAATGACTCAGATCTACTTGATCTCTTTTTTTCTCCATAGAAGAGAATGGTCTTCTAACTGGAAAGGATAGAGTGGTCTTGATTCCACAAAAATAAAACCACAGGGAGAACGGTCCTGGGGAAATAGGATGCTCTGTGCCAACATCAGTTATAATTCTGCAACAGTACTTACAGCAAGCAGTATATTGGAACAGCCATGGAAACAGCCTATAGAGGCAGACATTTACAAGTTATGGCCTGATTTTCACAAAGGTGATTCCTGATCCTTGAGTAACCTTTTAATGGCAATATCCAGGAAAAAACCTAGACTGGTACTGTGAACAGTTGGTAAACAGGAATGGGGATATTTATCAGTATCTACTGGGAATGGTAGGTCTATAATGAAATGGTAACATTCCAGGGACACAGAGTACCTGATACTGTCACCAACCAGCTGTCCCCAGGAGGTCCCTGAAGACAGATATCCACAGAGGACAAAGAAACATTTTATGATGAAGCTGGACCTTCAGTCCCTACCCCGTGTTAAACTCTAGGGAGTTGGGCTGGACCACACAGAGCAAGCATCCCTCTTGCCTAGGTCAGAGGAAGAAAAGGCTAAGGAGGGCATTTCCCCTTAAAAGAAGGGCTCGGAAAACCTGACTCAGCAAGGCATCCCAGTCCTTGTTGGGGTAGAGGCCTTTTAGCGGAACTCAGTCTCAGAGTTGTTTTTTTGTTTTGTTTTTTTTGCTGTACGCGGGCCTCTCACTGTCGTGGCCTCTCCGTTGCGGAGCACAGGCTCCGGACGCGCAGGCTCATTGGCCACGGCTCACAGGCCCAGCTGCTCCGCGGCACGTGGGATCTTCCCGGACCGGGGCACGAACCCGTGTCCCCTGCATTGGCAGGCGGACTCTCGACCACTGTGCCACCAGGGAAGCCCAGTCTCAGAGTTTTGATAGGATGTTGGGAAGGGGACCAGTGGAAGGCCAGGGGAGAGGCTGTTGGCCAGAGGGAGCAGCCCTGACCCCCTTAATACATTTACAGTGTGGGAACTTGTCAAGAGAGAGGAACCATGTGCACTGGGACTGTATCAGCCTGTTTTTACCAGGTAACAAAGAACTAAAAATCTTAGTGTTCACTACAGCAAATACTTGTATTTCACTCACAGGGTGTGGGTCAGGTGGGCTTTGGCTCATCTTGGTGAGCTTCAGAGCTTAGGTCTCAGCATGTTCCATGTCTCTTCATTCTGGGATCCAGGCTGAAGCAGCAGTGATTGTCTTGAGCATGTCCTTTCCATGGCTGGAAGGCAGAAGCTTATGAGGGCTGGTAGAAACTTCTGATACCAAGTCCACGGCCCAACTCATATGGCCAAGCCCAGAGACTTTGGGGCTTAGCGTAGTCTAGTGGGAAGTACTAGAAAACCACATGGTGGAAGGTGGAGATACATAGAGGGAGGAAGTAGAGTTTGGGCAATGATCTACCCCAGTGATCTTTAATCACTTTTTAAAAATGGAAGTATAGTCGATTTACAATTTTGTGTTAATTTCTGCTATACAGCAAAGGAAATCAGTTATATATGTACACTCTTTTTTAATATTCTTTTCCATTATGGTTTATCACAAGATATTGGATATAGTTCCCTGTGCTATACAGTAGGACCTTGCTGTTTATCCATCCTATATATCCTAGTTTGCATCTGCTAACCCCAAACTCCCACTCCATTTCCCCACTCCCCTTGGCAACTACAAGTCTGTTCTCTATGTCTGTGAGTCTGTTTCTGTTTCATAGATAAGTTAATTTGTGTCATAGTTTAGATTCCACATATAGGTGGTATCATATGGTATTTGTCTTTCTCTTTCTGACTTATTTTAGTTAGTATGATAATCTCTAGTTCCATCCATGCTACTGCAAATGACATTGTTTTGTTCTTTTTTTATGGCTGAGTAGTAGTCCATCGTATATATGTACCACATCTTCTTTATCCATCCATCTGTTGATGGACACTTAGGTTGTTCCTATGTCCTGGCTATTGTATCAATAAGTAGCACTGCAATGAACATAGGGTTGCATGTATCTTTTTGAATTATAGTTTTGTCTGGATATATGCCCAGGAGTGGGATTGTTGGATCATATGGCATTTAATCACTTTTAAAAACATTCCCTCTAAGGCTGTGGACCAGAATGGTTCCAAGGAATTTGACTTATGTATGTACCACTCCGCTGTGGTGTGTGGGGCGTGGATAGTGGAGACTATATAGTTCCCTTAGTGGATACTCACCTGGGTGTTTGGTTGACTAATTACTTAATATGTACAAAGTAATACAGTTGCTTAACGTTTTTAACCACTGACGGTACTACTAATAATATTGCTCAATAATAATTAGAGTAATTATTAATTATTATAATGATCCCAACCATTATAGTGGCAGCAATACCACTGTATTCTGTACTGCTGGAGCCCCATCTGCAGCACTGTAGCCTGACCTGGTGGCTTGAGAAGGGCAGTGTCAAATGGCACCGTGCCCCGTGGAGGGCTGCGCGGCAGCTGTTGTATCTAGAAACCCAGTCAGATCAAAAGCAGCAAAAAAAAAACAAACCCAGAGCCATTTGTCCTTGAAGCTCAACATCAAGTTTTCAAATATTCAAATTGCTGCTTTGAGGAAGAAGGACTCGGGCTTGGTTTCTGTGGACGCAGAGCAGAAGTGAGAGGCTGGTGGGCAGGTGCTTCAGGGAGGCGTGCTAGAGGGAGACCCTCCTAACAATTTATGGTGTTTCCCAGTGGGATGGACCGTGGACTCTGATTTCTGCAAAGCCTCGTGCTCTGACATGTTTGCACAGGGAGCACATTGAGAGACCAGATGATCCTTTCGCCTGTGATTAGGATGCTGAGTGGGTGGGAGGATGGGATTCTGATAGACTTGGAAGTGGGCCAAGGACTCCAGTGAAAAAGGCACACATGACTCTTGCGAGGTGTAGACACCAGTGGAATCTCAGGATCATCATGTCTCTACAAGGAGAAGAGGAACTTGTCCATCTGAGATGGTTTAGATTTGACCTTCGGGGACACAACACTAGACCTCATGGTTTCCAGAGCTGCACAAGCTTAAAGAACAATCTCCCAACTCCTCAGTTGGCTTCTTTTCCCTCTTCTAAAGTGAAATGAAATCTTCCTTAAAATGAGTCGGAAGAAGAAGAAATAATTGATCCCACTGCTTCCCAGAAGACCCTGGCTCCAAAGGGAGTTAAACTCAGGTGGCAATGTGTGCAGTTTCCCGGGCTGGATCTTTGTTGTCGACAGCCATTTGTGCTCCTTAGCTAACTCTCCATTTGAACACAAACCCGCTCCAATTTTGTTCATCAGTTTCGACAGGTTTACTGCGTGTGAATTTCAGAGGCCCGATTTGTACCTTTTGGCCACCTTATTCTTGAAATTCTGATAGGCAAGCAGGATAAGGGAAAAAAAGTTGACCAAATGAGAGACATTATTTGGAGACATTATTTTCTTGAAGTTGAGTTGACACCAGCCTGTTGAATTTTAAAATGTCATGGATATCTGAGTGTTTTTAACATCGCCCAGTAAGTTTTGCCCTGGATTTCAGGTTGCAGATCTGAGCATGGGAGACCTGCTTTTGCACACCACTGTGATCTGGCCAAACCCGCCGGCCTCGCTGGGAAAGTGGAAAAAGGAGCCCGAACTGGCAGCTTTTGGTATGTGTCACGAGAAGGTTTGGAGGGGAAGAGGGAGGCTGGCTTATTTTTCGCAGTTAAGTTAACCTTTCTTTTCCAAGACACAATTTATTAAAATATAGTTAATTACAGTTTTCTGCATTGCCTTCCTGCTGTGGCCACCAACATGTCACAGATACTAAATTAAACCTTCCAGCTAAGTATGACGAACGTGGCCACCCAGCTACCAAGAGGGAGGGAATGGCTGTTCAGGTCTCCCCCAGGTATAGACATATGGGCAGGAAAAGAGTTTTTTTAAGCTGCTGCTCTGAATATCTTTTCAAAATAATAAGTTAAAATAAACCAAGGAAAAATCAAGTGAAAAATCAAGACAAAACTCTCTCTGTTTCTGAGCTCCCCAGTCCTTTTATTCTCTTCCCAACTCTGTGTTGCTCTGTGTGATGCCAGGATTCAGGGCATGATTCTCACCTCACCTGTTGTGGCATCACTGGACGCCTTGATCCGTTACGAGGTGCTTCTCAATCGCATTGTGGCCAACAGCGGCGAAAGTAGTGATGTTTGCGAATGATTAATTTTCCAATAAGCCAGTTCAGATGGATGCAGTTGCTGCAATTAGAAATCTCATGTGGTTATGTTGTAAAATGCTTTTTGAGTGAGAAAAACTATGGGTTAGTCCACTGGGCACTGTACATATTCAGGAGACATGGCTCACTGTTGTGCGTAAATGCTTGTACAGCATGCAGTGTTATTCCTGGGTATAAAATGGTCAGTCATGATCAGTGATCAGTGTTCATGCTTTTGTTTTAGGTTGTGTCTTTTCCTAGCCTCCCACTAGAAGATTCATGGGCAGGAACATAGTATAAAGGAAGTCTAGTATTTCCATTCTCCTTCCTTACCTTATCTTTCTGGGGGCAGAAGAGGGAGGGTGTTCCTGCTTCCTGCTTCTTTAACTGAACTCTTTTTTTTCTTTTACGATGTGAACAGTGCATTCCCAAATGGAACATCCTAGTGATATTAAAATCAGAGTATTTAATACAAAGATTTATTGGACTTCCTAAGTAGATGACTCAGCTTTCATTGAAAACCTTAGTGATATTCCTAAAGGTTCCAAAGAGCCACTGTAGCTGTGGATGCCATTTCATTAAAAATAATAAAGGAGCCTATAAATGTGAAGGAAAAACATGTGACTAAATATGATATACAGAGGAGTAGTGGGGTATTTTGACATGCTGGTGGGTTTTGATAGTAGTGGGTATTTTGGGCAGGGGGAGGGATACTGTCTGTTTTGCTTTGTTTTGTTTTTCCATCATTAACAGTTGCATTTCTTATGTGGCAATTTCTTCTTGGAGAGGTCTGGGAGCTTTCTGATGCTTCTGAGTAGGTCACTTATGGGGTGTAGGATTCTGAAGGAAATGATCCAAACCGTCTCTCTCCCTCTTTCTGATGCTGGGCTATTGGTGAACCATTCCAGAGTTCAACATTGGGATTTTTCATGCCTGTCTCCTGAATTTTACATATTTCCTATAGTTAGAAATAAACAGATTTAGAAAAAGAAAATCCTTTGACTGGGACAAAGTAGGAGGTTGGCAGACTTATTCTGTAAAAGGCCACATAGTAAATATTTTAACCTTCACAGACCAAGAGGCCATAAGTAGCCAGATGCAGCTGTAGACAGTATGTAAACAAATGGGCACTAGTATTGGCGGGTTGTGCGGAAACAGGCAGGCCCTAGTTTGCCAGCCTGTGATAGAAAGGGTTCAGGAGAATGCCATTCTTGAGGTTTGAGGGGCAATGTATGTGTTTGGCTCAAGGCAGGCTGTCATCATCGTAATGAGCTTATTTACGGATTCCCAGTCCTTAAAAGGTGACATGTTTGGCAGTTTTGGTGTGATTTTTAACTAGCAAGCAGAACTAACAGAGCCTTAGAAATGTGTTTTGTTTGTTTTGTTTTGTGTTGTTTGCGGTACGCGCGCCTCACTGTTGTGGCCTCTCCCGTTGCGGGGCACAGGCTCCAGACGCGCAGGCTCAGCGGCCATGGCTCACGGGCCCAGCCGCTCCGCGGCACGTGGGATCTTCCCGGACCGGAGCACAAACCCGTTGTCCCCTGCATCGGCAGGCGGACTCTGAACCACTGCGCCACCAGGGAAGCCCTAGAAATGTGTTTTGAAACAAGGAAGAGTTGCTGTGAGGGAAGTAACTTAATTACCACTGAACAGGCAGCTTTGGGGTTAAAATGTGGTTGTCTTGTTTCCGTTGCTCTGATCTCAGGACATAGTGCTGCTTTCTTCCGAAAACAAAGTTGACCGGCTGCCCACCCAGCACCGTGATGTTTTACTCCCAGGACGGCTAGTCTGTACTCAGGGCTGACCATCACCACCTTTAAAAGAAGGAAAGAAATAGTTTGTTTAGGTTTCGGCCTTAAAGGGTGTTAGATGTTCACCTTTGGGGATATCGAGAGAGGGATTTAGGCTGGTCAGGGCAGCCAGGCGTTTTGGACATCAAGGCCATGTCTGAAGGGATGGGCAGCACTTGGAGTCAACTGAGTGACAGTCGGCTGCGGATCAGGGAGGGATCAAGGAGGAAATGCTCATAGCCCAGACTGAGGTCCACTCTGGCCCTACCGCTGTGATTCTAGATGGTCCAGGTAAACCGAGGCAGACCAGTAGCCTTCTTAGAGTCACAGCAACAACCTCATTGAGCCCTGGTCCCAGTGAGATGGTGGGTCTTCTGAGACTAAGTTCACTGGCAACCTCACCCTCTTGTGCAGTGGAGCTCCCTCCGTTTTAAAGGGACCTGCTGTCCTGAACACTGATTTCTGAAGGCTTCATGGTAAGGACAGAGGGCCACCTCGGGTGCTACTGTGCAGCCTCCATGCAGAGCTGGTGTGGCCTCCTGGGGTCAGTGGGAACCTCGCAGTCTGTCCTCTGGGACTTTTATGAAGTCAGGTGCTGTGACAGCTCAGACCCAGTGCCTGGGGTCCGCTTCTTTGTACCCGAAAGCTTTTTTTCCTGCAGTCTTACACAAACGGAGCCTGATGGGTCAGTAGGATAAAAAATGATAAAACATGTACCAGACACGTTGGGTTAGTCTGCAGAGAGTCTGGGAGCCTGGGGAGCCTGTCCCTGAGAATTCCCTGTAATTGTGTGTCTGGTACACCAGGTGTGCCCCCTCCAGCTGCCATGTGACTAACGTGGTCCCTGCTATGCCTTGGGGTCAGAGTGTGAAGGGAGATGGAGACCCTGATACAGGGAGCCAAGGATGGGCTGGGGTCACCCTTCCTTGTCGTTCTGGACACCAGTTCTTCTTTCCTCTCCAGGGGGAGTCAGAATCACTGAGTGCTGAACGTTCTTGGCATTGTTTAAGGAATTCTGTGGAAGATTATGCATAACTCCATTGTATCTTCCCCCACCCCCAAAGAATATAAGAATAAAACTACATACTCCCTGCTTCTAAGTGGTTTATCGTGATTCATCCTGTTTGGAAAAAGTAAAATTGCATTCTACTTCATAAACTAATTTTTATTTATTGAGGTCAAAAAAGATGAATTACATTTCCTGAATTAGGAGCACTCTGCGTGTGTGTAATATTAGCTTAATTTGCATAAATATAAGTTACCGTAAGCATTATTATTATTGATGTTCGTATTGTTCCTGCAGCTGCTGAACTAGTACATTTTTGTTAAATGTGTATACGCTGAAGTTTTAAGCTTGAATTGATACCATAGTGAAAATATATTTTACCCAAAAGTTTCCATTGGGGCAGGAGGGTTTATTTCCATCTCTTCAGGCTTTTTCTGTTTATCTGGGACCTGGAAAATTTTGTCTTAACAGGTTTTTGCATCTCTCAGATGTGCTGAGTGAGTGGAGGGTGGAATGGGAGCCGATTCATGGGGACTGTCTGTCCTCTTCATAACGGTAGTGTTTGTTACCACAAGTTATTGAAAGTGAAGGGGAAAACCCAACCCCTTATGTGCCATAACTGCCTTCATTTTATGTTTTTCCAGTCTTCAAAACTGCTGTGGTCCTTGTGTATAAAGATGGTTCCAAACAGAAGAGGAAACTTGTAAGACTTCTTATTTCACCCCATAGTTTCAAAGTATCTCCCTTACTATCTGTTCCTCAGCTCTATCTGCGTACTTGTAATTCTACACCTTTGTCGGGCGTGAGTGTTTTATGATTTTTTTTGAGTGTTTTATGACTTTTTTTAAGTATTGCTGAGGACTTAAGGAAATTGCCCATCCTGCCTTCCTGCAGGCAGACTCACGTTTAGAGCATGAAAGTAAACAGCTATTGGGCCTACCATGGCCAGAACCTACCTTCCTAATACTATTTTTATCCACTGCCTGTTCTTCCTGCCCCTCTGTGCTTGTTTGGGATCCTTTTCTCTTTCTTCCTTTGTCTCTCTTTGGCCTGACTTTGGTTAGCAAGCTTATTCGCGCACCCTCAGCAGATTGGTCCCATGGCCTCTGGCTTGCTGCTGGGTGAACAAAAGTGCACACGGGGGAGTGACCCGGGGTTCCAGCATCACTGCTTTGTTGTTGTTCTTGTTGGGTTTTCTTTTGAAAATTAAAACAATTTATTTATTTGTTTTAATGACATATTTTAAAAATTGTATTATTTTATTGAAGTATAGCTGATTTATAGTGTTGTGCCAGTCTCTGCTGTACAGCAAAGTGACTCAGTTACACACATGTAGACATTCCTTTTGTTATATTCTCTTCCATTATGGTTTATCACAGGATATTGAATAGAGTTCCCTGTGCTCTGCAGTAGGACCTTGTTGTTTCTCCATTCTCTATGTAATAGTTTACATCTGCTCACCCCAAGTTCGCAGTCCTTCCCTCCCCCATACCCCTCCCCCTTGGCAACCACAAGTCTGTTCTCTATGTCTGCAACATTACTGGTTTAGAAAGTGTGTGCGGGTCTGGTCCGGGCTGAGCACAGACTTCTCATGCACCTAGTTCCTTCTCTTCCTGCAGGTAGGATCTCACAGGCTTTCAATTTACGAGGACTGGGACCCCTTCCGATTTCGACACATGATTCCTACCGAAGCTTTGCAGGTTCGAGCTTTGGCAAGTGCAGGTAAACTCTGAAACAGGTTGGGTACCTATTTCTGTGTATGTATGAATTGTTTTTCTGAATCCACACTCTTGGTTCTAACCACCCTACCATCTTTTTCCTTCTATGCTTAAGTCTCCTTTCCCTCAGTCTCTCCATTGCCTCTTATTTACCCAGCTGTTTATTAAATGAATGAACTAAGTGAATGGAGGTAGTGCCTTTAATATTGTTCCAAGGAATTCTATTCATTCTGTTATATATGTTAATAATACTGCAGGGACTCACATCTAAGTAGCAATGAGTCTTGTACTTCTGGGAAGAATCTTTGTGACCATCAGCAGACAAAGCCTATGTAAATAACTCACTTGCCTTTGAACTGGGAGACCCAAAAAGACCACCCGAAGCCCAAAAAACGCGATTGAATACATTCTTTCTTCCTGAAGCCTTACAAATCTTTATCTTTGTATCAGCACGAAGTGTCAGTTCTTTTTCTATGACCCACGTAGCCGTGAAGCAAGTTGTTAGGTAGTGATGAAAGTACTTGCTAAGATGATCAGTTGCTGCTTTAGCACATGAGAAGAGAAGTGAATGTCAGCACGGTATTGACTAAGAATAGCAATATTGCTATGACTCGGAGGCCCCATCCAGGGCTTAATTTGAGGCTGTTTTAGGGAGGAGCAATCAGCAATGGTTCTCCCGGGCACACCTGAGAGGGAGCACCTTTGAGGTCAAGTGGAAACTCTCGGGACACCCCTATTCCCGTCCCACTTGGACAGCAGGTACAACTTTCTGGTTGTAAGAGGGGCCATGGAAGTGGACCTCTGCAGGTGCACAGTGGATCTGTATTTCTCTTTTGTGTTTCTGGCATCTAGCATGAGCGATAAGTTCTTCATGTCCGGTTGGTGTCACTCATTTTCTCCCCGTTTTCATTTGTCACCTCCATGAGCCATAAAATTGGCTCTCATCCTTATAGAACCACCTCTTCCCTAGTCCAGTGTCATGAGGAAAAACCTTCTGCAGTATTTGGGAAACCTCCAGTTACCCACCCAAGTTAAAGTAGATGCCACGTCCTTCTCAGTTGTTATGCATTGCAGGAGGAAAACTCAAATGCAGAAACCACGTCTGGCAAATGTATTGGGGACGATTATTTGCCTTAAGAAGGTTTCTGTCTAACCTACTGGCCCAGAGGACCCTCGTGCCTTTTTAGCTTTGATTTGATTTGTCAAATTGATTTACACATGAATTTTCAGGCCCTTATACATCATAGGTCTACAAACAGCTATAATAATATTTTGAGGTTTGGGCACTTAAACACTAGCATTGTCTTACTTTGCAATCTTAGATGATGAATTATCTAGTTCATATGTTTCCTTGCGCCTGGTTTATAAATAGGAAAGCGTATGCTTATAACAAACCGCAAAGGCTCCTTAGCCAGGAATTTTGCCTTCATTGAGGACTAAATACATGAAGAATTTAAGTTTGGAAAACAAAGCCAGCTTTGTGAAGATGATATTCCGTTCCCGCCCTCGGTTTTTCATTCAAATCAAGTTTAAAATCAAGATAAAAGTTTATTTTAATGGACTTACAGAGACTAGCCAACACATCTCCTGTTATGAAATAAATTCCAGTGGATATGAGAATCAGAAGATGGAAATTTCTAGATTTCGTCTTCGTTTGGGAAAACCTGTGAAACTGTCTGCATATGGGTCCTGCTTGGTTAAATAATGTGGGCACGATGAGAGTTTGTAACTAGGGTTTTGAACCATTAGGTAAGGATGAGACTTCACAACGTGCAGTCTTGAGGTCTGCAGTGAATTGTTTCTTTCATAAACACTAATGATGAATAACCCGGCAAAATAATATGATATTCAGGCACTGAAAGACTTAGAAGTTGTTTCTAAATATAACTGTTTCTCACTTTCTCAGTGTACCATTCTGGCTTCCTTCAGGTTGGGTGCTGTGGGCAGGCTGAGAAAGAGGAATCCCATTCGTTTCCAGGACGTGCTTGTCCAGGGCACTAGTCCCAGTCGCTCAGGGGGAAGGCTGTGCTGCAGATGGCAGGGGCCTGCCTCTTTATATCACTGGCCTGATGAAATCAGCACTGGAATCTTGGGCTCTGTCTAGTCCAACTGTTGCCAAAACAACTAATCACTTAATTAAAATAGTTCAGCCAAACGGGCTGTGCAGCTAAAAGGGTCAGTTTTTCCATCAATATGATTGACTGATTGTCCTTTTAGACCATCCAGAAGGAGATTTTAGCAACTGGTAATTTTCCAAGCATTCTTTTTCTTCACGCCCATTAAGTTCTCAATCATTTTGTCTCTTGAGATCACGGGATAGGAATGAAGTTTCTTTGGTCATATGTGGCTCTGTTCTCTTTAATCCTACACCAAAGCATGGGAAATGCTTTTGTAAAAATGCAAATAAATCTCTTTGAAACATGCTCTCATTCGTCCTTGTTTTAATTTCTCTAGATGCAGAAGCAAATGCTGTGTGTGAAATTGTCCACGTAAAATCGGAGTCTGAAGGGAGGCCGGAGAGGGTCTTCCACCTGTGCTGCAGGTGAGCCTGGAGCCGTGAAGTGTGGGAGGTGCCGCCCAGAGGGAAGGGATGTGACAGTGCTTGGTGTCCCCAACCCCTCTGGGTTCTGCACACCAGCCTGTGCATCCCTAGAAGCTACATTCTTTCTCTTGTGCACTTGAGAAATTATTTAACACTTATCAAGTAACAGTAATCGGATACATTAAACTCATTTTATCAGAATGTAGACAGTAACCTGGTTAATATCTTTCTAAAAGGAAATCGGAATTTTCACCTATATATTTGACATTCAAACGAGGGCTTTCTTCCTATACGTACATTTGGTGGGTTAGAAGGACATGGTTGTCTCATGTTTTGTTTGGGTGTTTGGGTGCATCATTTATACTGTAACATCTCTGAGGCACAGCAGATGGAGAGTCACCTGGGAGGAGGTGAGGGTGTGTGCAATGTTGCTGGGATTCCTCGTCGTGTGGGGGAAACTTCGACCTAGGGAGGCTGGCTCAAGTGACTCAGGTTCATCTACGGATCTGGAGTGGAAGCTGAACTTACGATGTGGGCTTCCACTTCCTTCTTCTTCTTCTTTCCCTCCTCTCACCATCCCCTCGTCTTCCTCATCTTCCTCCTTTTGGGGCTCTGTCGTTAAGAATTTGAGAATTGTACTTTTCTCAAGTGCAGCCAGTTCTCTCTCTCTCTCTTATTTTTGGCCTAAAGACACCAGGCTGGATGGTGCCAACAGCCAGCATTCTGATACATTTGGCTTTAAATATGATCTGTACTCCATGATGCTTTAATTTTATCATAGGTGCTTAGTAATTTATTCAGTACTTACCCCACACCGTGGGTAGTATACTATGGGTTGCCCACACACACAATAGAAACTCAACAGAATCAATATTTTATGGTTGTTAGTAATATTTTATAACGTGGCTGCTGATACAGTAAGAAGGCACGTTTAGGGAGACGCAAGAGGGATTACATGCATTATTTCACTTAGTCAGACCGAGCTGCTGTTATTCCATTTTACAAATGGGGCGCCAAGGCTCACAGAGGTTACTTGGCTAAAACCTTATAGCAAATGAATACTGAGTTCAAACTCAGTGGGTTTGACTTCAAAGCCCATGTTTTGTGTTTCTTCATTGCCTCTTTGTTGGATGTTGGGTGACAGGGATCAACAAATCCAGATCCCAGGAAGCTGTTGGAACTAGAATTGAAATTTTTTTTCAGATAATCTACATGTGGTTTAGCACCATCTTTACAGTCTATTTAGGCTAATCTGCTTGCGACTTTGTTGATAAATCCACAGGGTCCAATGAGGCCGCCCGTAGAGATGCCATATTCATTGTTAATAAGGAATGCCAGCTAAAACTTGCCTGGGTAAAACTATTAAGAACTTAACAAGAAAAATAACTAACCTAAGAAGCACTTTTTTTATCGTGCAAATTGGGAAGATTTTCCAGTTCTTACCAATGTAACTTTAATATTTACATGCTGACGTGTGTCATGGAAGGTGTTGATATTTAACAGGCATCGATATACAACTCAGAGGAAACGAAGGATGTTGGGACATCAGTTTCCAAGTGCGCTGCAGAGCAGCAAGAATCTTGTGGTTCCTTTGTCTGTAAAACATTTTAGACTGAAAGGCTCTGCCTTAAGTACCAAGAGCAGAATCTGGCAACTTTGTGGTGCAAAATCCATCTCTCCATCAATCTATTCATTTATGGGCTGCTCGGTCCCAAATTGGCTGCGGGAGATGAATCACAAAGCATAAAGGGAAAGGAATACGTGTTCTTTATCTCCAGCGGTGAAAACACTGCTGGTCGGCAGTGAAATTGGAGTCGCGGCCTCAGTCTTTAACCTTTGGTCCTCAGGGATATTTGTTTGGCTGCACCTGATAACATCAGAAGTTCCATCGTGTGTTCAGTGCTGTTTCCCTAATAGGTGTAAATCTTCTTTTCATAGCTCCCCAGAGAGCAGAAAGGAGTTCTTGAAGGCTGTGCATTCCATCCTGCGTGATAAGCACAGAAGACAGCTCCTGAAGACCGAAAGCCTTCCCTCGTCCCAGCAATATGTCCCTTTTGGAGGAAAACGATTGTGTGCGCTGAAAGGGGCCAGGCCAGCCATGAACAGGGCAGGTACTGTGGGGATTCAGACGTTCAAGATCCCTGTCATCCCCACTCCACTGTAGAACTGACGTCCTCATTGAGCAAGACTTAGACGTGTCCTTGCGGGGGCTAACGCTGGAGTACATTCTGCCCTGGTGTGAGGTTCCCGGCCCTTGCCTCCCTCCCTTGGTTTAAGCCTCTTGCCCTCCCTCAGGCTTTCCCTTCGCTGCCCTCCTCCTTCTGGCTGGTGAGCTCCCCTCTCATTTGCCAAGCTGGGAAGTGAGCACATTCTCTTTCTAGAGGGGCTGTCTTAGCCCGCTTGCCGAATGAGAGTTGCTGCTTTGCATGACAGCCAGCTTTGTCCAGCAAAAAGCAGTGTGTGATGTCTCAGCATAGTCACAGCCCACCGTTCTGAGAACGTGGTGGCTTTGTCCTCGAGAAACAACAGCCATGCATATTCTCAGTAAGGAGGCCATGTTTGGTAGACCAGATGACCCATCAGATTTTTACCCTCACTTTGGGCCTGCAACTTTATTTTTAGTTTCCATGTTCATTTAGGGAAGCCTTGAGCTGCTATTAGAAAAGAGGAATCTGGAGTTCAAGTAGTCCCAGGGTAAATATTCTTTTAGGACTTATTCTACCACCTTGAAGCAGTAAACATCAATACTACTACCTGTAAATGGCATTAAAGTCTATCTAGGAAGAAAGATATTTTCATAACACTTAGGTATTAATGACATCAAGGCATAACATTTCTTAATCACTCCTTTCTTAAGAGGCAGTCCAGAATTTTGCAGGGAAGATTCCAACAAAAGAGGCTTCCTTTGCATTTGACAGAAAGGCTTCTGATCTCTGTTCTAAAGAATTTTCCGCCTGTTCTCAATTGTGTTGAAGAGGCAGGTATGGTACTGTGAATGGTTGAAGGTTTTCATAGACATAACCCTGATGGAGTATATTATACTCTTTAAGTACTTTAGTTTAACTAATGTTAAGGGGCTAGTTATATCTATTCTGCAATCAGTTGATAAGTGTTTACTGAAAACCTGGTATGGTGAACCCTTAGTACTATTCTGGGCTCACCAGTGTCTTGCCTACTTCCCTATCCACAATTTCTCATGGAGTCCTCATGTAAAAAGCTTTCTCATCCCTTTAGAGCTCACAGCAGAGAACTTCACCTTGGAATTGTCTCCTTTGTTCCTTTTACTTGCCACATATATTTAATTAGGATCGGGAACATGCGTGCCAACCTCAGGAAACCCCACCTGTCTTTGGTCGGGTTTCTGTTGTTAGTCGAGGAACCTAAAGTCAGAGCTGCATTTACTTTGAAACTAAGCATTTTTAGTCTGTAGGACACTCAGAAGTTTTCCTGCTGAGATCCCTCTGGGGAGAAAACAGAGTTGCTACAACCTACCGCATCATCTTGAACATCAAGGGAGAGAGCCTTGATGTCAGAGCCTGGAGGAGCCTTGATGTCAGAGCCTGTCGGCTTCGGCTGATAGGAAGGTTTGCTGCCTGGTGGCTCATTTTTGGCTGAAGAAAGTCTTTATCACTCTGCTTTTGAAGCACCTCGCTATTGTCAGGATCTTCCAATTAGATGATTTAAAAATGGTGTTGGAGTGGGTCGGCACAGCACTAGCTAGTCAGTCTTAATAGTGAACAGTGGAAATACTCAAATCAAAGATTGTCTCCTGGAACCCCGTAAGGCTGGCTGGGTTTTTTTTTTTTCGGTACCCGGGACTCTCACTGTTGTGGTCTCTCCTGTTGCGGAGCACAGGCTCCGGATGCGCAGGCTCAGCGGCCATGGCTCACGGGGCTAGCCACTCTGCGGCATGTGGGATATTCCCGGACCGGGGCACGAACCCGTGTCCCCTGCATCGGCAGGCGGACTCTCAACCACTGCGCCACCAGGGAAGACTGGCTGGGTTATTCTTACGCTTCATTATGCATTGTCATGAATACCCAGCTAGTTTATTTCTCTTTTTGCTCGGTAAAGGCAAATAGCCAGTCTCCCTTAGTCTAAAAGCACTTTATGTCTGCCAGTAACCTAACTACATGTTTTTTGTTTTTCCAACATTTTCTTATGAAAATTTTCAGGCATATAGAACAAATGAAAGAATTGTATACATTCATACCTACTGTCTGTAATATTTTTTATATTTTCATTGTCACATATTTATTCATCTGTCATCCATCAACTCATCTTACTTTTGACACATACTTTACTCCTAAATACTTAAACCTGCACATCATTGACAGATATTTCCAATATCCCAGTTTGGAATTGAGGTAAATCTAATAGAGTGATTGGAGAGAGCCAGGCTCCACCCTGGTGGTACTGAGATAAAATTGAACAGTAATTTCTGCATCTTTCCAATGGAGTAATAGTAGTAGTGGTAGTAGTTTTGTTTTTTTTTTTAATTCTTTCTTTTTTCCATTTTTCCTGGAAATGATTTTCATTCCCCTCCTTGAGTGAGAATGGTGTCTATTTACTCCATGCTTTAAGATGATAGAACACTCAGGAACGATGATGGAAGCACAGGGATCTGAGACAGAGGATGGTCAGAGTGGGTGCCAGTTTAGACCACTGTCCAGCTCACTGACCTTGTACCTGCTGTATTTGAAGTCAAGGCTGCATTTGGCGGTACTTGTGAATAGTCACCTTACTTCTAGCAGCACTGAAGCAGTTTAATGGTTTTTCAGGCTTAGATTTCAGGAAAGTAGCTCCTAAGTGGTATCTAGGCTCCTGCCTCCCACTGGAAAGCACATGGTACATTTCAGTATCGAGGGAGAAGTGGCAGCGTTTCCATGTGTCTTTGTGTGTGTGTGTGTGTGTGTGATTGTTTGCTTGATTGGGTGGTGTCTTTTGTTTTTAAAATACTGGCTTCCTAGAGGGCAGTAGGGTGAAAGAATGAATTCAAAGATTTGTTTTTCTTAACTCTTAGTCACTTTATCTAGCACTTTGTTAATCAGCTGCTTGGGTGTTGTATTATTTATTTCTCCTTCCACTCCGGCACTGGTAGTTTAATTGCTTTGTAGAAGAGAAATTGGGGATACACAGAACAGAGACAGGAGGGACGAAGGCTCACATTTGCTTTAGCCTCAAGTTCACATGGGTCTTTGTCAGAAAGAGGACTTCATATCTCTGAGACCCACTCTTTCTGTAGCTTCTCCAAAAACAGTGCTGTGCCCTTAAGGTACCTGCAGATCCTCGAGAAATGTTACATTCAGTTTTCCAGAAAGCAATATAACTTGGACCAGTGTTTTTCCCTCCTTGATATATCATGGTGATTTCCACAAAGACAATGAAACTCTGGAGGCCTCCCCCATCCTTACTAAAGATCTATTCCAGCTAAATGACTCTAGGACAGCCCTGGGAGATTCCCAGAGCACTGTGACATGGGCCATGGTCGGAACTGAGGGCACTGATTAATCCCAACATCAGTGGTGCACTCGACAGCAGCAAGAATCTGCACTCCCTGTCTCCCAGGTGCACAGGGTAGAGAAATTATTTCAGAGGGAAATACAACCCCGTAACCTACAACCCACCCATATGCCGCCCCCAGCTGCCCCCCGTCCTTGCCCTTCCATCGATAGCTGTAACATCCTCCACGTCCAGACACCTGTGCAAGGTAAAGACCCCAAGACAAAAAAAAAAAAAAAGACCCCAAGACAGACTGGTGAAATCCGGACTTTAAGCCCCAAACGACATCCAGGTCCTGAATGCATATCATGTAGTCTTTCCTTTCCTCTTCTTGTATTTGCTTTCTGGATTTGCATCGCACGTAAAGCATGTGGGCGTTTTATTTTTATATTTTTGTGTGTGTGCGCAGTGTCCGCCCCAAGCAAGTCTCTTGGGAGGAGGAGGCGGCGACTGGCCCGAAACAGGTTTACCATTGATTCTGATGCCATCTCCGCCAGCAGCCCGGAGAAAGAATCCCAGCAGCACCCCGGGGGCGGGGACACTGACCGCTGGGTAGAGGAACAGTTTGACCTTACTCAGTACGAGGAGCACGATGACGTCAAGGAGACAGACATCCTCAGTGACGATGATGAGTTCTGTGAGTCCGTGAAGGGCGCCGCGGCGGACCGAGACCTGCAGGAGCGGCTTCAGGCCGCCTCCATCAGTCAGCGGGAGAGATGCCAGAAGGCCCTGGATAGTCACGCATCCCGCATGACGCAGCTCAAGAAGCAAGCCGCCCTTTCGGGCGTCAACGGAGGCCCGGAGAGCACGAGCGACGAGGTCATTTGGGTTAGGCGTGAAGACTTTGCCCCCTCCAGGAAGCTGAACACTGAGATCTGACGGCCACGTGCCCCGGTAGAGACAGTCCTTGTAGATACGTCTCCCGCCCCGCCCCTACTCCACGCCCCTCCCGGATTCTCGAGGGGGAGAATGTTCCCTTTAAGTCGCACTCTTGCACACACGGTTTCGGCAGCTGACTTTGTTCTGAAGCCATGTAGCCGCCCAACTTTATCGTTTCTAACAACATCGGAAAGAATTGTTCAAGAATCCCAAATCAGCTTGAGTCCTATCTCTCTATATTACCAAGGGCTTTTATTTATTCTCAATCAGGGCCTAAAGAATTAAAAACAAAAAAACAAAAAATTCTATAGCACTGGAAAGCAAATTACCCCAGGAGTTGAAGTATGTACTACAGATTAGTTTAAAGGGTAGCACACGAAAAAATAAAAGATTCTATCTGAAATCAATCCAGGAGCCATCTCCGAGTTGGGGAAACAAAGCAACTGTACAGCTTGCAGTGTTCTTACTCCTTTCCCTCTTAAATGTCTGAGAATATCTGTGTATTTTAAGAATGTGTGAGGAGAAGGTGGAGATATACGTTTCCATGAGCCTTTTTCTTTTTTTTCTTTTTCCTCTTCTGTTTAGGTCTATGGCTGGTCTTACTCGATGTCGGTGTTCGGAAGTTCTAGTTTTGCATAGAATTATAAAGATGCCAAACTCCTTGGAAAGAGATCCAAATTTATCACTTGAAAAAAAAAACACTATTTTTTGTATTTTACCTGAGATGCAGGGGGCACAAACAGATGAGACTTTTACACAGTGTTAGTGTAACTCTGAGTTTAAAAAAATGAGGATTTTACCTTTTACAGAGAGAGTGAGACGTGGTGATTTTATATTTATATATGAAAGGCCAACAAGATGCTTAGGAGAAACTTTTCCCAAGAAGCAGCTTTGTTTTTGTTTTCTTTTGTTTTTAATTTAAATGTTTGAATCTCTATTTGAGATGGGAGCTTGGTTGGATTAAAGGTGACACCGGGATGGGCAATGTGTGTGTCTGTTGCACATGGCGGGGGAGGGGAGACTCCTCCTCGTGGGGTTGCCATGGTGATCATTGGTTTTCCCATCACAGTTGCATCTTCATCCATAGATTACCTACTCCTTCCCTGACAGTCCATAACCAAACCGTTTAACAAAACCACCTCTTCAAAAACATGTCTTGGGTTTAACACCTTCTTCATGCCAAGAAAACAGGGTAAACATGCTAAAAAAACTAATGTTCTAAACAGATTTCCAAATAGGAAGAACAAAAACAAGTTAAAGCACTTTCAATATTTTCTTTTTTTAAAAAAAAGGTTTATAGCTTTTTTTTTTTTTTCCCATTTCACAATGTCCACTTCCTAAGAAAGGTTTAAATAATATGAAAACTTTCTTTTTGGGGAAAATATCTATTTGATGTTTGACACATCAGTAGGTACTTTAAAGACCTGAATTTTATAGTAGCTTTAGGAATTATATTTTATAAAAATCAGTTATGACTTTATATTTCCAGACAATAGAGAGTTCAGACCATCATGCTCTTGTGCCCCTGCTTGCTTTACCTGCTTTCCCACCCTGTATCCCTCCCCTTTCGGGTTTCCAGGGCTTTGAGCTTGATCTTTTGAGAGTTTTATTCTATTAAATTTTTGCTATATCTTCTGATTTTCTTAAAGAGCTTTAGGATGATTTCTATACCCTTCGTATCACTGCATTGTTCCATTTCATCTCCAGTTCGATTGTGTCTGGGTGGAAAACTGAAGCAGAGGCTTCTAATAGTCCCATTTACCAGTCCCAGTGCAACGGGTTTGTCTGAAAATGCTGGAAAGTCTGGTGCTTGGAGAGGGTGCCATTGTCTCTTGTACATAAGGTCATGATGTGTCTATGTCAAAAGTTCTTATATATTTCTTTTATAAGCTGAAAGAAGGTCTATTTTTATGTTTTTAGGTCTATGAATGGAACGTTGTAAATGCCTGTCAAACAATAAAAAATATTGAAAAGTGTCTGGACAGTCCTGTGCCTTTTTGGGTGGGAGGATGGATATGAACTGTAGAATATGTGGGAGAAGATACCTAAGGATGCCTTTTTTTTGGATAAATAAATGTCGTGACCATCAAGGGAAAGCTGATTTGGTGGAGCTTGAAGTTTTTTTTTATCTTTTTAATTGAGGTATAATTGATATATAACATCGATAGTTTCAGATACTAAACATAATGTATATGCTGCAAAACGACCACCACAAAAAGCCTAGTTAACATCCATCATCATCCACAGTTACAAAAAATATTTTTCTGTGATGAAAACCTTCAAGACCCACTCTCCTAAGCTACTTTCGAATATGCAATACAGTGTTACGAGCTACGGCCCCCATGCTGTATATTACATCCCCATGGCTTATTGCGTAACAGGAAGTTTGTACCTTTTGATGTCCTTCACCTTTTTTGCCCATCCCCCCACCCCACCTTAGGCAACCACCTCTGTTCTCTATATCCATGAGCTTGGTTTATTTGTGTTTGTTTGTTCGTTTTTTAGATTCCACATACACATGAGATGATAATGGTGTTTATCGTTTGCTGTCGGTAGAGCTTGAAGCTTTTTTTGTTTTAAATTTTATTGGAGCGTAGTTGATTTACCGTGTTGTGTTAGTTTCAGGTGTACAGCAAAGTGATTCAGTTATACATATACATATATTCATTCTTTTTCAGATTCTTTTCCCATCTAGGTTATTACAGACTACTGAGTAGAGTTCCCTGTGCCATACAGCAGGTCCTGGTTGGTTATCTATTTTATATATAGTAGCGTGTGTATGTTAATCCCAAGCTCCTAATTTATTCCTCCCCCCACGTTTCCCCTTTGGTAACCATAAGTTTGTTTTCAGAATCTGTGTCTGTCTTTGTTTTGTAAGTAAGTTCATTTATATCATTTTTTAAAAATTAGATTCCACATATGAGTGATGTATCTGTCCGTAGAGCTTGAAGTTTTAACAACAACGACAAAAAGACATTACAGTTCCTCGACATCTTGGTCTACTGATAGTGGAGAATACGAAATAGCACAGATACGGATCTGTACCCGCGCTGAGCACTCTTTTCCAGTATCCTGCGCCCTCCTGGTGCGAGCAGGGAGAGGGGTGCCTGGGGAAGAATTGGGGTGAAGTGCAGAGCTTAGACTGACCTGGGCGGGTGAGCTCTTGAACACAAGATCTGCCTCTACCTTTTGTCCCTGGGGGTCTTGCTGCCTGAGTCTTCCACAGGCTCACAGAAAAAGTAAATGCGGTTTGGGGCTGCCTCACCTTTCCCTTTCAGAGCCCCAGATCTCACTCCTCCCCAATCCCTTAAGAACCTTCCCCGTCAAAGTTGACCTTACCCACCCCTCCCCTCCAGGTGAATAGGTTTTCTCTGCCTGCCTTCCCTAAAATAAAAGAGTTCCTCTCACAGCCACAGGTGAGCGGTTCCTGGATGAACAGCATCAACGTCAGATCCTAGGAGCTTGTTAGGAATGCACCCAGACCTACTAAAGCGGGACCTGCATTTTAACAGGATACCCAGGTGATACAAATGCATGTTCAAGTTTGAGAAGTGTTGGTTTGGCAGTCTCTAAACGTTTTGATGTTGAGCAGTGATCTGGAGCACATCCCTTTTTAAGTATATTCAGGCTCTGCTATACCAATATATACATTTTAAGATACAAAAAGATTTCTTCCTGTACCCGTTGTATTTCTTTGGGGAGATAACTGAAGGACACCTGATGCAACTATTCCAACACGTTGCACTCGGTATAAGTGAGAATTAGGCAGTTTGGGCTGCCTTCCAGTTTCTGAATCTGTCAGTGTGGAAAAATTGAGGGCTTGAAGTCAAGTATACAGAAATAACCATTCCTTTTTACCTGAACTTAATTTCTTTTTTGGGCTCGCATCCCACCAGGCTGGCAGAACATGCCCTCGTTTCACCTTTCTCTCCCTGGTTGTCAAGATTTGGAGGTAATGAGGGTGGAGTCCTCCCTCCAGTCTTGGGGTCCATTCATCCACCGAGGTAGCTCTAGCCACGACCATTGTCCTGGTCAATGTCCACAGGCTCTGTCAAGTTGGCTGGTGTGCTCTCCAGTGTTTCCTTTTGCCCTGCTCAGGTTTCCCGCCTTTGCAACCAGGTCCGTTGCATGCTGTGTCCCCCGCTGGTATGTTACCAGGATGCCTTTCCTAATCTTGCCCCTTCCACCCCTCAGGCCTCCCTCTCCTGCCTGCATCCCCAGGCAGTGGATATGCCTTTCTGTGTGTGGGTGGGTTGGATGAGAGTGTGGAGTGCAGTGTAGACTAGCCCTTACTTTTTCCTCCGACTTTTTGTTGATATCCAATTTTTAACCGAGTCTTACAGGCAATTTCTGCTTTTCATCTTGCTACAAGCCTATCCCGGAGTAGGGAATCCCTGTGACAGTCCCTTCTTAGAGGTAAGTATTGGGCAGGTAGGGAAGAGGGAGAAATGAAAATACAGGGAGAAAAATTAAAAAAAATACTCAAAATATTCGGCCACTTATTTATAAAGCATATGAGATCAGAATTGCAGTGTCACATTCTCCACAGCCTTCTCTAAAAGATGCCAATGTTTGAAGGAAGAGCAAAGAATATTCAAAACACAAATCATGAATGTGAAGAGTTCTATAAACCCCACATGAGTAGGGATGCTGTTGGTAAGTTACCAGCTTCGATTGAAGCAGAGGTAGAAACCCTCCCAGAACAAAACCCTGGATCACTTTGTTTATACTGTCCTCCCTCCCAAAACAAAACCCCGGATCACTTTGTTTATACTGTCCTCCCTGTTAAAACCCTCTGCCGCTAATATCAATAGAATGCCTTATATACTAAATATCACTCATCTGTAATGGTTTATTCCGGTCTGTTCCACCGTTTCTACAGTATGAAACAACTTTTAGCCTATAAATTACCCTGTTGAAGTAAGGCAATGTCACCATCAACCATGGCCACTACCTCCACCATGTGCTCAGTGTAAAGTGATGCATAGACAAGTCCTCACATCACCGCTTTTAACAGCAGACTCTTAACTGTGGGCTGGTGCTTTCTAACTGGTGGGTTCGAGGTCCTCTGCTGTTGTCCAGTGATTTCAGATTATAATCCACATATTCACATAGCATTATCTGGATAGTCAATTACTCTCAGATAGGGGAGGCATGACACATTTTTTTTTAAACCTAAATGCAGGATCCTTAATATTTAAAAAATCAGGAACCACTATAGAACATAACCTCTATTTTCCTTATTGTTTCAATATGCTCCACACCCAGACCAAACCAAAGTTGGGTTTTTTAGCCAGTGGGACCCTAACCGAGTTGCTGTCATCTTTCTGAGCCCCAGCTCTATCCTCTCTGGCTTCAGGGCTTAATCTCTTTTTCTGAGAGCCGTTTGAGGATTCCTGGGCTGTTCCCAAGAGCTACTTCATTTCTGATTTTGGCGTCTTCCTCTTAGAACGTCCTGTATTCTGTTGTGCTCTGCTCTGTGCTGGTGTTTTCTGCCTGGTAGCATTACCTTGAGCTTTAGACAATAATGGTTGGTTAATTATTACACCTTCGCTTTCAATCAAGATGTTAACATTTTGGCTTGTGTCCTCCTGACTGGTTTCTTGAATACATGCATGTGTGCAAACACACACACACAAGGGGTTCATACTATTTTATTAACTTGATTTTTAGCTTTTATGATACAAATTGTGGACATTTTCCTATGACATTATATATAGGCCTATATCACTCTAAGTCATAACTCCATAGAAATCCATGTTAATGAATGGACTGATTTACCATAATTTATATATCCAATTCCCTGCTGATGGACAGTAAGAATTCTAGTTTTTATCATTATAAAAAAATACCATGGGGCTTCCCTGGTGGCGCAGTGGTTGAGAGTCCGCCTGCCGACGCAGGGGACACGGGTTTGTGCCCCGGTCCGGGAGGATCCCACGTGCCGCGGAGCGGCTGGGCCCGTGAGCCATGGCCGCTGAGCCTGCGCGTCCGGAGCCTGTGCTCCGCAAACGGGAGAGGCCACAAAAGTGAGAGACCCGCTTACCTCGGAAAAAAAAAAAAATACTGTGAACATCCATGTTGCATACTCTTTGTGCAGGGGTCCAATTATGTCCTTAGAGTACAGTCATAGAAATAGCTTTGGGTGCATTTACATGCGTTTTAAAGATTTTGATGTACATTTCTAAATTGTAGGCTGCCGTACTCCTGTTTGGCTTCTGGTGAGTGGTCAAGATCCTATTTCCTATCTAGTGTCTCTACTTTGTCACAGAAATGCCTGTGGCTTTGCTGAGGGAAACTAGCTTTTTCACCTGAGCTTGTATTTAGATTCTTGGGCTGGAGATGCTTGGTGAGCTGGGCCTCCTCTCTGTTCCATCCTCCTTCCTCCAGTCCATATTCAGTTTTACTGGAATGTTCAGCTGTTGGTCTATAGGGTATTTATGGTGATTCGAGTTGAACATCAAAGCATTCTCCCTTTCAGAGCTCCAGGGATTTTAAATATCCTTTACCTCATTCACGCTGCTTCTTGTTCTGCCTCCAGATTTAAATGAAAGTTGAGCTTTTATAGTAGAGATAAAATCAATTTTATATCACAGACATGCTTGGGCAATCCGTTCTTCCCAGCATATACTAATAAAGGAAATGACATTTTCTTTTTGTTTGTTTGTTTGTTTTTGTTTTTATTTTTGTGGTACGCAGGCCTCTCACTGTTGTGGCCTCTCCCGTTGCGGAGCACAGGCTCCGGACGCGCAGGCTCAGCGGCCATGGCTCACGGGCCCAGCCGCTCTGCGGCATGTGGGATCTTACTGGACCGGGGCATGAACCCGTGTCCCCTGCATCGGCAGGCGGACTCTCAACCACTGTGCCACCAGGGAAGCCCGGAAATGACATTTTCAAAGAAATAAGTATTTATAGACCTTTTTTTTTTTTTTAGATTTAAATAAGACTTAATTGTTGAAACAGAGATGCCACAGGATCAAACTCTGGCTCAAGTGGACCACAATTTAACAACTCATTAATAAGATCTAGCAGATGGGAAAGTGGTTACAACACCAAGAATAGGATTACTTAGTGTGGGGAATGAATGGAAAATCAAGGTAGGCATGGGTGATTGGATGAAATTTTTGTTCACTTGCAACAAATCATGATGTCTTATTAACAGCCGTTATGGGAAAAGAAAGCTTTTTGTAGAACAGGGAAAGGGACAATGGTAGATTTTCGATAAGCCATTCAAGTCTCGGGGAGTTTCTCACCACGAGAGAGAGAAAGATGAATAGATGCAACAGAGCAGTGATTTCCTTGAACCAAAATGTGACTTTCCAGGGGGTTCAAGGGAGCCAATAGTTTAAGGAGAATACACACCCAAATATTCTCTCCTAAAATTCATCCACCTACGAATGTGCCTGTGATGGACGTGTAACTTCCCTCCCTCCTCTTTCACAGTCTTATTTCTACCACTTTATAAAAGAAAGAGACTTCTCATCTTTCCCACATCACACGTAGGGGGAGAAAACCTCTGGGACATCAAACAAATAGACACAGAAAAATAGCATGTTGAGAAAGTCAATGACTACTAACCAGGATGCTAATCCCTTTATAAATCAGGTGGTCTCAAATTTGCTTTCAGTCACTTTGAAAGAGGACTTAAGTTGTCAGGTGAGAAATCAGTAAAAATAATTGTTGATGATATCTCTTATTTTTGTTATATAATTCAAGAGGTCAAGGAATCGAGTGGCACCACCGTAATATAACTCCTTTCACTCCCCAACAAGGTTTCTCTGTGCTTGTATCTGTAAAAATGAAAAGTAGAAATGCCGTTGATGCCAAATTCTATCTGTATCTATAGCTAAAAGTAAGAGCCATTCATGGATACATGAACTAATTGGAGAAAAAACCCGAACATTTCTGTGCCATGAAGATATCATCTTCAGTGAAATTTTACCATTTACATTTAATAATTTTTAATTTATATTTTCACATTGATCAATTATGTACCGATAATAATTATAATCATAACTCAATCCAAAAGTGATTTTTTAATAGTTGGAGGTTTATGGTCATGGAAAATGCCAAAACTTTTAACAAATAAACTTATGTAGATATTTTTATCGTAAAGTAGTGTGTTAGGGTAATAGGGGATTCAAAAACTGAATTCAAAGGAAAAAGAAATGATGTGAAATTTTTCAGTTTTTAAATATATATTTTAAATGGATGATGGGCATAAATTGTCACAGTATTTAGATTATGTTACATACATTAAAAGTGACCTAATAGTTTTGTTTTAAAACATCAAATTTTACAGTACATGAGTGAATCAGTTGCTATGTAACAAACCACCCTAAAGTTTAGTGGCTTCATACAACAAATATTTCTGATGTTCATGATTCTGTGGGTCAGCAGGCAGTTCTGGTCTTGACTGGGTTGGTCGAACTCTGAGGTCAGCTGGTGGCTCAGCTCAGCTGGGACTGGATGGTCTCACATCCTATGGCCTCATTCATGTCTGTCAGTTGGAAGCTTGCTGGGTCTAGGTATCCTCAGATGAGATAGCTTCTTTCTGTTCTATGTGGCCTCTCTTCCACCAGTGGCTAGCATAGGCTTCTTTACATAGTATCTTATTCAGCTTGGGCTGCTGTAACAAACATCATAGACTGGGTGGCTTAAACAACAGACATTCATTTCTCACAGTTATGGAGTCTGGAAATACAACATCAAGTTCCCAGCAGATTGAATTCCTGATGACAGCCCATGCCCTGGCTTGTAGACAGCTACCTTCTCTCTGTGTCCTCACATGGGCTTTCCTCCAAGCATGTGTGGAGAGAGATCTATCTCTCTTCTATTAAGGGCACTAATCCCCTCATAAGTGCCCCACCCTCATGAACTAATCTAAACCCTATCTCCTCTCAAAGGCCCCACCTCCAAATACCATCACATTGGGTGTTAGGACTTCAACATACAAATTCTGGGGGGAACACAAACATTCAATCTGTAACACGTGGTGGCCTCAGGGTTCCAAAGAGCATGGGGACCAAGCCCCAATGCACATGCCATTTTCAAGCCTCTCCCTAACTCAAGTTTGCTTATGTCCCATTGGCTAAAGCAAGTCATGTCACCAAACCCAGAGGCAGGTTGGGAAAGAACTGCCTAAAGGCATGGATCCAGGGAGGTGTGACTTATTAGGGACCATTACTGCAACAATCTACCACAGCCAGAAATGACATCCTTTGAAATGATTTAAATTAATAATGGAAAACATTTAGATGTTAACGAGAGAGGGTACATAGTTTTAAAAAAGTATTTGGGGGGAGATTCTGAGAAAAAATTGAAAACTATTGCCTGAGAAATTGGGATTATTTTAGAGGGCAGTCCACGCTTTCTCACTTTCCACTCTCCATTGGGCATCAGGGAAGCTGAATGGATGGAAAGTGATGGGCTTTGGCACGGGATGCCTGTGTGCTGAACCCTGACATTTTGTCTACCAGCTGTGTGATCCTGGGCAAGGCACCAAACCCTTCTGAGTCTGTTTCCTCTCCTCAGATGTGGGTTAACAATACCTACTTTATCATGTGACTCAATTAATGGTCACTTTCTACTTCCTCCCACCCCGTACCCAGGACCTCAGTCAACCTCATGGACATCTCAATTTATCAATGAGATAATAACCTGGTACCAAGTTTGCTTTGGAATCTTCAAGTGAAAGATGGTCTTTGTTGGGAAACATCTGGAAAATATTCTTTTTTTTTTTTTTGCGGTATGCGGGCCTCTCACTGCTATGGCCCCTCCTGCTGTGGAGCACAGGTTCTGGACACGCAGGCTCAGCAGCTATGGCTCACAGGCCCAGCCGCTCTGCGGCATGTGGGATCCTCCCCGACTGGGGCACGAACCCACGTCCCCTGCATCAGCAGGCAGATTCCCAACCACTGCGCCACCAGGGAAGCCCTGGAAAATATTCTTATTAGGGATTTGTATTCACTTGTAAAGTTATTCATCACCCCATTAAATATGCAAAAGTAAATCTAGACTGAACAGTGATATAAATGATTAGAATAAGAAAGTTTTTATACAGAACTTAAAAGAAATGGAAAAACTGCCTTGCAAGTGCATTTAACTTATGTACATGATTTTTAAAACAAACTTGGAAGCTTTGATCAAAATAGCAGTTAGTGGATGTGTCCTATGTCACTTACCATAGTACTCAATAATTCATAGTTGGATGGCTGAGTCTGATGCACCCCGATTTTAACATCAGAAAAGAATGAAAACCCATTGCACAATCTGTCTTAGCTAGGATAGGAAAAATTTACTAAAATCTTTTTTTCTGCTTGATTTTTATGTTACTCAGATGACTCTAAATATGTAAAGAAATATAAAACACAAATATGCATAGAATTCCACAAACTATTTTTCATTTTTTTTCCCTTCTTTTTCTTACTAAATCTTATCCAGGGCACGTGCAATTTCTCTCAGTTAAAATCACATCATTGACTCAATTTTTATAAGGAACACATTTGGGAATCCTACCATAGTTTTACTGATACTTCCTTTCCCCATCATTTTTTTTTTCAAAATCTTCAATCAGTTGATGGTTCTTGAATTATTTTTTAGTTGATGTATTTTTTTAAATTACAATTGACTTATTTTCTTCTGCTCATTTTTCTTAATAACCTGAAGAAGTTGGTTTGGTTTTTATTTATGGAGAGCTGTCTTCTGAAGACCTACACCCTCCAGCAATATCTCTAATCCTGGGAGTGGACCACATGGCTGCCACTACTGTGTGGTGGGGCTGAAGAGGGGGAGCCCTCTGCCCTGGATCTTGTTTTCATAAGTAAATAAATGGTAATGACTTTCTTCGAGGAAATGTTCCTACTGTACCTTAGTGGACATTATGTGTAAGAAATCTTGACATTATAAAAATAAAATTCCCTTAGGGAGGTAGAAAGGAAGCTGGTGTGTCAGACTGGAAAAGGCCAGGTCCTTTGTTAGGCTTCAGAATGACAAACAGTTCTGCTTTATTAACTGAGAACTAGATAAGAGACACAGACTTACAGGGCGTTTCTGAGTGGGAGAGGGATGTTTTTAAAAGTGAATTTTAAAATTGAGGTAGGGCTTCCCTGGTGGCACAGTGGTTAAGAATCCACCTGACAATGCGGGGAACACGAGTTCGAGCCCTGGTCCGGGAAGATCCCATGTGCTGGGGAGCAACTAAGCCCGTGTGCTACAACTGAGCCTGTGCTCTAGAGCCCGAGAGCCACAACTACTAAAGCTCTCAAGCCTAGAGCCTGTGTTCCGCAACAAGAGAAGCCACTGCAATGAGAAGCCCGCACAACCCAACGAAGACCCAATGCAGCCAAAAGTAAATAAATAAATAATTAAAAAAAAATTGGGGTAGAACAGATATACAAAGTGCACAACATAAATGAATACCTTTGATTTTTTTGTTTTTGTTTTTGTTTTTTTTTTGTGGTACGCGGGCCTCTCACTGTTGTACCCTCTCCCGTTGTGGAGCACAGGCTCCGGACGTGCAGACCCAGCGGCCATTGCTCACGGGCCCAGCCACTCCGCGGCATGTGGGATCTTCCCGGACCGGGACGCGAACCCGTGTACCCTGCATCGGCAGGCGGACTCTCAAACACTGCGCCACCAGGGAAGCCCTACCTTTGATTTTTGTATGTTTACCCCATGTTACCACTACTCAGAGCAAGATATAGAACATTTCCTGCACCCCATAAAGTTCCCTGTATCTCTTCCAGTCAAAACCCACCCCCTTCCTTGGGTCACCACTATTACAACTTCCATCATTGCTGGGGACTAAATGTTTGTGTCCCCCTGCCCCCCAGCCCCAATCATATGTTGAAGTCCCAGTCCCCATTGGGATGGTATTAGGAGGTGGGACCTCTGGAGATGATCAGGTCATGAGGGCAGAGCCCTCATGAATGGGATTAGTGCCCTTATAAATGACATGGAAGAGATCATTTCCACCACGTGAAGACATAGCAAGAATGCAGCATTCTGCAAACAGGGAAGGGAGCCTTCACCAGACACTGAATCTGCTGGCACCTTGATCTTGGGCTTAGCCTCCAGAACTGTGAGAAATAAGTTTCTATGGTTTAAGCCACCCAATCTCTGGTTTTTTGTTATAGAAACACTAACTACTAAGATCATCATACTTGATTAGTTCTGCTTGCTTTTGAACTTCACATAAATGGGAGCAGATAGCGTGCACTCTCTTATGGCTGGCTTGCTTCACTCAACTGAAATTGGTAAGATTCGTCTGTGTGTCCTAGTAGTACATTCTGTACCTTTGTTGCTAGATTTTATTGCATGAATAACTCCAAGTTTGTCTGTCCATTGGTTGATGGGTCTTAGGCTGCCCAAGTGAAGGGAAGACACCCACCATCAAGGCTACAAAGTGACTCATGGGACCAGACTCCACTGCTTGCCTCAGACAAGTAATTCATTTATTCAACAAATATGTATTGATTTTTTTGAAATTGAAGTATAGTGGATTTAAAATATTGTGTTAGTTTCAGGAGTACAGCAAAGTGATTTTGTTTCACATATATATATATTTTTTTCAGATTATTTTCCATTATAGTTATTACAAGATATTGAATATAATTCCCTGTGCTATATAGTAGGTCCTTGTTGTTTATCTGTTTTATCTATAGGAGTGTGTATCTGCTAATCCCAAACTCCTAATTTATCCCTCCCTCCTCCCTTTCCCCTTTGGCAACCATAGTTTGTTTTCTAAGTCTGTGAGTCTGTTTCTGTTTTGTAAAGATACATTTGTATTATTTTTTAGATTCCACATATAAGTGATATCATATAACATTTGTCTTTCTCTACCTGACTTACTTCACTTAGTATGATAATCTCTAGATCCATCCATGTTGCTGCAAATGGCAATATTTCATTCTTTTTTATGGCTGAGTAATATTCCATTATATATATATATATATATATATATATA